>NC_142479.1:29153571-29457142 GCF_049115385.1 Moschus berezovskii
GAATCTGCCTGCCAATGCAGGAGATGTGAGTTCGATCCCCAGATCAGGAAGATCCCCTAGAGAAGGAAATGACAACCCACTCCAATAATCTTGCCTGGGAAATCCCATGGACAGAGGAGCCTGGCGGACTACAGTCTACGTGCTTACAGAGTTGGACACAACTAAGTGACTGAGCCTGCACACACGCTAACAGGAAAGGAATGAAAACCAAACAAACAAAAAAGAAACTTTGAGGAAATAGAGATAATGGTTAATGGCATGAGTTCTAGAGCCTTGGTTCAAATCCCAGCTATTCAGCTTACCAGCTGCGTGACCTCAGACAAGTTACTTAGCCTCTCTGAGCCTCAGTTTCATTATCTCTAAAATGAGAATAATATTATTATCTATTCTTTAAAGTTGTTAGGAAGGTGGAAATGAGTTGATATTTTTGTGAAACACTTAGCAAAGTGCCTGAATAATATCAGGCATTATGTACTTGTTTGATAAATAAAAAATAAATGCAGAGAGCAGAAGGAAACATCAAAACATTTTAATTAAAATTCTCAAGAGGTAAGAGATGATACTGCATTCGTAAACACCAGCTATTAAAATTGTATGCTATTAAAAAGTAACATCCAAAGAAAAAAAAATTTTTTAACCTACTGAAAATTAAAAATATGATTGCAAACATTTTTTTAAACCCACAGAAGGATTGGAATTGAGGAAATTGCCTGAAAAGTAAAACAAAAAAGATGAACAGATGGAAAATGGGAGAGAAAAAAAATGCAAAAATGAGAAAGCAAACCCAGAAAGCTCAACATCCTACAGCTAAGATTTCTAGAATTACAAAAGTGAGAGAGTGGAAAAGAAGATGTTGCCAAAGAAATAAAATAAGAAAAATTCCCAACTGACCCACATGATTTTCCATAATGAAAGAATTCACTCAGTCCTGTCTGCAATAAGTGGCAAGAGAACCAGACCAAGATGTATCTTTGCAAAATTCAGGCTCACAAAGAGAACATTTCAAAAGGTTCTGGAGAGAAAAAAGCCAGTCAAATACCTAGAATCTAAAATTAGAATCGACTTCTCAATGCATGCAGTAGAAGCCAGAAGACAATGGCAGAATGCCTCCAAATTTGGGGCAGGGCCCAGGGAGCAGGAATCTTTCTTGTCTAAGAGAGAACTCTATATCCAGCAACCTATAAATTAAGTAAGGGTAGAATTTGGTTTCAAATATATTTGATATATCAAGAGTAGAACATTTAATTTCTGCTCTCTTAAGGGCTTCCCTGATGGCTCAGATGGTGACGAATCTGCCTGCAATGCTGAAGACCCAGGTACAATCACTGGGTTGAGAAGATCCCCTGGAGAAGGGAATGGCAACCCACTCCAGTATTCTTGCCTGGAGAATTCCATGGATGGAGGAGCCTGATGGGCTACAGTCCATGGGGTCGCAGAGAGTCTGACACAACTGGGCAATTAACACTTTGGGTTCCTTGTTGGCTCAGATGGTAAAGAAGCCACCTGCAATGTAGGAGACCTGGGTTTTGTCTCTGGATCAGAAAGATATGTTACAGTGTTATCAACCATAGTCACCATGTTTGACATAAAATCTTCTGACCTTAGACATCTTATAACTGAAAGTTTGTACACTTTGTACACTTTTACTACCCTCTCCATTCCACCCACCCCCAGCCCTTGGTAACCACTTTTCTGCTCTTTCTATGAGTTTGATCTTTTTTTTTTTTTTTTTTGCCATGTCTGCCATAGGTACAAGTCAAACAAAACAAAAAGAAAAAAAATAGGAAAACAAAATAGTTTCACAAGGAAGAGATCAAAAATGTTATATACTCTAAGGCTGGGGTATGGGTAATATTTGCATAGTCATAATTAAGTGAAAGCTGGATACTGACGTCTAGGTGAAAGGCAAGGGAGTATGCCAGGATATTTCATATAAGAAGCTTACAGCCTCAGCTCCCATGGTGGGAATTCAGTAGATAATACTTAAAAGTTATAAAAATCAAGAAATAACTGTCAAGCAGTTGATGTCCATGAAACTATGGAAGTCAGTTCTGGGAGAAACAGCTCCAACTCTTGAGAGTAACTGCTTCTGAGAAGTGTGTCTCAGGGGATGGGGAGAGGTGGAGCAGGAAAACACTATTTTTCATTAAAAGCCTTGAGGTACCATTTGGCTTTTAAAATTATGTACATGTATTGCTTTGATCAAAATTAAAATTAAATTAAAAAATAATCATAAATTTTCCACATAGCTGGAGGGCCTGAGCGACTCTCAAAGGTAGCACGGTTCCCAGCCCCCATCACAGATGGGACAGAGCAACAGTGGCGAGAGATGGTTGCTATGGTTTCCCCGACATCTCTGCCTCCGGGAGAGACTTTTGTCCTAGCGCCTGGTACCAAGGACCTCTCCACAAGGAGAGGTGTGGGCTCTGGCTGAATTCTGAGCATCTAGAGCACCGGACTATGCTGCATGCAGCCAGTTGTGATTCTGAGCTCGCTCTCAAGAGTGGACCTTTGTCCTGGAGAGGTGGTCTCCACAGGTGCCAAAGAATCTGGAGAAATGATGCCATGAGTCAGAAGCACCCTTGGAGGCAGGCATCAGTTAAGGAGCCAGAAGGAGCCTGATTTTTATCAATCTGTGAAGAACTGCTTCATGCAGATGCTAAGTGCTGTCCAGGACATATACATGCTCTAGTTAAATTTCCTGGGCAGCCAGGCAATGGCCGGAGAGGACCATCTAGGACGTGGATGAAACAGCCCCAGTTCAGAGCTCACATCTCACAGAGCCTACTGTGTGCCCAACACTCAGGGATACAGATGTAAGGCCCAGTCCAGGTTTTCAAAGCATTCACCATCTAGGGACTATCCCAAGGGCTCCTTTTATGTAGGAGATGGAAACTCATTGATCCAAGAGTTCTCGTGTTAAATGCCTCAAGGAAAGGCAGGCAATTGCAGTCTGCTTGGGAGACATGTAAGCAATTAAATGTCATGAAGTGTTAAGACAGATAGAGGAAAGCTGGGGTACAAAGGAGGAGATAATCTGCTCTGGAAGAGAAGAAAAGTGTCTCTTAGGGGGGACTTCAGAGAGGAGATGACCTCTGGTCCCGTGCTCAGGCCTGTTTGCCAGGTAGCTGGGCAGTATGTGGGGGTCAGAGGAGGGGGTAAGTCGTAGGGAGGGGAGATGCCACACAGAGGGAAGGGAGTTTAGAGCAAAGGCCAGGACCAGCCCCTGGTGTCCCGAGGTGGCTGGGTCCAAGGGTGAGGCCTGGGGCTGGAGAGGTAGGCAGAGGCCAGACCTCCACAGGCCTGGTGTGCTCTGCTGCAGTGTAGATCTTCTCCTGCGGGTCCTGCTACCCGCTGTGTGGTCCTCCAGCCAACAGCACTGGCATCCCTGGAGAGCTCACCAGTAATGCAGAACTCAGACCCCACCCCAAAGTCTGCCTGGTAACAAGATCCCCGGTGACTCACATTCAAGTAGGAGAAGCTCTGATCTAGACCACTGTTCCCATCCTTTGGAAATACAAGGATGCTTTTTTAACATCCCAGATATTTCTCAGACATCACCCACACATGAATGCTATCATGTTTTTTATATTCATTTACTGAAAAATTTCAATAACAAAAAGTTGCTATGAATTTGGTAATGCTTTGAACAAGATTTGCAATCTATATACAGGATCTGTTCAGCAATCTGGTGGGACCTAACTTCTGCCAGCAGGGTGCGTCAACAGAATCTTTTATCAATAGAATCCTAATCATTCACCAACTTCCCCTATAGTTTTGGAGAGATGGTACTTCCCTACACTCTGGTTACCGACCCTGACTTATCAGCCCTCTCAGTCATTTATAATCTCTGAGCCTGAATGAACTAGGGAAACTCATTATTTAAATAATCCTTGAAATAAATCTTTTTGTAATGAGCCTAGACCCAACTCCACACTCAGTGCCTCCTCTAATGTATTTTTGTAACTGTTTTGTTTAATAGAATTGCACTTCTCTGTTGCATAACCAAGACCTAACATTAACTCTCACCCTGCCCGACCCTCGAGTCCCAAGCATCTAACCATCTGTCCTGGGTGCTCTCAGGTTTTGACCCCCCAAATACCGAAAGCTTGCATGTCCATTGACTCAGAAAGCCCGGTTTACTTCTTTGAGAAAGGGATGCTGTGTCTCTGGGCACAAGCTGTGCCCACCCTAACCCTACCCAGTGTAAGAAGTAGGACCTCCAGAAGTCCACAAGCCATGCAGGACAGGTGGTTCTCCTGGGGGAGTTGGAGAGAGGGTCCCAGGACCCTCCCCACATATGCCTGGCCAAGCCAAGCACGTCCCTAAGTGCACCTCAGCTAGTGAGCACTTCAGATACAAAGATGCACTGGGGTCAGCTCTGTTGAGGTCAGCATGGAAACAGAAGAGCTCCGTGGGACTTCCCTGGTGGTCCAGTGGTGAAGACTCCATGTTTCCAATGCCGGGGCACGTGTTTGATCCCTGGTCAGGGGTCTAAGAACCCGTATGCCAAATAAATAAATAAATTGATTAAATAAATTCTCCTAGAAAATAAGTTTAAAATACTTTTAAAAAAAAAAAAAAGAGTGCTCCAGTGGTTATATCTTCAGATCCTGGAAGAAGGGGTAGAGCTAGAAAAGGGGGATAAAATCTATAAGCAGGCAATTTTCAACTCAATGCAAAGACAGACTTTGAAAACCAAAGGCTGCCCCTGCAGGTAGTGAGGTCTCCATTCCCAACTGTGCTCCCACCAACAGCTGCCCTTCAGTGGACACTGGGGCAGAGGGGCCTCCTGCTGCCTTTTAGAGGTGAGGTGGTAGATGCCCTCTGCGGGTGCTCCCCGTCAGGATCCAACCAGGAAACCAGCAGCACCCACAGACTGGGTGATACAAGGAACGATTAGTGAAGGACTAGTCCACGAAGGCGCAGGCAAGGCTTGAAGAAGGCAGTACCACTGGGGCTTCCAGGCGGCGCTAGTGGTGCCTGCCTGCCAGTGCAGGAGACGCAAGAGACACAGGTTTGATCCCTGGCTCAGGAAGCTCCCCTGGAGGAGGGCATGGCAACCCACTCCAGTATTCTTGCCTGGAGAATCCCACGGATAGAGGAGCCTGGCGGGCCACAGTCCATGGGGTCAGAAAGAATCAGACACAACTGAAGCGACTTGGCATGCAGGCACACGCCAATGGGGCTGTGTGCTGAGCCTGGTAGCAGAGAGAGCCATTTCCATGCCTGGGAAAGAGGGAAAGAGCCAATATCAGAATGGAAAGCTAGTCCCCCAGCCCAGGGCTCTGCCCTTCAAGGCGGCATGCAGCTGACCCACAGGGACCAGAAGACAGAGTGGAGACTAAATGGCCCAGCCTGACTCTCCTGGGCCCACCACCGGCTAAAGTCAACCAGAAGCTAGAGGGCAAAGGAGCCCAGCAGTACACTCTACCCAGGGGCAGCTCCCGGGGCAGAGAGCAGAGTGGAGAGGATGGCGAGGGGACACACAGAGCCATCCTGCGCTGAGATGCATCTCACCGTACAGCTGACCTCCCTCCCACCCTTTACTCCCAAGCTAGCCATCCTAGCCACTGTTACAGTTTCCTCCAACCCAAGATTGCTTTATACCAGTACATCCACGCCTTAGCCTAGAAAACGCCCCCAGATTTTCAGAGACGCTTCTTTGCCTCCCCTCTCCAGTGTTTATTGCCTCGGTTCGCTTCCTATAATTTGCCAAGATTAAAGATATAAGCTGCTTTCCTTGCGATGTGCTTTCTCTGCTCCATTATGCATTCTGCCCCTCGCTCCCCATCTCCTCCCGCAGAGCTTCCCAGCCCTTTCTGCAGGCACAGAAAATGCTCGACTTTGCTTGCTGCCAGCCATGGCCCGGCTCCTAAAAAAATGCTGGGAGACTCTGGCTTCTGCAGGTTGAAGCCTCTTTACTACCTTCCTCCTGATTCAACATCACCTTTCATGTTATGCCATCGGGATCTCAGCTTGGTCCCAATTAGCAAGGGCTTCTGAGGCTGTGTGCGTGTAGTAACTTCCCGTTCTCTGTGCTGTCTCTCTCTGGGGCTTTGAATCCTGGTGTTCATGATGTGTCAACAAATCCTCCACTGCACTGGGAGGCTGCCCTCTTTGAAGCCACTTGGTTTTGAATCATTTGGTGGCGAAAGGAACAGGAAGATGTGAATATTTCTGTCTAGCGCCAAGCAGGGCTATCATCAGGGTTGGCTTCGTGGGTGTGTGAGCACTGCAGTCACATAGGCTCAGGAGGGTCATGCTCTTGAGGTTTTTGTCTTTTGGCTGCACTCTGTGGCATATGGGTTCTTAGTTCCCTAAGCAGGGATCAAACCCATGCCTCCTGCATTGGAAGCGCAGGGTCTTAACCACCAGATCACCAGGGAAATCCCAGACTCGTGGTTTAGTGCTTTGCTGTGGCGGCTCAGTGGTAAAGAATCCACCTGCTGATGCAGGAAATATGGTTTCGATCCCTGGGTCAGAAAGTTCCCCTGGAGAAGAAAATGGCAACCCACTCCAGTATTCTTGCCCAGGAAATCCCAGGGACAGGGGAGCCTGAAGGGCTACAGTCCGTGGGGTCGCCAAAGGGTCGGATGTGACTTCACGACTAAATAACAACAGCAACTGCTGTCTTTTTCTCAGGAAGTTTTTCACAGTGGGTCCCACATGTTCTTTTGGTTCCCAAGTTGTGCAGATGGCCCCAGTTATGGCTCCTGTTATTATCACTGCTGTTGCTGTTGTTTTGTGTGCAGCCCAGTGGCATCTCAGCAGAGGAGGCCTTCTGCCTCCTGCAACACGAGAGGAATCCTATCGCTGGGCGGTCGGTGGCCCTGGTGTTGCCCAGGGTCCAGGCAAACCCTGGGCAAACTCCCAGCTGGTCCAAGAGCAGGGAACAGTCAGCTTAGCAGAGGACACTGCCTCACTAATTCCTTCATTCCACAAACAATTACTGAGCTCTGCTCTGTTCCAGGCACTTTAGGGGATATGACAATGAAAAGCATATTATCTTTCTCCAGCCCCCAGAGTTATGAACCAGGTCATCCGCTCACACGAAATAAACCATACTCCTAGTTGGGGGAGGGAAGAGTGCCAAACTGGGAGTCGAGATGCCTGGTATTTGACCCCTGCTCTGTTCTTAACTTGCTGTGTGACCTTGGGCAAATCACTTCCCTACGCTGGAATAGATCACTGCTTGCCCAGATGTGTTTGGCCTCAGATAATTTGTATCAGAATCCCTGGACATGCGGATTCCTGAGCTTCACCCTAGAGACACGGAATCAGAATTTCTAGGGATGAAACTTCCCTGGTGGTCCAGTGGTTAAGAACCCGCCTGCCAATGCAGGGGACAAGGGTTCAATCCCTGGTCCAGGACGATTCCACGTGCATGGAGCAACTAAGCCCGTGTGCCACAATTACTGAAGCCCATGCACCCAGAGCCCATGCTCCACAGCAAGAGAAGTCACTGCAATGAGAAGCCCATGCCCTGCAATGAAGAGTAGCCCCCACTGGCTGCAACTAAAGAGAGCCTGCACACAGCAATGAAGACCCAGTGCAACCAAAAATAAATAAATATTTTTAAAAAGGAAAGGTTTTCTCATTAATTTTTTTGAAAAAGGAACGGTCCCAGGAGTGGTCACCCAGAGCACTGTGCATGATTGAAACTTGCATTCTATCATGGTGCCCTTTGGAGGTAGCTGAGCCTTTGGTTCTAACAATCTGTGCTTCATGGCGTCATTTCTTAAAGTGGGTCTTCGTATTTGTACTGAGAGTGTGCCTTGTCCAGAAGAGGCAAGGGCCGGGGAGATGGGTGCCGGGCAGGCACTGGAGGGGGCTGTTGTGCCTTATCAAACTGGAGAATTGCTCCATAGAGGGGAGCTGAGGGCACTTCTGTGAAGGAAGAGTAAGTCTTCTCTGGAGATGTGAGAGTGGTGCTCTGGGAGGACAGGGTCAGGGAGCCTCTGGGACTAGGCATGGGCTGACCACAAACGTGCACAGCTCTGCTGCTCAGCACCCCGCCCAAATCTCCTGCTCCTGGACAAGAGACATCACAGGGCACCTGCCTTGGGAAGCAGGCTGCTCAAGCCCTTGTCACCCCCACTGCTCTGAGATGCCTCGGGTCTGCTCACAGCTGACAGTCTACAACTACACTGGCCAGTACGGTGGTCAACAGCCACATGTGGCTACTTAATTTTAATTAATTAAAATTCAGTTGGATAAAAAATGAACAGATAAATAAAGCAGGCCAGATAAAGGTAAATATGTGAAACGATGGATACGTTAATGAGTGGAACCCTTTACATTTTAATTAATTAAAATTCAATTGGCTGAAAAGTAAGTCGATGAATGAAGCAGGCCAGGAAAAGGTAAATATGTGCAGTGACTGCTGTCGTTCAGTCGCTCTGTCCTGCCCAACTCTCTGCAGCCCCATGGATTGCAGCACACCGGGCTTCCCTGTCCTTCACCATCCCCGGGAGTTTGCTTGAACTCCTGTCCATTGAGTCAGTGATGCCATCCAACCATCTCATCCTCTGTGGCCCCCTTCTCCTCCTGCCTTCCATCTTTCCCAGCATCGGGGTCTTTTCCAATGAGTCGGCTCTTCGCATCAGGTGGCCACAGTATTGGAGCTTCAGCTTCAGCATCAGTCCTTCCAATGGATATGTTAATTAACCCGATGAGGGGGGAGGAGTCCTTTCACAATGTATACGTATCTCAAATTATCCCACTGTGCCCTTTAAATATCATATAATTTTGTCAACTAAAAGTTGGGGGGAGGGATTTATTTATTTATTTATCTACTCATTTATCAGTTCAGTTCCTCGGTTGCACTGGTAACGTTTCCTGTAGCTAACAGTACCAAGTGGGGTCACACAGATTATAAAACATTCTGTCTTCGCAGAAGGTTCCTCTAGACGGCACTGTCCTGAAGGAGGCAGAAACCTGATTCCTCGTTCTCTTCTGCCCATCCGGTGGCTGCATGTTTGTAACGATACGAGAAAACAGGAATTTACTCTGCCCGGCCCTGGCCGCTTTCTGGAATAAACGCCCCGTCCAAACCCTAACTCAGTCTGAGAAGCCTTGGGCGGCTCTCGCTAACACAGGCATGCCTGGCTGTCTGCCTCACCCATTACTCGCAGCCCTTCTGACACCAAGTCCTCATTTCTCCCTGTAACCACCGGCTGCTCCTCCGAGCCTGTCTGACCGGCTTGAAGATTTCTAAAGCTCGCTTTTCTATCGCAGGCACACAGCTTCACTAGCTCTGGAAAACGCGTTTTTGGCATCTCGCCTGTCCCACCCCCCTGCAGCTCACTGAACGTGCTTTTTGTTCATCCAGGCACGGGCATTCCTGTCTCCCAGCATCACTGGGTGTTCACTCCTCCCCCATCACAGTCTGTTCTTTAGGCTCCTTGGGCGGACCTTAGAAAACCCAGCCCCTGACAGCAGGCCACTCAACCCTCCTCTCCCACCCTGTCCGCCTTCTCTGGCATTCCCCCTTCCTGATGGAGCTGTGGGCTAAGCCTTGGGCTGGGCTGTGGGTACCAGACAGAGCAAGAAGCCCTCTCTTCACTTGAGGCATCCACCATCCCCCAGAGAGGTCGACATAAGCACGGAGGGACATGGGGCGGGAGTTAGATGGAGTGATCTGGGTAAAGAGACAGCCGAAGAGTTGACCCTGCTGCAGAAAAGTGGAGATGCACCTGGGACTCTCCTGCTACAGGAGGATGCATATGAAAGGATTCCCGGCGAGGCCCTCTTTTGTCTAAACTCCATATCAGCCGCTGTCCTCGTCTAGATCATGAGAGCCCTGCCCATCCTTCCTCCCGCTCCACCTGCCCTGTGCCCCCGACCCTGGAACTCTCACCAGCTCCAGGCCTCTCCCATGCCTTGGTCACCAGCCCCCAGGCTTTCCCGGGCCCTGCACAGTCACACGCCCGGCTCCAGCCCTTCCATCCTCCTCACCTTTCTCCTCTGTGCCAGCTTTAGAGCATGTCCCCAAACTGTCCCCAGGCTATGGCCCTAGAGTTGACAATCCTCCTTCCTTGACCTCTGACCTCCACCACTACCACCCACCCACCTTAACTGATTTCTGCATTTACACATCCCCTCCCCATTCTCTGCTTTTGGAACACTCCTTGATGTGGACTCTAGATTGGCCTTGCCCTTTAATTCGTGAGTGAGGTTGGAGTCACAGATGTCTCCCTCATCCATTCAACAATCATTTCCTGGATGCCTGCAAGATGCCCTAGTGGAAAAGACAGTGAGATAAAGGATGATGACGTGATGTGGCTGAGGCTTTGCTAGGTGTATGTGAAGAATACAAGCAAGCAGGTGAAGGAGCTGCTCTGGGTGGAGCTGAGGGCTGAGCCTTCATCGATGAGGAGGGCAATGGTCAGTCAGGTGGACCAAGAAGCTCTCCAGGCTCCTCCGTCCGTGGAATTCTCCAGGCAAGAATACCGGAGTGGGTAGCCATTCCCTTCTCCAGGGGATCTTCCTGACCCAGGGATCAAATCCAGGACTCCCACACTGCAGGTAGATTCTTTACTATCTGAGCCACCAGGGAAGCCCAAATATAGAAAGACATCCCAGGGCAAATGAGATGCGTGTGCACCCCTGCCTAGCAGAGACCAGTAACAACCAATCCGATTGTTGGTCAGGGACCGGTAACAGCCAATCCGGTGGCCCTTATGGGTTGAACCACGTGGTGCCATGAAACAAGGGCTGCCCAGAAGGAGGCTGGAATGGAGGCGGGTGAAGGCGATTGGGTTCCTTATAAGTGACTCAGGTTTGCATTTTGGAAAGCTGCTTCTTCAGCTGTTTGCAAAGAATAAGACAGAGAAGGAGGCCCAGGAACGGGTGAAGGGTCCCATAGGTGCATTCCCTACCAGTTTTGAGCACCAACCCATAGGATGAGCCAGGCCCTACTGTCCCAGCCCTTCCTCCCGTGCTTTCCACCAGTCACTGCCACAACCAGAAAAAAAGGGGAGGAGCTTCTCTTCTAGTTGCCCATTTCCTGCAGCTCCAAGGGGCTTGCACGCAAGCCACATATCTTTATTCTGACTGCAGCTACATTGTGTTTTCATTCTCCTGATCCCCTCACCTCGACTCGGATTATGGCCCAGTAGAGAAGTTAGTAAATAAAAAGTATAGGTGCAGCCAACACAACATTGTAAAACAATTATCCTCCAATCAAAAAAAAAAGAAAAAGCAAAAGCACAGGTGCTTGACTCACTTTATAACCCCATTCTGTAGTTTTGGAGACTGAAGCAAGGCGCTGTTGCCCTAAATGACCTGAATTCTTTCCTTATGAGTACTGGAAGAGACTGCCACAAAATTAGTGGCGTCAGACAACCCAAATTTATTATCTCTCAGTTCTGGAAGCCAGAAGCGCATTTCAAAATATCGGCAGGGCTGCATTCCCGCTAGAGGCTCGAGGAGAAATTTCCATTCCCTTGCTTTTTCCAGCTTCTTGAAGCTGCCTACATCCCTCGGCCTGTGGCTCCCTCCTCCATCCTCAAAGCCAGAAGCAGAGCATTTTTCCACGTCTCTCTGACTCTGATCCTCCTGCCTCCCTCTTCTAAAGACCCTTGTGATCCTGTTGGGCCACCTGGATCACCAAAGACGACCTCCCCATCTCCAAATCTTTGGTTACATCTGCAGCGTCCTTTTCCCAACGTAAGGTAACATCGCTTCCGTTTGCAGGGATGCAGATGCACACGTCTCTGGGGGCTGCGGTTCTGCTGTGGAGCCTTCCCAGCATCCCTTTGAGTCCTTCAGGCCCAGGAATCCCCACGCATCTGTGGTCACTGACCCGTGGCTCTGTCTATCTTTGTTCTTTCAGAGGAAACGACGTTTGAAGCAGGCGTGAAGGTTCAGATCCACAGTCAGTCTGAGCCGCCTTTCATCCAAGAGCTGGGCTTTGGGGTGGCACCAGGGTTCCAGACTTTCGTGGCCACACAGGAGCAGAGGGTAAGTCCCCTGGGGTCTCTGGGATCAGGGGTCCTTGGCCTCTCTGAGCCACCTGCCACGTGAGGTGGAGAAATAGGATTCTCACTCCTGGAAGGCTCAGAATCCACCAGGAGGCTGGAAGGAGTAGGGTTGGGTTCAGTTAAAACCCTCACTCTGAAATTGAAGAAAGGTATCCACTGACCTCTGTGTGTGCATTCTCCTGGACTGCCTGTCAATTTTGAAATTGGGTGTGAGGGAAAACCAGCTTGTTTTCTTTTTCAGTAAACTGGTTGCGGTTTCTTTATTCCCTAAAACATTCTGGGGGAAAATCTCTGTGATGGTGAGGTGAGAGGCCAGAGGACGCCAGGGGTTAAACTGCTCCCCGGGGTTTGGTATGTTTCATCACTCTGTTAATACAATGCCAGGTGGCCTGCAAGAAGGAACAGAGACAGGCATCAGTCTCCGTTATGGAGTTTAATTGGAGGGAAGCCTCTTCATGGGTCAATGTCTGCTCTCTGATTCAGCACCAGGGGAGGGACCCTCCCAGCCAGCCGGGATGGCTGCGTCAACTCAGCACGTCCGGGGAATATGGACTAGCATAGATGTGACGTGTGCTACATGTCTCAGAAGGGAGACCTTCGTAGATTTTCGGTGAGGAGGAGGTCTCAAAGCAGCACTGCGGAGACATTGGGATGGATACTTTATTTTTCCTCTTCATTTCCTGGTTTGCTTAGAATAAAAGCTGGAGAGCCTAGGACCCTGAGGGAGTCCTAAACCAGGTCACCCAAGACAATTCGCCCTGGGAGGCCTGGAGTGAGGAGTGAGGTGAATGAGGGACAGGGAACCCAGCTCTAGAGCGTGAGGAAGGGAGAGCCCAGAGAACAGGGAGGATCACAGAGATCCACACGTAACTTGAGAGTTCAGCTTGTTTTTAAAACATGGCTCAAATCACCTTTCGTCCAGTACTTGGCCACTTTATACAGCGATCTTCTGTATTGGAAACTGGTTTTAGGGACTTTGTGGCAGGTTAGTGGCTCAGACCCCATGCTTAAAATGCAGGGGACCCGGAACCAATTCCATGGTCAGGAAACTAGATCCCACATGCCTACAACTAAGATCTTACGTGCCAAAACTAAAGATCCACATCTTTAAAATCCACATCTAAAGATCTGGCCCAGCAAATAAATAAATAATTTTTAAGTGAAAGAAAGAGAAAAACTTTTTAAAGCTCTAAGTGAAGAAAGTGTTAGTCGCTCAGTCGTGTCTGACTCTCTGCGACCCCATGGACTGTAGCCCACCAGGCTCCTCTGTCCATGGGATTTCCCAAGCAAGAATACTGGAGTGGGTGGCCATGCCCTCCTCCAGGGGATCCTCCTGACCCAGGGATCAAACCCCGGTCTTCCGCATTGCAGGCAGATTCTTTACATCTGAGCCAAATCTCTAAGAGAGCTGTATTTTTTAATCTCTGGGAAAGCACTGATGAACTGACATGGGCCTCATGAACTTACTGTACTTAACACCTGGGCAGTTACTGAAGGTCAAGGTCAACCTCCAAGGCAGAATGTAGCAGGTGGGATGGCAGCCCCGAGGCAGAGGTAGAGGGGGCTTGGAAGTTGGTCCAGCATCTACGGGCCCCAGAGAGAGAGGCAGACAGTGTGGGCAGAAGTGGAGTGTTCAAGAGTGTGCAAGGTGGGAGCCAAGTGGAACAACGAGAAAACATCGTCCTAGAGGACATGAAGCAGACAGCAGGGAGCCAAGTTCAGGATTGAGGGTTTAAGTCAGAAAGAGTGAGAGCACAGACTCAAGGTCAAGGTGTGCAGAGAGCCGGGAGCCCAAGTTATGAGCCTGGGTGTAATGGCCAGCCTTCGAGTACTGTCAGAGATCAACAAATTCAGACACTGGTTAAAGCAGCGAGGACAGATTTAATCAATAATATACCATTGCAGCAGGGAAGAAGGTTCATCATGAACTGAACTCAACTTCAATTTGTGCAGAAGGCACTTGGCGTTTTAAAGGGGAAATGAGGGGGAAGGGTGGGACACAGAGGGCACTTGAGCAGAGTCAGGGAATTGAAAATTACAAAAATTGGGAAAGTTGGAGGGGGACGGTCAGTGTATGTGAAACCCATCTGAGTTTGCTATTAAAGCCCCATCATAGTTAGGCTCCTCCGCTCCTGCCTTCTCATGCTGGCACGCAAACACAAGCAGTAAACTCTTGAGTTTACTTGGCTGCCTTGAGTCCTCAGGCAGGTACTTTAAGGGAGCTGGGTCATCCCAGGGACTTTGGTTGAACCGTGAGAAACTACGTTAATGTAGAAAGATGTTGAAGACACAGTCATTTTTGTAAAGAGCTCGAGTTGAATGTTTCCAAAATACTGAATACTTTTTGAGCTTGCTGGAGAGTTCAGCATTCAGCATTGCTACCTCGGGGGTTGTCCTCTGTTGGTGTCTTCCTCCTGGGCTCATGTGGCCTAAGTGTGTGCTCCCCTGAGCAGCATATTTCGTCCAAGCGCAATGATATATACAGGTTCCACCTTTTTTGGACTTCTGCTCACCTGTTTTTATTTCCCTTATATAATGGGATTTTTCAGAAGTTGATTGTAAACACTATTCTAATGCTGTTCTTCATCTAAGTGTGTGTGTGTGTGTGTGTGTGAGAGAGAGAGTGTGTGTGTGTGTGAGTGTGTGTGTGTGTGTGTGTTAGTCACTCAGTCGTGTTCGACTCTTTGCGACCCCATGGACTGTAACCCACGAGGCTCCTCTGTCCATGGGGATTCTCCTGGCAAGAATACTGGAGTGGGTTGCCATGCCCTCCTCCAGGGGAATCTTCCCAACCCAGAGATCAAACCTGGGTCTCCTGCAATGCAGGCATTTTCTTTACCACCGGAGTCATTAGGGAATTTCTCTCCATCCAAAGTATTCATTTTAATGAAAATTAAGTGCTAATGACAAGAAAGAAAGGAAGGAAGGGAGGGAGGGAGGGAGGGAAGGAGGAAGACACTATGTTTGTGTTTGTCCTAGCCTTTGCAGATCAAGGTTGAGACCTCATGGAAAACAGGGCACAGAGGAGCCTGGCTAGAGTTGGATCCAGGAGAGACTCGTTGTCAGTCCTCCCTTCTGGGTGTGCGATGTGAATCAACCCACCTCCCTTGGAAGAAGCAGGCATGAGTTAGACTAATCAGTGTGTCTGTGAAGTCTTTGACTATCTAACAGGGAACTGGGGGCTAGTCGTCCAAGGCAAATATGCCTTTGTGCTTTACTGAAAGTAATCACCACTCCCATCCTGTATTGACTTACCTGTACTGACATCTCTCTGATGCCCGTGTTGCTATTACCATGCAGGAGACGTGAACAGCCTTCCCTGAAACCCACAGGGTAATTCATTTCACTGCTAGTGAAAGTTAAAAAGAAGGAAACTCTCTGTAGGGACAGCAGTGTCATTGGCTTGAAAGATGCCCTCTGTTTTCCCCTCTGCCCCCACCACTGACCTCGTGACACTGAAGAAATTTCTAGGCCAGGTGGGTGTCTGGGACCGATAACTTCTCAGAATCCTTAAGTCTCTTTTTCTTCCCAAAATGAAACAGAGGGACTCCCCGCGGCGATCAGGAAGGAACATATTCCTAGCTTCAGAGGACAAGTTCATTGTTGGCTTTGAAGTATATTTTCAGAAAATCAGCCTCATTCACATTAGCATTGCTGTGGTTATTATAACTAATAATAAGATATTTGGTTAAACATTTTATAGTCTTCAAAGCATTTCCACACCATCTCATTTCATCATTTCATTCATATTAATAGAGAAATACAAAAACACATCCCGGAGCTAAATCTAATAATACATTATGTTTACATGTATATAAAAGAGCATATTCATAGGAAATAAGACTCGAAGGAAATAAGGCAACAAACCCACAGTGGGGGGATTATGAATGATTTATTTTCTTGTCTGGGTTTGCCACACATTTTATAAGGTGGCTCTGTTTTATTTATTTGTTGAGCAAATATTTGTTGAACACCTACTATGGGTATGAAGCGATGGGGATCCAAGGGTAAGAAAACAGACCAATGTCTGTCCTCACAAAACCTACATATTAGTGGTTTCTTTCATACAGAAAAAAACAACCACTAAATAACCTTAAGCCAAGTAGAATTTGGAGATTGGCCCCGACTTGTGTGTTCTGCCATTAGTACTATCCTACCCAGCTGACCCTGGTTTTCCAACTTTGGTTCAAAGATGTGTGTTTTTTCACATTTTAACATTTCTGAAACTGGGGCTTGTTTCCCAATCAACTGCATGTCAGTTCCAATTAGCAGTGCTTTTTCTTTCTTGTTTCTTTTGTATCTCTTCACCATTATTTATTTATTTATTTGGCGGTGTCAGGTCTTAGCTGAGTCAAGCAGGATCTTTCGTTGAGGCCCACAGACTCTCTAGTTGTGGTGCTGAGCCTTAGTTGCTCCAAGGGATGTGGGATCTTAGTTCCCCAACCCTGGATCAACCCAGGTCTCCTGCATTGCTTGGACCACTGGACCACCAGGGAAGTCCCACTTTTTCTTTCTTGATGGCCCATGAAACTCATGATGGACTTAGCAACTTATAGCAGCTTCACTGCTCACATTCCAGGATTCTGCTGCTTCAGCTCAAAGCTCATGGGAATCTTACAGGAAGGCCAGGGGTGACAAGACCATGGGGAAACAGAAGCTCTGTTCCTAGAAAGTGGGTGTGACTCATGCTAGGGAAACACTCCTGAGTGAAAGCCTGCGCAGAACTGGTGACTTACAGGAATCCTGCCATGAGTGCCTTTGTAAACGAGAAAGTCCTCTTGCGTGGTAAAGTCATCCCACCCATGAAAAATTACACATGCCATTCTCAAAATATTTTTCGCTTTGTTTTGTAATCCAAAAGAACACACCATTGGGCTGTAGTCCAGACCCAAGATTGCTTCTTAAAATTCGTATTTGTCCTGAACTCATGAGACTGAGGCATGGCCTGGCCTTTCTCAGACAATCTGAGAAGTGCCCCTGCCCCAGCTCAGCTGCTGGAGCAGCCCCTGCACCATCCCAGGACCCCCCACCACCAGAGACAGGCAGTGGGATGACATGCTGGGAGCAGAAGCAAAACTCCAGAGAGGAAGAGCAGTAACAATCGCTTCTTTCAGAGCACACACCACCTGCCAGATGTTAAGCTGCAGAGACACTTGACCTGCATTATCTCATTTATTCCCCACAACAAACCCAAAAGGGAGATATTGTTGTCACCACGTTCCAGTTGACAAAACCAGCAAGCTAAGTCACCAGCCAAAGGTCGCCAAGCTAAGAGAGCACAGATCTATCTGGGGACAGAAAACCAGACTGGGAGCCCACAGACCTGGACTCTAGTCCTGCCTGTGCTGTGAAAACTTGGACAAGTTGTTTCCCTCCCTGGGCCTCAGGGTTCCCATCTGTAGAGTGGGAGGGCTGGGTTAGATGACCTCAAAGGGCCTCCAACATTAGCAACTGGGGGGGTCACTCGGGCATGCAGGAATCACCCAGAAGTTTGGGCGATGGCAGTTCCGCACCTGCTCCATGCTCAGCCACCTGCGGACTCCTTCCTTTGTGCCAGCTGGCCTGGGGTGCTGTTAAGGTTAGTGGAGGCGGTCATGTTAAGGCCATGTGAGACAAACCCCCTCCCCTAGTCTGGGAGGCGGAACCTGGGCTCCTACTAGTGAGAGGCAGGGGCTGAGATACATAGTCAAAGTCAAAATGTTAGTCGCTCAGTCGAGTCCTCTTTGCAACCCCATGGACTGTAGCCTGCCAGGCTTACATGGGATTTCCCAGGCAAGACTACTGAAGTGGGTGGGAAGAGAGGCTCTGGGCATGCTCCTTGGCAGCACCCCTTCCCCAGCCCATACACATAATGGGCCACTTCACTGCCCTACCTAGAATCCATAAATTCACAGCTCCCTGAAAATCACAAAAGCCCACCCACCTTGAATGGCATCCAAGGTCCTGTTCGGCCCCTGCCCCCTTCCAGCCTCATCATGTGCCCAATCAGGGTGTCCCCTGCCTCCCAGTGCTGGAGGACCACCCAGTGAATATTCCAGTGTCTCCATCATCTGCCTCTGCACATTACACCCACTGTTCCTGCTGTCCAGCATCTCCTCCTGGTCTTATCTACCTAGCAAAGGCCCATTCCTTTTTCTGGCTACTGCTCAAAGAGCACCATCTTTAAGAAGACCTCCATCCTGTCCTGCCAGCCCTCAAGGAGCAGCTAGTCACTCTATAGCACACCTTATACATTCACTTCTTCCTTCAGCTTATATTCACTGAGCACCCTGCTTTGCTGGGAAGATGAAGATGACGGCAACCTGGTCCTGCCTTGGCGCGCTCACAGAGTCAAGCAGGTTTCTTGGCAACTGTGTCCCTCTCCTGAGAGATGCAAGACTCTCCTTGCAGGACTTACCTCCCCTTGTGCATCCCCACTCCTTACACCTGCCTCATTTTGTATTTTAATCTCTTGGCCACACCACAAGGTAAGGAGTATGGAATCTTAGTTCCCCGACCAGGGATCGAACCTGAGCCCCCTACACTGAAAGTTTGGAGTCTTAACCACTGGACCACCAAGGATTAGCCCCACGCCTGCCTCTTAAGAACTGCCTTCCTTAGCTTCCATCAGCCCTTGGCTCACCATAGGTCAGGAGCTCTCTGAGAGCAAGAATGGTGTCCTCAGATTCTCTATCCCCCATGCCTTGCTTAGATATGAGCTCAGTAAATGTACAGGGTTGAAAGAACGAATATACATGCATGCATGTTCAGTTGCTCAGTTATGTTCGACTCTTTGTGACCCCATAGTCTGCAGCCCACCAGGCTCCTCTGGCTGTGGGATTTTTTCAAGCAAGAATATTGAAGTGGATTGCCCTTTCCTTCTCCAGGCAAACTTCCTGACCCAGGGATTGAACCCACGTCTCCTGCATTGGCAGGCAGATTCTTTACCACTGAGCCATCAGGGAAGCCCCGGATGAATATACATTATGCTCAAATCTGTGCTCTGTGCCCAAAGAGCACTGAGATGCTCTCCCTGCCCCCACCCCTGCCAAAAGCCCATTAAAATCTGCCCTGAGGGCCCACCTTCTCCCTGAGGCTGTGGAGCCAGCCTGTGATGGATGATGCTATCTGTCTCATTTCTGGCTGCACCCTTAGAAACCCTAATCAGAGCAAAAGCTCATGAAAGGAGTCAGGGCTGGAGACAGAGATCTGGAAGCCATTTGTGTACACGTGAGTGAGTAGAACAGATGGGAGGGGCAGCACCTGTCTCTGGAAGATGGGGAGAATTAAGTGAGTGAGTGAATACATGTGAAAGTGCAAAGCTGGGGCATGTCCGTGGTAAGAGCATAAATGAACTGTCTTCACATTGACATCACCAGTCAGACTCTGCCCCTAAGTGAAGGCGATTGCGAATCCTGACAGGACTTCCAGTCATGAGTCAATATCAGAAAATTTTCATCTCAAACTTCCTCCTCAAAGTCTCAAACTTCCTCCTCAAAGATCCTGGTGGTGAGTCTTGTTTTTCTAAATGTTTATCCAATGTGTCCATCAGATATTTATCCAACCACCTTGCCCATGCTTCTTGGGGGGACTGAGAATGAATCTGGAGACTCTGGGCAGGCAGCTGGCCACCAGCCTCATTGTTCAAAAAGTTTTAGGGGAAACATGGCGCTGGGTTTACATTCGAGCGTTTCAGAAATGTCCTGGGGGAGGGACTTCCCTGGTGGTTCAGTGGCTAAGACTCCCTGCTCCCAATGCAGGGGGCCTGGGTTCGATTCCTGGTCAAGGAAACTAGATCCCACATGCCACAACTAGAGATTTCACATGCTGCAATGAAGATGGAAGATCCTGCGTGCCATGATTAAGATCCAGCACAGCCAAAGAAAGAAATATTTTAAAAAGGAAAAAATGCCTTGGGGAGCCAGAGTTGACAATCACTGGCCAGATATACCCCGTTCTCACCAACAATTCCTTCTACTAAACCAGTGTGGAGCCCCTGGAAAGGAGAACAGTTTCAAGTCCACAACCTGGTCTGTGTTGGTTCCCCACTTGGGCTGTATCCAAACTCCCAGGAGAACGCTCACTGTCACACCACACCCTGCATCAAGCAGCTTCCTGCCAGCCTCTCTGGGGCTGTAAATACATGGGGCAGACACAAACGCTGGGGTCTCGTCGGCCCCAATTAGGTCACTAGCAGGCTGTGTGGGCACAGTTGGTTCCTATAGAAGCCTAAGCCTTTGCCTTCAGCATAGATTGGCCACATCACCAACATTTGGATGGAATCCCATCATGGCTCACAACTCAAAACATTACTCTCAATCCACCCCAAATTAAAAAGGCCCAGATGTTGACTGGGCTTTTGACAACTCCTCTCAAGCTTCCAAATACAACTTCCTAAGTGCCTTTCAAATGAGAAGACTCGTTTGTCAATCTGACAGCCGGATCCACGGTCCTTAATACGCTTCACGGGCCCCATTAGAAATGGAGGCTTTCCCAGTTGTGTTTTTCAAGGCAGGGAAGAGAATTTGTTCCACATGCCTTCAGCAACTTCCAAACTGTCGAAACTGGAGCCTCACAAACAGGGTATCATAAAGTTCTGCTCCAGAAAGTGCCAGGGAGGCGCCAGAAGGCAGGATAGATTGCTGTGTGGCCACCCCTCCGTGATCAACAGGGAATAGTGTTTCCCATAAATAGACGAAAATAAGAATCAATTAAGCGTCGACTAGCTTAGCAACTTGCCCACTTATTGCCACTCCGTCTCTAAGGGAGAAATGTCTTCAGAGCCCCAGATGGTTTTGCCAAGAGTCAGGTTTTCACCTTTTTTTTTTCTACACGATGAGAGTTTGTTTTTGTCAGAGTGGAGGCCACGGCGGAGGTGGAGGAGGCAGAAGGGTCCTTAAAAGAAGTGTTGCTCGGTTAGGATGAGCCAATGTGCACAGCTCTATTGAGGGAAATCCCAAAGTGAGTTCTCATAAAATATGCTCAAGTCTGAGAAAGAGATAAAATCACTCCATCTGCCTCCCCTCTGCCTTGCAGCCTCTTCTGCTCCTTGTCTTCCTAAGAGAGTTTCCAAAGTCTCTCTAGACTTGCTTCTCTCCACTTTCAATTCCCAGCTCACCTCCAGCATCCCACAGAAACTCTTCATCATCAAGGTCGCCCATGAAATCTTTGTGGCCAAACCCAATCTTGGGTGGTAAGGACACTCCTCACTGAATCCCCGGTTTCCCAGTGGCAGGTGGGCTGTTGGCCACGCCCTCCCTGAGACCCTCCTCTCTCCACTCTGGTCTGGGTTTCCTTCTCATCTCTCAGCCTGCTCCTCCTGAGCTGCCTTCATAAGCAATTCTTTCTCTGGTCACTCCTGAGACGATGAGCGCCCCAGGAGGCTGGTTGCGGCCTGTCTCTTTCTACAGTCTCCGTGAATGAGCTCGCCCTTTACCGTGACTTTCAGATCACTATCTCCAGCCCAGATCTCTTTCCTGAGCCCTGACACAGTACTCCAGGCACTGTCGTATGCCTCCTCTCGGAGTCCCATAGGCATCTCAAATCAACAGTCTAAACTGAACCCTCTTCTCCTGTCTTGTACCTCTACCGCAAAACTGCTGCTCCCTGATGGTCCCCCAACCCTCAAAATGACCTGAGTACAAATACACATTCCCTAGATGGCGATCCTGTGCCTCATTTCCTTATCTGTAAAATGGGGATTATGGCGGTTTTTATCCCAGAGGGTAGCTAGAAGTCTAAGTGAGGGACTTCCCTGGCAGTCCAGTGGTTAAGACTCTGATCTTCCAATTCAAGGGACCAGGGTTCAATCCCTGGTCAGGGATCTAAGTTCCAACATGCTACACAGCATGGTGAAAAAAAAAAAAAAAAAACACTGAGTTCAGGTATGCACACAGAACTGTTCTGGCACCCAGCAAGTGCTCAATAAACACCAGCTATCACTATCGCCCACCCCAGACGCTGCTTTCATTCTGTCCTTCGTTGTAAGAGCAAGCTGCCTGGCTGGTCTCCCTGCTGCCCACCCTGCCCCTCTCCAATCCATTCTCTCCATCAACACGATTTTCCTAAAATATGCCTCTGATCATGTCCCTCCCTCACTTCCTTGAGAACGAAGTCCAGGAAACTCTTCATGCCTTTCTGCTCTGTCCCCTGCCTACATTTCGGCAGTACCTCTCTCGACTCCCCTAACCTCCCACCCAAAGTACTAAATCTCCTGAACTATGTGCAGTTATTTTCAAGCATCACATGCTCACTCCTCTCGATCCCTGCCAGCAACCCCTTTCCCACCCTTTCTGTACCTAATTTGTATGTGTCCTTCGAGATTCAGCTCCAATGTTCCCTCCTCCAGAAGGCCACCCTGGAATATTCTGTGTGAATCTCTAGCATAAAATTTGCACATGATAATCATGTGTTTACTTATCCGTCTCCCTACCAGATTGTGAGCTCTTTGAGGATATGCCTCTATCTTATTTCTGCTCTTTGTATCTCCGCATTTAATAGTGCCTTGCACGTAGAGGATGCTTGATAATGTATTGAATGGAATGAATGGCTCAATGAATGCATACAAGAGAGAGAAAAAGGCCCACTTTATCGTCTCACTATCCCTCTTGATACCCATCAGTGTCTTTCCCAATCTAGAAAATAGTCCAAATTCCACATCCTGGCTCTTGCTGTCATTTTTTCCAGTGACTGTACCCCCACTGCTCTACTGTAGCCCCCTCTGATCCACGTGTTGCCCTCACACAGACCATGAGCCTTCCCGCCCCATTCCTTGATCATTTCCTGCTGACTCATTCATTCATTGAGCATCTAATATGTGCCAGGCACTGGGTTTAGGCGTACGGGGGATACAGGGATGAAGAGGGCTGATCTGGTTCTTCTCAGAGCTTCCAGTCTAGCAGTAGAGGCAGACAATCTGTCAATCACAGACTAAGAGCTGTATCAGTTCAGTTCAGTGGCTCGGGCTTGTCTGACTCTTTGCGACTCATGGACTGCAGCACGCCAGGCTTCCCTGTCCATCACCAACTCCTGCAGCTTGCTCAAACTTATGTCCATAGAGTCACTGATACCATCCAACCGTCTCATCCTCTGTCATCCCCTTCTCCTCCTGCCTTCAATCTTTCCCAGCATCAGAGTCTTCTCAAATGAGTCAGTTCTTCCCATCAGGTGGTCAAAGTATTGGAGTTTTAGCTTTAGCATCAGTCCTTCCAATGACTATTCAGGGTTGATATCCTTTAAGATTGACTGGTTGGATCTCCTTGCAGTCCACAGGACTCTTAAGAGTCTTCTCCAACACCACAGTTCAAAAGCATCAATTCTTCAGCACTCAGCTTTCATTATAGTCCAGCTCTCACATCTATACATGGCTACTGGAAAAACCATAGCTTTGACTAGATGAACCTTTGTTGGCAAAGTAATATCTCTGCTTTTTAATATGTTGTCTAGGTTGGTCATAGCTTTTCTTCCAAGGAGCAAGTGTCTTTTAATTTCATGGCTGCAGTCACCATCTTCAGTGATTTTGGAGCCCCAAAAAATAAGGTTTGTCACTGTTTTCATGGTTTCCCCATCTATTTGCCATGAAGTGATGGGACCAGATGCCATGATCTTATTTTTCTGAATGTTGAGCTTTAAGCCAGCTTTTTCACTCTCCTCTTTCACTTTCATCAAAAGGCTCTTTAGTTCTTCTTTGCTTTCTGCTATAAGGGTGGTATCATCTGTTTTTTTGAGGTTATTGATATTTCTCCCGGCAGCCTCGATTCCAGCTTGTGCTTCATCCAGCCCAGCATTTCACATGATGGACTCTGCATATAAGTTAAATAAGTAGGGTAACAATATACAGCCTTGACGTACTCCTTTTCCTATTTGGAACCAGTCTGTTGTTCAATGGTCATAGCAAACACCCTCTTCCAACAACACAAGAGAAGACTCTACACATAGACATCACCAGATGGTCAACAATGAAATCAGATTGATTATATTCTTTGCAGCCAAAGATGGAGAAGCTCTATGCAGTCAGCAAAAACAAGACCAAGAGCTGACTGTGCCTCAGACCATGAACTCCTTACTGCAAAATTCAGACTTAAATTGAAGAAAGTAGGGGAAACCACTAGACCATTCAGGTATGACCTAAATCAAATCCCTTATGATTATACAGTGGAAGTGAGAAATAGATTCAAGGAATTAGATCTGATAGACAGAGTGCCTGAATAACAATATACGGAGGTTCGTGACGTTGTACAGGAAGCAATGATCAAGACCATCCCCAAGAAAAAGAAATGCAAAAAAGGCAAAATGGTTGTCTGAGGAGGCCTTATAAATAGCTGTGAAAAGAAGAGAAGTGAAAGGCAAAGGAGGAAAGGAAAGATATACCCATTTGAATGCAAAGTTCCAAAGAATAGCAAGAAGAGATAAGAAAGCCTTCCTCAGTGATCAATGCAAAGAAATAGAGGAAAACAATAGAATGGGAAAGACTGGAGATCTCTTCAAGAAAATTAGAGATACCAAGGGGACATTTCATGCAAAGATGGGCTCTATTAAGGACAGAAATGGTATGGACCTAATAGAAGCAGAAGATATTAAGAAGAGGTGGCAAGAATACACAGAAGAACTATACAAAAAGATCTTCATGACCCAGATAACCATGATGGTGTGATCACTCACCTAGAGCCAGACATCCTGGAATGTGAAGTCAAGTGGACCTTAGGAAGCATCACTACAAACAAAGCTAGTGAAGGTGATGAAATTCCAGTTGAGCTATTTCAAATCCTGAAAGATGATGCTGTGAAAGTGCTGCACTCAATATGCCAGCAAATTTAGAAAACTCAGCAGTGGCCACAGGACTGGAAAAGGTCAGTTTTCATTCCAATCCCAAAGAAAGGCAATGCCAAAGAATGCTCAAACTACTGCACAATTGCACTCATCTCACACGCTAGTAAAGTCATGCTCAAAATTCTCCAAGCCAGGTTTCAACAATATGTGAACCGTGAACTTACAGATGTTCAAGCTGGATTTAGAAAAGACAGAGGAATCAGAGATCAAATTGCCAACATCCATTGGATCATCAAAAAAGCAACAGAGTTCCAGAAAAGCATCTACTTCTGCTTTATTGACTATACCAAAGCCTTTGACTGTGTGGATCACAGCAAATGTGGAAAATTCTTCAAGAGATGGGAATACCAGACCACCTGACCTGCCTCCTGAGAAATCTGTATGCAGGTCAACAAGCAATAGTTAGAACCAGACATGGAACAACAGACTGGTTCCAAATCTGGAAAGGAGTATGTCAAGGCTGTATATTGTCACCCTGCTTATTTAACTTAAATGCAGAAGTGCAGTCTATGGGGTTGCAAAGAGTCAGACATGACTGAAGTGACTTAGCATGCATCCACGCATTGGGGAAAAGGGATAAGCCAAAAATGGTACAGACATGGCAACTTCAGTCTGGGCCCGAAGTCCAGAACTTAGTGGTACCCACTCTCATCAGCATCCTTCAGGGTAGAACTAGCTTCTCCTGGATCCTCTCTTCACTGATTCTGACATCAGAAGCCAGTTGCTTATCTCTTCATGGCTTATTTCCTCCTCAGACCCAACAGAGGAAAGGAGCTCTACTGTCTGTTGACTCACCTACTTTATCTTACTCAAGAGACAAGTTAATCCATCAGAATGTTCTTTGATTGAGTCCTGCTACCCAGGACCACGTTCTCTTCTGATGCATGAGCAGTCTCTGAACTCTGAAGAGGGTGGCCTTGGTTTCTGATGGTTGTTGTTTTTTTATATAAGGGGGAAAAAATTCTATAGAGGACACCTCCTTTTGCAGGCTGAAAACTTTTTCTTGCTAATGGGGAAGGCTAGATAGTCACAATTTTTTTAGAAATATCAACCAGAACAAATGTATGAATATGAATAGTCCTGTTGACGGTCAGACTCCCTTGGCAAGGGCAAGGCAAAGGGAATCTGGAAAAGACATCTCTTTCCTATTTCTGTCCTCCTTCCCCCTTGAAAACAACTGTTGCCCTCCAGGGATGGAGAAGCCCCTATTGTTTATGTTGTGACAAATGGGCTGAACAGTCCCTGTAATCATTCCCTGTGAGCAAGTACATCTTGGTGCTACTCTGTTAGCTCTCGTGGTAAAGCATCTTTGGTTTCTCACCAACTGAGATCTCACTCCTTCTTGCATTTAAAAATTTTAACAACGGCCACATGCCTGTGTGCATGCTCAGTCATGTCCTACTCTTTGTGACCCCATAGACTGTAGCCCACCAGGCTCCTCTGTCCATGGGATTTTTCAGGCAAAAATATCAGAATGGTTGCCATTTCCTCCTCCATGGGATCTTCCTGACCCAGGGATCAAACCTACATCTCCTGCATCTCCTGCATTACAGACGGATTTGTTACCGCCACTGGGGAAGCCCTTAACAACAGCCAACTGGCTATTAATACAAAGTTATCTAAATAATCCAAGTTATTTGCATGTCTTGCTCCATCAAGGAGCAGATGCTGTCTGAAGGCAACAACTCTGATCATATAGCACAGACCATAACTCTGTCAATCAATTAATTAATCAATTGCAGAGTGAATCAATATTGGTTAATGAATTGCTTCAAACCTTGCAGCACATCCTATCATGGAACAACAACAACCAAAAAAAAAAAAAAAAAATCAGTCCTAAATGAGACTCATCACTCCTTGGTTTACTTGCTTTCTGGGATTTTTTGGTTTGGTTTTATTTTACGGTCACACCATGCAGCATGTAGGATCTTAGTTCCTTGACCAGGGATCAAACCCATATCCCCTACAATGAAAGCGCTGAGTCTTAACCACTGGGCCAGCAGGAGGTCCTGTTTTATGTTTTAAGATAGCACTTCCTGTCCTTTGACACAATTAGGTGACAAGGAACAGGAAGATAGTATATGACCCAGGTCTCTAGGAGAGCCAAGATGACTGTGAAAGGAAGAAGCAGAAGGGGAACAGGACCCCAGAAAAGACACCACATGTATGAAGAGTACAGGCTTCCCAGGTGGTGATAGTAGGTAAAGACCCGCCTGCCAGTTCAGGAGACATAAGACACGCAAGTTCGATCCCTGGATCTGGGAGATCCTCTGGAGGAGGGCAATGCAACCCACTCCAGTATCCTTGTCTGGAGAATCCCCATGGACAGAGGAACCTGGTGGGCTACAGTCCATGGGGTCACAAGGAGTCGGACACAACTGAAGCGACTGAGCACGCATGCATTGTGAGGAATGCAGGCAGTCAGCTGTTGAGGGGAGGATAAACTGGTAGGGCCTTTGGACTAGGGAGTTGAGTGGGACTTGATAGCATCCATTCAAATAAAAAAGCACACCGCCTCTTCAATGGAGCAGTTTTCCTTCTTGGAATCTGCCCTAAAGAAGTATGTCCACACGTCTCCCAAGTAGCAAGGATTAAGATCTTTTCTGCAGCACTGTTTGTGAGAACAAAAATTTAGAAACAGCCTAAATGTTCATCAATGAAAGGATGATAAAATTGAGGAGGGCAAATGCTTATGTATTTCCCCCCAATTCCCTGCAAGAGTTAAAATGGAGGTCCCTTGGGGAAATTTTCCGAGACATATTGATAAGTGGTGGAGGAAAAAAAAGACAGAACAACACATGCAGTGTGGTCTCATTTGTATTAAAAATACCCCCACACTAGACTAAACTATATATTTATAAATGCACATGTATGCATGGTAACACAGAGAAGAATTCTGGAGGATTTAAAATTCTGGAGAATTTAAAAAATACTGACAGCTGCTCAGAACAAAATTGAGAGTGCAAGACTTTCCACTCTTTCTGGATCCCTGGACTATTGATAATAAGAATGCTCTTGTGTTTTCGTGAGTTAATTGTCCAGGTTTTTGAAAGTAACAATATTTGTCTTTGGTTCTGCTGGGTCATCACTGCTGCGTGGGCTTTCCCTCTAGTAGTGGCGACCTTGG
Organism: Moschus berezovskii; assembly: GCF_049115385.1. NCBI lineage: Eukaryota > Metazoa > Chordata > Mammalia > Artiodactyla > Moschidae > Moschus > Moschus berezovskii. Next base: position 29,181,493 of record NC_142479.1, read on the forward strand.
GCTGCTCTCATAGTTGCGATGCTCAGGTTTCCTATTGTGGTGGCTTCTCGTGCTGTGGAACACAGGCTCATGGGCTCGTGGGCTTGTGGGCTCGGTAGTTGCGGCTCCTGGGAACTAGAGCATGAGCTCAGTAGTTGCGGCACGCGAGCTTACTTGCTCCGTGGTATGTGGAATCTTCCCAGATCAGAGATCAAATCCATTTCTCCTGCATGGACAGGAGGATTCTTTACCACCTAAACTTAGTGACTAAACAACAACAGGGAAACCCAGTTGTTTAAAGACATTTGTAATGCAGCTACTTACAGATCTGTTCTCTGGTTTGGACCCAGCATCAAACAGACAGGCTCACCCACCAGGAGTGCGGCTTCTGTTCCCTCCAGCCAAGGACCGCCTCCTCTCCGGGCTGGCCCTGCAACACCTTCCCCAGAGGACAGCCTCCACCAGACCTTGCTTCTGCTCCTGGCACATGCAGAGGCCATAGGGAAAGACCGACAGCTTGGAAGTTTCCCCTTCTAGGAAAAGCAAATTTGTAAAGATTTTTGTCTAGTTTAAAAAAAAAAATAGTGTCCCACCCTACCCAGGTCTGGGGCCAGAGTGCACTGTTCCCTAAGATTGAGGAGTGTAGTGCTTGGCACCATGCCCATCCTCCATCCACGTAAGACAGGTTTAATTAGCCCAGTGGGTTGGATGAGATTGGATTAGATTGGATTGTGCTGATTAAGTTGGATTAGATTGATAGCTATCGTTAATGATTCCATAACTCCTAAAAGTGCACTTTCCTTTCCCTGCCTCAAGCATGCATCACAGGGCTGTCCCACTCTCAATTTTCACCCCCACTCTGAGCTTGACACCACCTCCCTGCCCCACCAGGGGCAACAGGTAACATATATTTTCAGGTCTTTCTTTTCCTTGGCATGTGCCTGTCTCTGGGACTGAGACACTCCTGTGTGTGTTCCCCAGTGCTCAGTACATAATAAGGCCTCCATTGATGTGTATTGAATTGAGCTGAACTCAGCCACCCAAACCTCCAAGAAAAGGCCAGGAGGGAGTCAGCCAGCAGCAGCAAGAGTGAGCAGACCCAACCAGGGTCAGGGATGCTCTACCCAGGGCGGTCAGGATGCTCCTGAAGTCAAGCCCCAGGCCCACTCACTGCTAGGGCAGGTGCTTCTATGACCCCAAGGGAAAGGATGCTGGGGACACGCTGATGCTTGGTGATGGCAGATGGAAGAAAAGGTGGCTGAACCTAGCTATGAACCTCAATGAGGAAGCACACAGGCAGGGCCTCCCCGCTTCTCAGAGCAGACAGACAGCATGGGAAACATCACTTTGCAGAAATTATTTTCAAGGAATCAGGAGACCTCCCTGGCAGTCCAGTAGTTAAGACTGCACTTCCGCTTTCAGGGGCACTGGTTCGATCCCTGGTCTGGGAACTAAGATCCCGCCTGCCTCAAGGCATGGCCAAAAATAAAAGTCAAGGAAACAGAACTGGTACTTCTTGAGTTCAAAATCTTTCTCAATGCTTTCAGAATCCTACCCTCAATCCCGGGTGTGCCTCTCAAATTTAATAAGGTATAAAAGATTGGAAACCACTTTACAGAAAATCAAACTGGAGCACAGAGAAGTTAAGAAACTGGCCAAGGACATGGAGCCAGCAAGTAGTACAACCTGGATTCAGGACCAGCTTGACACCAAAGCCAAGAACTCAAACCATGTAGAAACTTGGCCTTCAGTTACCATGGGGTGCTCTGCTTTTATTCTATCTAGGAGAACAGGAACTCGGAGAGGAACCCAGACGGGAAACACAGCCTCCCTCTGAGCAGGTGTTGTGAGAAGACTCAGGTGTAGGGAAAGTAAAGTCAGCTCAGGAAATGGAAATTACTAGAAGGCCTGCAGGGAAGGGGCCATGCAGACGTGAATTCAGCACAGGTTCAGCAGCTCCAAAAAGGATGCGATGGCAGCTGCCATGGGTCCTACGGGCCGGCAAGGTTTTCACATACGCTCGGTGAAGAGGCTTTGGGGGAAAACAGAAAAATGGGAAAAAAGAGCCCCCACTTAAAGGAAGGTATGGTTATGCTTTGGGTATCTTTCCTTGCCAGTTGCTCTTTGTGGGCTTTGCTGTTTGTTTGGGGTCACAAGGAGCAGATCGCCTTCAGAGGATAATGCCTGCAATAGACCACGGTCCTTGAAGGCTGCAGAAGGGCTTATGGAGAGACAAGCGCGCACAGGTCGTGGCGTCTGAAAGCCGGGACCGAGGGGCTGCTCTCTCCTACTCCGTCTGCGCGCGTCTGTCGCTTTGCCTCATCCTCCCACCCTTTCTCTGCCTCCCAGTCCCGCTCCTCCTCCTCCGCCCTCTCTTCCCCGCTCCCTGTCACTCTTTCTCCCTGTCCTTTCAGAGGCCACACAGGATGTTCTCCCTCTCTCTGTCCTCTCCCGACTGGCAGCCTTCCTAACCCCACTGACACATAAGCGCACGGTTTTACGTCCTCACAACCTCCACGCGCCCCAGGTCCACGGTGACTGGGCCCTCTCAGTAGGGCTTTGAGTGGGGCAAGTTCTGACAGTCATCTCTAGCCCACGTTATTGGCTGAACTTGGGCTTTGTCCTCTCCTTTTGTCCTTAAACATCCTTTCCCATGAGCATCTCCTGTCGTGAGCCCTCGTTAGCGTCGGTGGTAGCCCTCCTGCACAGTTCGTTCAGTGGAGATGCCCTCATCAGTTCAGTTCAGTCGCTCAGTCGTGTCCGGCTCTTTGCGACCCCGTGGACAGCAGCACACCAGGCCTCCCTGTCCATCACCAACTCCCGGAGTTTATTCAAACTCATGTCCATTGAGTCGGTGATGCCATCCAACCCTCTCGTCCTCTGTCATCCCCTTCTCCTCCCGCCTTCAATCCCTCCCAGCATCAGAGTCTTTCCCAGTGAGTCAGCTCTTCGCATCAGGTGGCCAAAGTATTGGAGCTTCAGCTTCAACATCAGTCCTTCCAATGAACACTCAGGACTGATTTCCTTTAGGATGGACTGGTTGGATCTCCTTGCAGTCCAAGGGGCTCTCAAGAGCCCTCACAGACACTATCTTTGTTTGTCCTTAGACTCTCAGGACCACGGGTGTGGTGCTGGTCGTGAGTGACCACTGTGGGCCAGCTACTTTACCCAGGTTGCCTCATCACAGCCACCTTGCAATGGGCTTCCCTGTGCCCATCTTATAAATGGGGAAACTGAGGCTTAATAGTGGAAAGAGTAGTGGAAAGTGCATGTCACTACTAAGACACCAAACCCAGACCTTTCAGCTTCCAAAGCCTGCCCCTTTCCCCCCCCATGCTGCTCTGAACTCACAGGCCAGCTAAGGAGCCAGGCCTTCTGACTACTTGTATAGGCAGAATTCCCTGTAACCGAAAGGAACAGAGACCCTTGATTAAGAAGAATCCATTTCAGAGCTCCACATCTCCTTCTGATGCCAATTTCTCTTTGAATGTGATTGATGTTGCTTTATTTTACAAGCTTTTAAGAAGTCCCTTAATGATAGCAACCCATTTCCTGATGGCTAGCAAACATCTCTATTATTATGGCCATTCCCTGAGGCTTACTCATTTCTTCAGTTGGTCCTAGTAGAAACGAGGATGAGTCACTGTTGAAATTTTCCAAGGAAACATACCCCCGTTTTGTCCACACACCATGGCAACAGTCAAGAAAACACAGGATTGTACTGTCCATGCTATGCGTCCAGGCAGCACAAGGGGCCTGCCCGAGACTACATTCATTGTGGCACTGCTTTCCCGCGTGTTTTCTAGCAGCAGACTGTATTATTCATCCTCTTCCCAGTGTGGAGATGCATGTGTCATTATAGAGCAGGAATAAAGGCTGAGCTCCCTGCCTGCTGCCTTGCAGGGAGAGAGGAAGCAGCAAACACAGCCCCAGAATGGAGGACAGAGGCCCTGCTTATAATCCTGACTCTGCCTTTCACTCTCTAGGTAGCCCTGAGCTGGTCTCTATACCTCTTTGGGCCCCAGACTCTCCACCTGTCCCCCCACCCACGCACACACCCTGTGTGCGGGCTGCTGTTCAACCCTTTGTGACCCCAGGCACTGTAGCCCGCCAGGCTTCTGTGTCCATGGGATTCTCCAGGTGAGAATACTAGAGTAGGTTGCCATGCCCTCCTCCAGGGGAATCTTCCCGACCCAGGGCTCGAACCCACATCTCCTCCATCTTCTGCATTGGCAGGCAGGTTCTTTACCACTAGTGCCACCTGGCAAGTTTCTACCTGTCCAGTGGGCTAATAACACCTACGTAGCTCACTTGGCTCTTGAAAGAATCAGATTTGGTAATAACTAGGCAAGTACGTCAATTGTAAAGAAGCTCCATCTCTCCTTTCTGCAAGGAAGGATGATGACACAGAGTGGGGTCAGGCATACCCGATTCAAATCTGCTCTCTACTAGGGCAAAGCATTTAAGCCCCAATATTAAAATAAGCCTGGTGTAGAGATGGCTTAAATGAGTGGTGGTGGTAGAGGCTCTGATTCCTGCAGCCAAGCAAGATGTAGTAACAGAGTGAGCTTATCCTCTTACCTAAAACCACCCTCCCCTCAAAGAATACTTTTCAAGTGTTCTGAATATTAGACAACAAAGAACAGTGATCCCCAGAGAGATGGGAAACGAAAACGTTAAGCACTGTGACTGCTCCAGCTTGCATCCTTAGAGAGTGTCCAGACCACAGTGCTTGCAGGCAAACCCAAGCAGAGCCCCCAGGGATGCCCTGAGTTGCAAACCCTTTGCTGAGGGCCCAGGAGGACCAAGGCAGCTAGAGTTCACAGGACAGAAGATCAGAGAGGAGAGGACGGCCCAGAGAGAGAACACCGGAGATCTACAGAGGGACCCCCTTCAGAATTCAGGCTCCCAACTGGGGTGTGCATGTGAGAAAACTACCCAAAGTCAGGGAAAGAACAACCTAAGAGGCTTGGAGGGAGCAGTGCCTTGTACCCACACAGAGCTGGGGGTAGTGTCAATTCCTACAGCCACTCTGGAAACCCTCGTAAATCCTGGGACATGGGGCAAGGTATCCATTAGGGCCTTGTCTCTGTACTAGGGAATAATTACCCCCAGACCAAAAGCTGCTCTCCTTCCTCCTAACAAATCCTAAAGGAAACCGACCAAAGGACAGACTATTTCCAACTAACTTAACTGTGTCTCAGAACAAATCTCAAGAAAATGTATAGGGATATAAAAGTACATGATACCCAACATGGTAAAATTCACAATGTCTGGCATCCAATCAAATATTACTAGTCACACAAAGAAGCAAGAAAATATAACCTATAAAGAGGAAAAGGATCAATCCTTTGAAACCAACCCAGAACTAACACACGGGCTTCCCTGATAGCTCAGTTAGTAAAGAATCTGCCTGCAAAGTAGGAGACCTAGGTTCGATCCCTGGATTGGGAAGATCCCCTGGAGAAGGGAAAGGCTACCCACTCCAGTATTCTGGCCTGGAGAATTCCATGGACTGTATAGTCCACGGGGTCCCAAAAAGTAAGACACAACTGAACGACTTTCACCTTCACTTTTTCAGAACTAACCCATGTGAGAAAAAACCAACAAGGTCATTAAAGAATATAACTAAACCCCATATGTTCAACATATGGGCTTGGAATATATATTTTTAAGGCCCAAATTGAGCTCCTAGAGATAAAAACTATAACATCTGAGACAGCAAATGCACTGGAGGGAATTAACAGAAGATTATTCCAAGTAATATTATAATAATACTTGAGGAAAAGATTAGTTGAAGAAATAGTAAAGAAATACAGAGAAAACAAAGAATTTTTTAAATGAAGAGGATCAGTGAGCCATGGGACAGTGTCAAGTGACCTAACTTATGTTTATTTGGATTTTTTAAGAAAGGGGAAGGGCAGAGAGAAATATTTGAGGAGATGATGGCCAAATCCTTTCCAAACTTCTTGAAAACTATAAATCCACAGATCTTAAAAGCTCAACAAAACCCTGTCTCAAGAAACCTGAAGAAAACTAGTTTCAAAATTGTTTAAAATCAGTGATGAGAGAAAAATCTTAAAAGCATCCTGAGGAAACTAACTCATTTCTCATACAGAGAAGCAAAGAAAAGGATGACTGTAGATTTCTCACTAAAAATAATGCAAGTAACAGGACAGTGAAGCAATATCTTTCAAGTACTGAAATAAGAAAAACTCAATCTGGAATTGTATACCTGGTGAAAATATCTTCAGAAAAAAAAGCTTTTTTCAGACATAGAAAAGCTGAAGATCCAGTGGGTCCATCACCAGTGGATCTGAATTCCCAGAGATATTAAAGTTTTTTAGGCAAAAAGAGATGATGCCAGATGAAAATATGGATTCACATGAAAGGGATGAACAGAGATGAGCAGAAATGATAACTGTGTTGGTAAGTGTGTATTTTTCTTATTTCAATGCATTTAAAAGATAACTGAGGTGCTTCCCTAGTGGCTCAGTGGTAAGGAATCTGCCTGCCAATGCAGGAGACACAGATTAGATCCCTGATCCAGGAAGATCCCACGTGCCAAGGAGCTCCTGAGCCCATGTGCCACAACTTTTGAGCCTGTGCTCTAGAACCCAGGAGCTGCAACTAATGAGCCCATGTGCCCCAACTGCTGAAGCCCACGAGCCATAGAGCCTGTGCTCTGCCACAAGGGAAGCCACCACAATGAGAAGGCTGAGCTCCACAGCTAGAGAGAAGTCCAGACAGCAGTGAGGACCCCGCAGAGCCAAAACTAAACAAATTTTTGAAATTATTTTTTAAAAATAAAAATAAAAGATAAATAATAACAATGAACTGTGAAGTTTATAGCATAAGTGTAAGTAAAAAGAATGCCAGAAATAGCATAAAAGCCAAGAGAGGGGAAATGAAAGAAGACTATTGAAAGATTTTTATATGATACATGAAGTATTACAATATCACAGGAAGGGAAACAGTGATAAGTTAAAGGCGCACACTATAAACCCTACAGCAAACACTAAAATATCAAAACAAGGTTATAGCTAATAACCTAACAAAGGGTACAGATAAAAATCACACACAAAAAATACTCATTGTATAATAGAAGGCAGAAGTAAGGGGAAGGGAGAACAAGCAGGATCAACAGAGAGCAAGATAATAGGCAAACGGACTGCAAGGAGATCCACCCAGTCCATCCTAAAGGAGATCAGTCCTGGGTGTTCATTGGAAGGACGGATGCTAAAGCTGAAACACCAATACTTTGGCCACCTCATGTGAAGAGTTGACTCACTGGAAAGGACTCTGATGCTGGGAGGGATTGGGGGCGGGAGGAGAAGGGGACGACAGAGAATGAGATGGCTGGATGGCATCACTGACTGGATGGACATGAGTTTGAGTGAACTCCGGGAGTTGGTGATGGACAGGGAGGCCTGGCGTGCTGTGATTCATGGGGTCGCAAAGAGTCGGACACGACTGAGCGACTGAACTGAACTGAACACATCCATAATTACATTATGAAAGTGGTCTGTTGTTGTTTAGTGTCTGATTCATGTCCAACACATTTGTGACCCCATAGACTGTAGCCTGCCAGGCTTCTCTGTCCATGGGATTTTCCAGTCAAGCATACTGGAGTGGGTTGCCATTTCCTTCTCCAGGGGATCTTTCTGACCCAGGAACTGAATCCACATCTCCTGCATTGGCAGGCAGGTTCTTTACCACTGAGCCACCATGGAAGCCCTGAAAATGGTTTAAGCACTACATTTAATCTCAAGATAGATTGTCAAATTGAATAAAAAATCAATTCCCAACTATAGTTACCAAAAAAGCAAACACCTGTGTTTTAAATATAAACATGCAAATTGTTTTGTTTTGTTTTAAATTAAGGATGGAAACATATATGACGTGCATGCACTAATCAAAAGTTGGAATGTCAGACAAAGTAGATTTCAGAGCCAATGATATCGCCAGAGATAAAGAAGGTCATTTCCTAATGATGAAAGGGTCAATTAGTCAAGAAGGCATAACAACCTTAAACATTTATGCACCTAATAGCAAAGCTTCAAAAAATACGTAAAGCAAAAAAATAGATACCTCTACAAGTATAATTGATTTCTGATTCCTCTCTCAATAATTAGTAGGACAAGTAGAGAGAAAGCCAGCAAGATATAGAATATTTGAACAACACTATCAAACGAGTTGACCTCGTGGACGTTTATACAGCTCTCCCTGAAACAACTGCAAAACATCCATTCTTTCCAAGTACACACAGAACATTTGCCAAGATACACAATATTCTGGGCCATAAAGCAAATTTCAATAAAATTAAAAGGATTCAAGTAAAATAAAGTATCTTCTCTGATTATAATGGAATTAAATTAGAAATCAATAATAGAAAGATACCTGGAAAATTCCCAAATATTTAGAAGCTAAGTAGCACAGTTCTAAATAATCCATGAGTGAAAGAAGAAATCAAAAGGGAAATTAGAAAGTATTTTGAACCAAATAAAAATGAAAGTCTCTCATACAAACAGTTGTGGATGCCACTAGAGCAGTACTAAAAAGGGAAATTTGTAAAATTAAGCACACATATTAGAAAAAGAAAAGTCTCAAATCAATGACCTCAGCTTCCACATTAAGGAACTAGAAAAAGAAAAGCAAATTCAATCAAAAGTAAGCACACTAAAGGAAATAATTAAGACCAGAATACAAATCAATGAAATATAAAAATAGAGAAAAACAATGAAGCTGGAAGATTTTTTTGGAAAAGATAAATAAAACTGATAAACCCCTACTCAGTAGGATCAGAGGGGGGAAAAAAAACACAAGTTATCAGCCTGAGGAAGGAGAGAAATGACATCAGTATAGATTCTTTTTTTTAAATATTTTTTTATGTGGACCATTTTTAAAGTTTTTATTGACTTTCTTACACTATTGCTTCTGTTTTATATTTTGGTTTTCTGGTCTGGAGACATGTGGGACCTTAGCTTCCTGACCTTTGCACACCCACGCCCTTTGCACTAGTAGGCAAAGTCTTAATAACCACTGGACTGCCAGGGAAGTCCCTAGATTTTATAGATAGAGAAAAGGTAGTAAGAGAAAATGATTAATAACCTATGCCAATAAATTCAACCACTTAGGACTTGGGGCTGGGCTGCAATGGTTCAAGTTTGCAATCATTTAAGTTTCCGAAGCTTCTAGCATCTGCATCTAGGGTTGTCAACCATCCTGGTTTACCCAGAACTGAGGGGGTTTCAGGGGATATGGGACTTTGATGCTAAAATTAGAATGGCCTAGAGGCCTCCCTCCTCTTAGTCACCCTCCCCTCGCCCCAGTTCAATCACCCAGACGCCACAGCTGCCCATAGAAGGATCTTGGCTCTGCCCTGTGACCTCTGGGTTGTCTGAGTGGGTCTTTGCTTGGCCTTCTCTGCATACTGGCCCCAGGAGTCAGAGCCAGGGTCTTACACTGGCACCTCAGGCTGCAAATACACCCAATTAATCCTCCCCTTGCTTTGGGGGAGGTCACCAGGTTCTCAGAAACAGCCTCTGTATAAAGCCTTAAAAAGTGACTCCCAACAGCCAGGGCTGTAAGTGGCTTTGAAGGCGTAATTGGTCTTGCCCCAGCCCATTGGCATCCTCTGCCTCGCTAACCATCACCGCTGCAGGTTCCCTTTTCCTTCTTTTTAAACTTCTCTGCGTTTCTGCCTCTCCCTGCCCTAGTGGGAGTTCCTGCGTATTTGAGACAAGGGAGGTATTCCAAAAGTCAGACTTCACAGCCATCCCTGAGCCCGCACCCCCCTCTCTCAGGCACCCTCCGTGGCTCCCTGCTGTCTAAAGAGTCGAGTGTGGTTTCATGGAGCCAAAGTTCAAGGCCTCCCGTCATCCTGGTTCACACTGCCTGAGATGCTCTATCAAACGGGGCCACTCACGGCAGGCCCCTGACTCTGAACTTTTGTCTGCTCTATTTCTACTTCTCAGAATTCCCTCTCTTCCAGTTCTTCATGTATAAATCTAACAAGCTTCTTTTCCTGCTCACCTTACATGCCACCTCCTCCAGGAAACCAGCTCAGATGCCCACAGCTGGAAGTGAGGGGGTTTTTTTTCCCTCTGAATCAGCTTTGCCTGTGGCTCTTGACAGTCTCTGCTGTGCGTTAGAGTTCTTCACACACATAAGTTTGCTAGACTCCTAAATCCTAATCCCTCCTTGACAGCAGGCGCCCCATCTCCTAATCCTTGCCCAGGGCTGTCTAGTCATGAGCTGGCTCCATCATTTACCCACCTCCAGAACCCTGTATTTTAACCATCATAATAAATAGCTTGTTGGGCACGCCACAGCTAGAGAAGCCTACATGCCGCAACTAAGACCCAACGCAGCCAAATAAATAAATCTATGTAGTTTAAAAAGAAAAACTGCAAACACAATTTTTTAATTAATTTATTTATTTTAATGGGAGGATAATTACAGTACTGTGATGGTTTTTGCCATACATCAGTATGAATCGGCCCTAAGTATACATGTGTCCCCTCCATACTGAAGACCGCCCCCACCCCAACACCGCCCTGCCCACCCTGTCCTTCCAGGTTGTCACAGAGCCCCATCTTTGGGTGCCCTGCTTCACACTTCAAAGTTGCACTGGTCATCTATTTTACATACGATAATGTACAAGTTTCAATGCTATTCTCTCAGAGCATCTCACCCTCTTCTGCTCCCGCTGGGTCCAAAAGTCTGTTCTTTACGTCTGCATCTCCTTTGCTGTAAATACAATTTAAAAAAAAACAAACAAACGAACAAATGGCTTGTTGGTCCCCCAAAGAAACATGCTCGCTCACTGAAGAGTCTGGGCTTTTGCCCATGCCGTTCCCTGGCATGCCCCTCTCTGGGTCCACTTGGGAACTCATCCATCATTTTACAACCCCAGGTTGACTTCCCCAAGTCCCCAGGCTCCCACCTTTTGCCAAGGGGGCCCTTATTACTCTGTACTCTCCCAACGCCTTGCATCTCTGTCCCCTCCCCACCACTATCATGGTAGCACTTTGAGGGCATCTTCTATATCCTTGATGCCCAACAGAGGACCTGCCCCCCAACGAAGCACCCAGCAAATGTTTGCTAAGTGAATAATTGAGGGTCAACACTCTTTAGTTATGACTCGCTGATGAACAGACAGCTCACCACTTCCAAAAGCCCAGCCTCATTTACTTCCTCCTGTACTGAAAGCTGATTAACATTGCTGTGTACCTTCAGGAAAGTTAATTTCCATCTCTGAATCTTCCGTTGTTCGCCTATAATATTAGGGAATTAGAGTTGATAGAAAAAGGGGGCCCTGCCAAGTTTCCCTTTTTCTGATCCTGGTTCAGCGGCACTGAGCTTTAGCCTAAAATCTTTAACATTTATGTGTCTGGTCTCTTCAAGTGATCCATGAAGACATCCTTCCCCTCAACCCAAGTCGAAGACCAGGCTGGGTGCCCCCAAAGCCCTAATAAATGCCTTCTGAATAACTACTAGGCCATTCAGGGGGTCCAGGGAATCACACCGGGAAGCAGGGTGACAGTCTCTAAGGGAACATCATCAGAGACAGCCATTGTTCCCCCAGGCGCCACCCTGCTGTCATTCTTCCCAAGTCATTCTTTCTAGCCCTCCTGGCCCCTGAGTAAGTCCCCAACTCCACCATAAGCTCTTTACTGTCTCCTAGTAACAAAGACGTCCTCTTTCTAACACAGAAGCTCGCACCACGGGGACCAGCACGAAATGGGTTCACATGACCTCAAAGGAAATTCTGATCCAGAAGATGTCCTGGGGTCTTGCGTGATGGGGAAGGACCTGGTGGAAGAGGGCCTTGCGGAGCCAGAGTAGGAGGTGACTTAGCGTGTGCTTTAGTGACCCACCAGGCTGAGATGGACGCCCTGCTCTGCCTTCACCAGCTACGGCATCTTAAACAAGGGCCTCAATCTCTCAGGCTTTGCTCGTCAAAATGAAATGGAAAGCATTTCGATTTCAAAGGGCTGTTGGGAGGATTAAATGGAATCAACAATTTAAAAACCTGATTTACACATTTTTTTTCATTTTACTCCATTATTCTTTCAAGTGCATAACTCGATTTCTCTCCAATTTCCGTTCTCTCTCCTGAGCTTGTCATGTCACATGAGGCCGTGACATCTGTGTCTGATGTTAGCGACACAGAAACCATCCTCTTACTGCAATTTCTTGCACATGGTAGATACTTCATAAATGTACACCGTATGGATGAATAAATATTTGGTCATACCTGGAAGGTGAGGATGGAAGTTGCCCCCCCATCACTTGGGTAAGAAATAATTCATTCAACCATTTTAACAGGTATAATGCCTCTAATATGTGCTATTAATTTTAGTAAATTAATTTAACTCCCAAACAACCCTGCCCACTCACTGTGGTGCATCCTCAGTTTTCATCTGATGAAACTGACATTAAGAGGCCTAACCCACAGACCTTGTAAGTGACAGGGCTCTGGTTCAAGTCCGACTTTTCTTTAAGTCCACACCCTTACTGTACAAAGGATTTATCATCTTTCCATTTCAGAAGTTACACCCATGCAGCACTGTAGACTTGGAAAAGACAGAAAAGTAGAAAGCATCAAAGTTTAACCACCTAAAGACATCATGAGTTGAATACCTTGAAACCTTTTTTCAGATCTCTTTTTCTGGGTGTAAATTTTATGAGTTTGGTTTTGGTTTTTTTGAGCCATAATCATGAGGTATAAGCAAGTGTGTATCCTTACTTAATAGTCTGTTGAAAGCATGTTCTCCTTGTTTTAACAATTTGCTCCATCAAGTGAATGGCTGCGTAATATTTCCATCAAATGGACATACCGTAATTTACCTATCATCTCTCTATTGCTCCACTGAAATTGCTTTCTCCGTTTTTGCTATTGTAAATAAAACTCAGCCTGATCTCTTGTGGACTAAGCTTGAAGATGATCTTCTTAGGCTAATTTTAATTCTTTCCTTACGCTAGTTTCTAGAAGGATGGGATTTTTGAGTCAAGGAAAATGAGCATTTGGAAGGCTCTTGAAAAATAGAGTGCCAAGTGTACTTTCTCAAAGATTTTCATGTTACAAAAAAAAATGGAGAGTAGAGACCAAAGAAAGATAGATGGTTACCGGACAGCTGACAGCCACAGACAAGAGAAAACAGAGCCTGCCAGCTATAAAGCTTTATCACGGGCTGAGCTGTGTCAGAGAGAAGCGATAGCAAAAAAAAAACTGTTTTCTTCTTTGGAAGGGGAAAAACATAAATACTGCATGTGGATTAGTGAGATATTTTCAGTCACTCTAAAAGCACAACAGGTGTGGTGCTGGCTAAAAAAAAAACACATGGAAATCTACTGTTAGCAAACAATTCTTCCAGCCTTTTCCCGTCTGTCACACCTCTGTGCTTCGAGAAAGAAGGCCCAGGTTCTAACGTGAGGCCGGTTACTGAACAGCTCTGTGTGTGCTGTCCTTTCTGTGGCTTCGTTTATAGTCCGGCCTGGCCTGCCTCCCAGGGGTTCTTAGAAGGAAAAAATAAGTTCATGTATATGAAAATCCTTTGTAAAATTTCCATCACTGATATAATTCGTTGGTCAAAAAATAATTTCCTATTACATTGGGACTGACATATATGCACTATTGATACTATGTATAAAATAGGTAACTAATGAGAACCCACTGTGTAACTCAGGAAACTCTACTCAGTGCACTGCGGTGACCTAAATGGGAAGGAAATCCAAAAAACAAGGGATGTATGTAGACATGTAGCTGCTCCACTTTGCTGTACAGCAGAAACTAACTCAGCATTGTAAAGCAGCTATGCTTGTTTGTGTGCTAAGTCGCTTCAGTCGTGTCTGACTCTTTGTGACCCTATGGACTGTATCCCGCTAAGCTCCTCTGTCCATGGGATTCTCCAGGCAAGAATACTCGAGTGGGTTGCATGCCCTCCTCCTGGTGTTCTTCCTAACCCACAGATCGAACCTGCGTCTCCTGCGGCTCCTGCATTGCAGGAAGATTCTTTACCCCTGAGCCACCAGGGAAGTCCAAAGCAACTATACTCCAATAAGAATTAATAAAAAATAAAATAATTTCCTATTAATTATGATCCATAGTATAAGGATCTTCAGGGCTCTACAGAAGGCATTCCAACCATTTCTCAAACTGTTTTAATACGCTAGGAAACTTTATATGCAGTTCCTTTGAAATAAGCCTCTATTAATTTATAAGGGTGAGGTATGGCTTCAGTTTTACTGGAAATCTCAGACTGTGTAAAGCAATGCACCATTTCTCTGATCTGAATGTGGGCCGATAGCACTGCCCCATGCCTCCAGCTCCAAAGTCAGGCAAGCATGCTGGTTCAGATGACCTCGGGAGCTGAGCTGACCCACAACTGATGGGGCTGACTTAATCACTGAGGATCCGGACTTCCATGGTGGTCCAGTGGTTAAGAGTCTGCCTTCCAGTGCAGGGAACATGGGTTCAATCCCTGGTCAGAGAACTGAGATCAGAGAACTAAACTGAGTTGCCTCAGGGCAGCTAAGCCAGGACGCCACAACTACTGAGCCTGAGTGCTCTAGAGCCCATGTTCCCTGGCAAGAGAAGCCTGCACACTGCAACTAGACAGAAACCCCCTTGCACTGCCACTGGAGAAACCCTCTGCACTGTATGAAGTCCCAGGGCAGCCAAAAAAAGGATGACTGAGGATCTCAGTCACAGCCTGCCCCCAGCCAGTATCCCTGGCTCCTCGAGTCAGCCCTGGAGGCAAGACCACATCCCAGAGCCATTCTATTCAGTCCCCTTCTTAAGAAGGAACTTCCACTCTCTGGAAGGATATTCCAGAAAGGTGTTTGGTTCCTCCACCCAGCAGAACCTCAGAAGACTCCAGGGGTTGGCAGGCAGTCCTTAAAACTAAGCCAGCCCCGCCAAGGGCGATGAGCAGCATTTAAACCTTCATGCCTCTGCCAACCTGGCTTCCAGCTACCATGTTCACGTCCATCTCCCTGGGCAGGGAGGGAAACCACAGATGCATGGGGCTGGAAAGGCCCGAAAGGTCACGTAATCCTTCCCCTTGATTTACAGTTGAGGTATCAGGGTCCAGAGAGGTGGTGGGTCCCATCTCCTCATTATTGTGCATGAAGTTTTCCTAATCCAGCTGTTCTTCAATCTCAGTGTGCATGGGAAGCAGGGAAGAAGTGGGTTGAATGCCTATTCCTAGGCCCAGCCCTACACCGGTTACATCAGACTCTCTGAACATGGGACCCAGGAATCGGCCTTTGTAACATGCCTCCCGGTTATACAGAGGCACTCCAGATTATGAAACTCCTGAACGGTAGGTAGGACCACTTGCCACTCAATGTCCAGAGCCCTGACTCATGCAGCTGGTGGCCCTAGTTTAGCCCCTGCTTGTACTGCGTCCACTCCCCACCTGCTTACACACTCACACACACAAACACAGAGGCATGTGCCATCACAGCGGGTCTGTTGACACTGGGGAGGCTAGTGACCAAGCAAGCTCAAAATCCAGAGAGGAGACCCAAGGACAGGATCACCTGGGCTGCTCAGCAAATGTTCAGCAGCTTCGGGAGAAGCTCCCTGGCTTCTTTTACATGTAAAGATATAATTTTATTTTTTTTTATTTATTTTTGGCTCTGCGGGGTCTTCGTTGCTGCACGGGATTTTCTCTAGCTGCGGCAAGCAGGGGTTGCTCTCTAGTTGCACAGATTTCTCACTGCAGCGGCCTCTCGTTGCAGAGCGCAGGCTGCAGGGCACAGGCCCAATAGTCAGGCACGCAGACTTAGTTCCTCCGCAGCACATGGGATCCCCCCGGACCAGGGATCAAACCCATCCTCCTACGTTGGCAGGAAGACTCTTTATCACTGAGCTACCAACGAAGCCCACTCCCTGGCTTCAGAAGGAAATATTGGGCAGATGGGGAAGGACTGAAAACACACTCTACCTCTCGCGATGTCAGCCGCTCACGTACTTGAAGACACCAGCCCAACAGGATATTCATTCCCAGATAATTTAATAGCCAGTTCTGCCCATTAATTTCTACCTGAGGGCAATCCCTGATGGGAACTCCATCAATTCCTCATGAGTCATTCATAGAGCAACCTAGGCCACCCAGACTTGAAATTCCTACACAAGACAGTGAAGATAGCAGGCCCTCTGATAAAAGGACATAAAGAACCTGAAAAAGTCCACAGATGGTCCCTAGCTTGGCTCAGGGGCTAGGAAACAAGTCCTGTGAACTGGCAATATATCCAGTCCTCAAAAGAGGCTGAACCCCATCTGGGGTGCTGGGAAGGGGTTAGACACCCTGCCTGAACTGTCAGGGATGATGACTGGGCAAATAGCATCAAGCATGTCTATTTTTAACTTGAAGTCTTTACTTCAACTCCCTTCCAAGCTCTACTGTTAATTTCTGCCCGGATTTTCCGACACAGAGTGAATCTCATATTCCAGTGGGGTCTGTCACCTACAGTAAAGGTTGAGTGATATAGGCCAGTTAGAACCTTGAATGAGGAATCCAGAGATAATCCGGAAAACTGATGCAGGGGACCCCAGTTCGAAATCCCTGCTCCAGAAAGATCCCACATGCCTCAGAGCAGCTGAGCCCATGCGTGGACAACAGCTACTGAGCCCACACTCTAGAGACAGTGCTCTGCAACAAGAGAAGCCACCACAATGAGAAGCCCACACACCTCAACAAAGAGTAGCCCCTCTAGAGAAAGCCCTAGCACAGCAACAAAGACCCAGTGTAGCCAAAAATAAATAAATACATTTTTTTACAAAAGATGAGTATATGCATCAAGCCCTATGGGGAGGCAGCAACTTCTACTAGTTCTTTGCCATTCAGTGTTACCCACGAACCGGCAGCATCAGCAACATCAACACATCAGAAACACCAGCTGGTCAAAAACCCAGTGTCTTGGGACCTACCTGAAACCTGCTATATCCGAAACTGCATTTTAACAAGCTTCTCTGGTGACAGACTTTATTTTCTTGGGCTCCAAAATCACTGCAGATGGTGACTACAGCCATGAAATTAAAAGATGCTTGCTGCTTGGAAGAAAAGCTATGACCAACCTAGATAGCATATTAAAAAGCAGAGACATTACTTTGCCGACAAAGGCCTGTCTAGTCAAAGCTATGGTTTTTCTCACATCATGTACAGATGTGAGAGTTGAACCATAAAGGAAGCTGAGCACCGAAGAACTGATGCTTTTGAACTGTGGTGTTGGAAAAGTCTCTTGAGAGTCCCTTGGACTGCAAAGAGATTAAACCAGTCAGTCTGGAAGGAAATCATATATTCATTGGAAGAACTGATGCTGAAACTGAAGCTCCAATACTTTGACCACCTGATGCAAAGAACTGACTCATTGGAAAAGACCCTGGTGCTGGGAAAGATTGAAGGTAGGAGAAGAAGGGGACGACAGAGGATGAAATGCTTGGATGGCATCACCCACTCGATGGACATGAATTCAAGCAAGCTGCAAGAGTTGGTGATGGACAGGGAAGCCGAAGCCTGGCATGCTGCAGTCCATGGGGTCACAAAGAGTCAGATACGACTGAGCGACTGAACTGGTGGTTCCAGGAGTATTAAAGTTTGAAGATCATGATAATAGTTCATACTCCTCCTCCACTGAAAACACACAGACAACTAAATCTGTTTGCTGGGAACACTCACCCAGAGTCTTACTATAAATAAGAACCTCCATGGAGCTCCATTTCATTTCGCGCTTGCATACACCATGAAGAGTGGTTTGATTTGAAGCCTGAATTAGGAAGGAAAACCCTGGGACGATATAGGCGTATATTGTTCCTTTAAGAGCCAGAAGTGAGGCAGCAAAGTCAGGGCAGCTGTAACCACACCCCCTTAGACAGCAGAACTGGGGTTGGATACCAGCATCAGCACTTCCAGTATCCCCTCTCTCCTTCCTGGGCCTCACTTTTGGAACCCTCCTGTCCCTCCCCGGAGAACCCATAATCCCATTAGATTTCTTTTTTTAATGTTATTTATTTGTTTTTGGCTCTGCTGGATTTTCATTGCTGTGCACAGGCCTTGTCTAGTTGCAGTGAGAGGGGCTACTCTCTAGTTGCGGTGCGTGGGCTTCTCTTGCGGTGGCTTCTCTTGTTACAGACCTCTAGAGAACAGACTTCAGTAGCTGCAGCCCACAGGCTTAGTTGCCCCGAGGCATGTGGAATCTTCCTGGACCAGAGATCAAACCCACGCCCCTTGCATTGGTAGGTGAATTCTTAACCACCAGACCACCAGAGGAGTCCCCCCATTAGATTTCTGATACCCAGTCTAGTCCTGGCTGCTCATCTCTGCCCCAGTCCTAAATTTTACATCTGTATTTCCCACTTTCCTGTGTTCTTTTTTAAATTAAGTTTTATTGGTATGTAGTTGCTTTACAGCATTGCGTTAGTTTCCACTGCACAGCACAAGCTATCAGACACATATATAGATGTAGTTGTTGCTGCTTAGTCGCCCAGTCATGTCCGACTCTTGGTGACCCCATGAACTGCAGCAGGCCAGGCCTCCCTGTCCTTACCATCTCCTGAAGTTCACCCAAGTTCATGTCCATCAGTGATGCCATCCAGCCATCTCATCCTCTGACACCCTCTTCTCCTTCTACCCTCAATCTTTCCCAGCATTAAGGATTTTTTTCCAAAGAGTTGGCTGTTTACATCAGATGACCGAAATATATATACATAATATATATCCCCTCTTTTTTGGATTTCCTTCCCATTTAGGTCACCATCAGAATACTGAGTAGAGTTCCTTATGCTGTACAATATGTTCTTATTAGTTACCTGTCTTTTACATAGTATTAACAGTATATATAAGTCAATCCCAGTCTCCCAATTCATCCCACCCCCCACTTCCTGTGTTATTTCCAGCCCTGCAGGGGCTGCACCCCCTGGTGCCTCCTCTGCATCCATCCATCAACCATCCATTAATTTGACAAATATTTATCAAGCATCTGCACACCTAGGGAACCCACAGATGCTTAACACCCAGCCCCATTCATGGGGAGTCCACAGTCTGGTGGAGGAGACCAACCAACACAAGAGCCATTGTTTGTAACACCTTGTAGGTGCTAGGAGAGGAGAAGCAGAGAGTGCTTGAGGAGTCTCACTCAAATTTAGAGGGTCAGGGAAGGCTGCCTGGAAGAGTCCTGTCTAAAGTGGTATTCAGGGATCAGTAAGCATTATCTGGATGAAAAGTGGAAAGAAAAGCATCCCAACCATCATGAACAAAGAAAAGGCACAGAGGCAAGGACCAACTTGTGAGTAATTCATATTGTAGAACATAAAGCCTGGATCAGGAAGTAGAAGGCAGGTGGGGCTGGATCAAGCAGGGCCTGAAGGCCAGGTTAAGGATTTGGTCTTTAACCTGAGGATTTCTTTTATGTTGTCATGCAACAGATATTTCATGAGAGCCTTCACAGGGTCCTGAACTAAGTAAAGTTGGGTCAAAAGAACCACGAGGCAGATTGAGTTCCCAAAGACCCTGAGGCCTTTGGGACAGATAGAAAGAGGCCACATCATAGAAAGATAAATGGTGGCAGAGGATTGCGCGCACTGAGCACCCAGTGATCGGAGGGGAAGTGCTATGGGCATCAAGGAAAGAGAGAGCAGAAAGATGAGCCAGGAGAGCTTCCTGAAGGAGGCATGACTTGAGATGCAAATTAGCGAACTCAGCCGTAATATAGGGGTTCCAAGCAGACAGAGGCACAGGAAGGCCTCAGAAGACCGGCTGACCCTAGAGGACCTTGGGGAACCAGAAGTGACTCTCAGGGAATGAATAGTCCTGGGGCAGGAGAGAAACATGTGACAAGTGCTGGAGGTGCTGTGGTAGAGTCCGAGTAAGTAGGGTGGCTGGGGAGATGCACAAGGAATCCCTCCACGTGAGGCATCAGGGGCAAAATCCTTCGCCAGGCGCTTGGCAGGGAGGGGCTGCCAGCTCCCTAAGTATCCACTGAGTTCTGTTTTCAGCTTGTTAAACCTGTGAATATGGGCTTCCCTGGTGGCTCAGTGGTAAAGAATCCACCTGCCAATGCAGGAGACACATGTTGGATCCCCAGGTTGGGACGACCCCCTGGAGAAAGAAGTGGCAACCCACTCCAGTACTCTTGTCTGGGAAGATCCCATGAACAGAGGAACGTGACGGGCTATAGCCCATGGGGTCGCAAAAGAGTAGGACGCAACTTAGAACCTAAACAATAACAACACAATCTATCAATGTAACTCCACTGGAGGCAGCTGACTACCCAATATTCCTGGAATGTCAGGATGGATCATCCTGACCCCACCCCAGGAGAGCACTTCCCTGGGAAATGCAGCCAGAAGAGCCCTGACCCAGGGTGGAGAAGGAGCTTGCCCCAAACCACTTGACCCATGATGGCAGAGCTCCCTGAGCCTGTTCATGGCACAATCATGAAGTGTGCTGAGAGGCCCTTCCTCCTACCCACACTCTCCCTGAAGTCAGAGCAACTGTGGAACAAGTTGCAAGCCTGCAAATGGCCTTATTCCTGGGCCGAGGCATCATTGATCAAGCCCATTCCTCATCGGGATCAATACAAGGGGACATCTTACCCAGTTTTTTATTTCTGAGGGATAGTTTATGAGCTAAGTGGCTGAAGTCTAAATAACAAAGCCGTATTTACTTGATAAATGATGCTCCGGAATGCCTGAGATGCCGCATTTGCTAAACCTGCACCATAAGCTTTTCTGTAATGATGAATGCTCTCTGGCATCAGGCAAAGCCGAAAGCCACACGCACCCCTGAGGACGGTCTCCTGCAGAACTGTGACTCGCACAGACACAGCTCAGGAAAAACTCTGAGCATTGATTTCCCTCACATGACTGAGCTGTGTTTGCGGGAGGATCGTAGAATCCCAGAATGCTGGGCTGGGAAAACCCAGAGAGACCATTAAGGATGAGTTCTTGCCAAACAACCTCCCAATTTTACTGACAGAGAAACTGAGGCCCAGGGAGGGAAGGTTGCTTTGGTAACTGGTTTGGCTGCCTTGGAGCGAGAGCTGTTGATTCTGTTAGGTTCCAGCCTTGTGCCTGCCCAGGGGAAGAGAAATTGGTGGCCCTCCACCTCCCTCCTCAAAAGCCTGAGGGCTATTAGGGAGTAGGCAGGTCAGTTGATGATTACAAGAAAGTGTTGCAGAAGTGCCAGCATAAAACACAAGTCTGGACGTGCATGCATGTGTGCATGCTAAGTCGCTTCAGTCGTGTCCAATTCTTTGTGTCCCAATGGACTATAGCCTGCCAGGCTCCTCTGTCCATGGGATTCTCCAGGCAAGAATACTGGAGTGGGTTGCCATGCCCTCCTCCAGGGGGACCTTCCCCACCCAGGGATCAAACCCACATCTCTTGTGTCTCCTGCATTGGCAGGCCTATTCTTTACCACTGGGCCACCTGGCCAACCAAAGTAGATAAGAGAGATTAACTGCTGTAACAATCAACCCTTCAATGTGAACGGTTAGACACAGTGAAAGTATATTTCTCCTTCATGCTGTAGTCCAGTGCAATTGGCAGTGGAGCTTGGCTCCATGCAGTCATTCAAGGATCCACCTTTCTCCCATCTGTGGCTCTGTCCTCCTCCTCTAGGCTTTCAGAGTCATCACTTTTTCTGACATCAGCTGTGGAAAGAGAGAGCACATCTACTCTTAACCACCTCAGCCTGGGAGAAAAAGTCCTACACGCCATCCAGAGACACGTGCGTTAGTGCTAAGTCGCTTCAGTCATGCCAGACTCTTTGCGACCCTATGGACTGTAGCCCACCAGGCTCCTCTGTCCATGGGATTCTCCAGGCAAGAATACTAGAGTGGGTTGCCATGCCCTCATCCAGGGCACCTTTCCCACCCAGGGATTGAACCGGTGTCTCTTATGTCTCCATCATTGGCCAGCAGGTTCTTTACCACTAATGCCACTCAGAGGCACAGGGGGATGGAAAAGCCCACCGGCCCAGGAGGAAGATGAGCATTCCAGTACTGAAACACACGAGATCCAGTTTGCCCTTGCAGTGGCTCCACAATTCTAGCACATGGCACTTTCTTAAGATGCTCCAGACACTCACTGGAGCTCAGTGGATGAGATTCGCCCAGCCATTCCTGATCCAAAGACCCCAAACAGACAGGGGTGCCTCAAACTCTGGAGGTCACTGAATATCCACTGCATTCTGTGCCCTGGTCTCTCTGTCTTGAGACGAGGGCTCAGCTCTCCACCTGCCAGCTTCCTAATGCCCAAAGCTTTCTGTTCTCCACATGTTCCTCCTAATAGATGGCTCTTCCCTTCCGCACCCACAGGAGACAGAGGCTCTAAGGCAGTTGTCAAGAATTACCGCAGCCCAGAGAAAGGACGGGAAGAAGGAAAGTGATTCATCAAGAAGACTTATAAGTCGATTGGGCAGCCCATGATCAGAGCTGTTTAGCTACCCAAAGGGATAGCAAGATAAATTACAGCCGGAAGAGTGAACAATTACAGCCGTGGCCTCTTACATTGTGAAGGCTTGTTCCAATCACCTGTCACTGGGCTTTTAAAGTTTAGGGAGAAACGTTTGGAAGAGGGTGCCTGATTCTGTGTTTCTATCTTGCTTTTAAACAACCGAAGGATGGGTTCCTGGGAAAAAGGGTGAAATGGATATTTATAAACGAAATCTTTTCCTTGGGTTACTCCTTCAGATCTTTTTTTGTTCACCAATTCTGTTTGATTTCTAGCAGGTAATGGTTCCCAGCACTGGCTGTCCATAACACAGGCTGAGCGCTTTCTCTCTCGCCACTAAAGTCACTGTCAAGTGGCTAATGAATCGTAAACAGGCATGGCAGCGCGCACATGTAGCCGCCGCTTAAAGGGCCCTGGCTAAGCCCTTTGTGAAAATCAAAGATCCCTGAATCATTAAAATAGCCCCTGCCCTGGCTCAAGGCTGGGTGAATTTTATAGACAGGATGCTCTTAAGGCAGACAAAATTTTCTGTACTCTTTTGCCAGTGACAAAGGCCAAGATCTCGGCTATGCTGAGCACCTGCTCTGTGTCCTATAAACAATGTGCTGGATTCGGTTCATATATTATCTCATAAAAGCTCTCCAGGACAGAGACAAGAAGTAACTGATACTCAAACAAAGTCAATGGTTTGCCCAAGGTCGCCAAGCTAGCGCTCAGTGAAGCTGGGTTTCAAGCTTAGGATGTCTGACTCCAAACACAATTCTTTCTGCTCGCAACACCACCCCCAAGTAAGGTGCCTGCCTGTAGAGCTGAATCCATTTATTCATGTTTTTGTGTTCCTAGAAAAGGACTTCTCTGGTGCGTCCAGTGGCTAAGACTCCATGCTACTGATGCAGGGGCCCCAGGTTCAATCCCTGGTCAGGGAACTAGATAGTCCATGCTGCTGCTGCTGCTGCTGCTGCTGCTAAGTTGCTTCAGTCGTGTCCGACTCTGTGCAACCCCATAGGCGGCAGCCCACCAGGCTCCCCCGTCCCTGGGATTTTCCAGGCAAGAACACTGGAGTGGGTTGTCATTTCCTTCTCCAATGCATGAAAGTGAAAAGTGAAAGTGAAGTCGCTCAGTCACCGGTAGCGACCCCATGGACTGCAGTCCACCAGGCTCCTCCATCCATGGGATTTTCTAGGCAAGAGTACTGGAGTTGCTTGCCACTGCCTTCTCCGGTGCTGCTGCTAAGACCAAATAAATAAGCTCCCAGGAAAAGACAGAACTTGAAACCGCGGGGCTGTGGACAATGCAGTGGTTGACTAGGTATACGAGATCACCCTGTCCTCACAGGTGGCTGGGCAGTAACCCCGAAAGAGATCAAGATGGGGAGAGGGATGGGGAGGCAGCTGGCTTAGTCGGCATGGGACAGGACCGGGAGTCAAAAGACTTGTGTTCTTGTCCAAACCCTTTCTCTGAATTGCTGGATGATCACAGGCAAATCATTTTGCTTCTGTGAGCCTCGGTCCCCTCATCGGTACAATGGCGATAATATGGCTGTCTCACATTGAGAGAAAGAGGATGCCTTCTGTGGAGCCTCCCCAGGTCTCTGAGTGGGTGGCCTCTCTCAAAGGGCAGTGGCCATCACCTGGCATTAGACGGGGAGGGCTCCTTGGAGTGGGGAGCGCAGGAGAGAGGTGCCGGGTCTCAGCATCAGACTGTCCAAGTCTGAGTCCTGACTCCATCACGGCCCAGCAGGGAGGTCTTGGGCAAACCTCCGCACAACCCTGTCTGAGATTCCTCGTCTGCATAAGAGGGATAACAATGGCACCCACCTCATACTTCATCTATGCAAAGTGTCTGGGCCACAAGGTGTCTGTCCCGCTTCCTCCCCACCCCCAGCCTCCCCCTCTCTGCCACGGTGCCACACACCAGCATGCCCACCACCACGCAGGAGGGCTGAAGCCATGAAACAATCCCAAGGAGCTTGAAGGGGAGATTGTTTGTTCCTCTTTGAAAGGCGAGCAACCCAGGGCTTCCTCATGGTCTGACAGTTTGCATCTGTTCACCTGTGATGTTCCAGACTTGCAAGGGAAGGCTCACTTCAAAGCCCACTTTGTCAAAGCAGCAGGGAAGACATCAGAGCATTTTGTAGTTAAGTCAATATTGCTTATGGTTTCTCCAGACGCGATTTCCAAAGCCTCTGAGTTGGGGAGGAGGGAAGTGGGTGGGCAGCACATTTTGGGGTACCAACTCTATGACTCTATTCATGAGCACTTCCTGGATGGAGAATATCCCCTGGAAAAGAGAATGGCAACCCACTCCAGTATTCTTGCCTGGAGAATCCCATGGACAGAGGAGGCTGGTGGGCTATAGTCCATGGGGTTGCAAAGAGTCAGACACAACTGAGCAACTAACACTTTCACTTTAAAACACACAGCGGGTTTCCCAGGGAGTTCAGTGGTAAAGAATTCACCTGCCAATACAAGAGCCACAGGAGATGCAAGTTTCAGGAAGATTCCCTGAAGGAGGAAATGGCAATCCATGGACAGAGGAGCCTAGCAGGCTACAGTCCACGGGGTTGCAAAGAGTTGGACATAATAGAGCTGACACGCATGCATACACACGTGAAATTTACAGATAAGGACACTGAGACCTGTCAAAGGGGGTCATGCATCCATGGTCCTCTGGAGTCAGAATTTGACACTAACTCTGATCAACCCCGGAGAAGGCAATGGCAAGCCACTCCAGTACTCTTGCCTAGAAAATCCCATGGATGGAGGAGCCTGGTAGGCTGCAGTCTGTGGGGTCGCTACAAGTCGGACACGACTGAGCGACTTCATTTTCACTTTTCACTTTCACACATTGGAGAAGGAAATGGCAACCCACTCCAGTGTTCTTGCCTGGAGAATCCCAGGGATGGGGGAGCCTGGTGGGCTGCCGTCAGTGGGGTCGCACAGAGTCGGACACGACTGAAGTGACTTAGCAGCAGCTGATCAACCCCAATCCAAACTGTGGTCCTTCAGGAACACCAGAGAAGGGATGCTGCCAATCCCTGTTGCCAACCAAAAGCTGCCCTCTCTTACCGCTTGTCTCCAGCACAGAGGTGCATTCTGCCGGAAGGCCAGTGGGGACTCAGGAGTGGCTCTACAAGATCTGTGATCTGGGGAGTTTCCCCAGGAGCCACATTCAGCAGAAGGCGGACTCCCACTGAGGTCTTAGTATGGGTTATTGACATCTTAGTTGCCACCTCCAGTGGGGCTTCAGGTTGGAGGTGAAGGTCTTCATGCCCAGCAGAGTTGCCTGCCCGTGTTGTCTTCCCTCACCTTCCCATCTGTTTCAAGCAGGCGTGCCCTGAGCCTTGGTGCCACCAGGGGCAGCAGTGAGCAGGGGGTGGTGTCCTGCAGGGCTGCAGAGCTCAGGCATCTGGCCCTTCTCCACTCCACCTGTGCTGAAACTCCAGGGGAGGTGTCCCCTGGGTACAGTTCCACAGAAGGATACATCTAGAGCTCCTTCTTTACGCCAGGCTCCTCAGTCTGCATGCTCCCTAGTTTCATACTCTCTCAAGCCCTAAGAAATAGATAATTATTTCCAGTGAGAAAACTGAGGATCAAAGATATTTTAAAACTTGCCCAGGGTCACATTGGAAGTCATAGCAACAGCTGCCGTCTATTGAGCACCCACTATGTGCTAGGTACCAGGCATGAGCCCATTTAGAATACTTCATCAAATCTGTGACAGCTGTAGGGGTCAACCCCTACAACCTCTGCAACCCCTGTCAACTTAAAATAGTCACAATGTAAAAGTTAAGAGTTGTGTTTTATTCGGTGGGAATGTTTTTAGGACTTCAAGCCCAGGAGACAGCATCTCAAGTGACCCTGAGAGAACTGTTCTGGGGAGGCGAGGACAGGAGCCAGGTGATACAGAAGTTTTGCAACAAAGGGCAGGTAGTCTGACCATCAAAAGATTGTTGTTAATTAAAGGAAGCCAGATATCTCAAGTTACAGAATTGAGTGCCTTTCTGTGTATGGGAAGATGCAGGAGTCTGGGCTTAACTGAAGTCATTCCTCTCATATGCATCTCAGATATCCGGGGCCAGTATCCTATGTTTTTCACATCCTGAGCTCCCTTGGGCTCACCCTAAGGAGTGACTGCAACCTGATGGCTGTTAGATCGCAGGTATTCGTCCCCTTCCTGAGTGCCCTTAGGGCTCACCAGTTCACGGTGGAGGGCTGGACTCGCTGATGACCTGACAGCCTTGTTTACTGATATGGCAGGAAATACTCTATATCTTATCCCCAAGCTATCTTTTTCACGAGCCCCTGTGGTATCCTGTGTGGACATTAACATTGACATTCCCTCAATGGAAAGGTGAGGGTGAATGTCCTTCTCAGGAGCCAGCCCATAACGGATACAAATGGCTCTGAACTCCCGAGGCTGGTGGTGTATTGATCTTTTCCACTGTAGTCCTTCCTAATGGTCTAAGCATTTAAGATGATGTCTATGAAAGGGCAATGTGTCCCCAGTTCCCCTTCAAAGCATTTCCTGGACGTACCCCATAGACTGTAACTATCACTGGAATCACCAGCCCAGCCATACAAAATTGAAATCATTTAGTGGAAAAGAAAGGTTTTTTTAAGCTTGTAAAATACTCTGACTGTGTAAAAAATGTGGCCCAGCATGCTGGCGATGGTGGCATTTCTAGAGACGATGGCCAGGAAGCCACAGTTTGAAGGACTGACAGGTAGTGATAGATGAGATTTTATAATTATAATGAGCCCCCCATGAATATTAATTATTTGGGGAATGATGGAGCACAGTGTGGTGTTATAAACAGCCTAGATGCAAAGCAGGTAGCCCTCTTTGAAAGAGTGCTTAAGATTCAGTTAAAGGTGAGTCCAGCTGGTTCTTCCCAGGTGGCACAGTCGTAAAGAATCTGCCTGCAATGCAGGAGACGGTTCGATCCCTGGGTGGGGAAGATCCCCTGGAGAAGGAAATAGCAACCCACTCCAGTATTCTTGCCTGGGAAATCCCATGGACAAAGGAGCCTGGTGGACTACAGTCCATGGGGTCGCAAAAGAGTTGGATACCACTTAACAACTAAACAACAACAAGTTGGTGCAGAGTTGAGCTGGAAAGATCAGACCTGAGAACTCAGCCCCAATCTGAGAATTAAGTGACTCAAGATCATAAACGTTCGATGCCAGATCTCATTTTCCAGGATCCACGCTTATTTTTATTTTGGTCATGCTCCATGACTTAGTCCCCCGACCAGGAATCGAACCCAGAGCCCAAGGCAGTGAAAGCAGAGAAGTCCTAACCACTGGTCACCGGGGAAGTCCTTCATTCACACATTTTATGCCTGTAAATGTCCACCATCCCCACACTGGGAAGTTCCAGGAAGAGGATAATAAAAGAATTTTATGGCCCTTGTTGTAGGCACACAGAGCCTCCCTGCCTGCCTGCCACAGAGCCTTCATCATACAGGGTCACAGCCCAGGGAGGAAATTCCCCCAGGCTCCCGAACACGGGCATCTAGGGTGCCGTCCCAGAGGATGAAGGTAGCAGCTGCTTATTCTGACCCCCTTGCTGGACTTTCCAAGGCCTTGGGTGGAGTGTGGGGCACGGAGGTATTACAGGGCCCCCACCCCCGCCTAACTGGAGCCACACACTTGGACAGTGCAGGGCCTCAGCAAGCATCCTATCTGTCCATATTCAGGGCTAGGACATGTAGCATGCTGCTGGGTCAGCTGAAAGTCCTCCTAGCTGGTTCAGAATCTGCTCGAGGCCAGTGGAGGGCTGAGGCGGGGGTGGGGAGAGGGGGATGGGCACGTGGCCCCAGTGAGGATAGGAGGCGGCAGACGGCAGAGCTGGGAGGGGCGCCCTGTGTCAGCCCACCCCACCCCCAGCACCCACTCACACACACTCCCAGCCTGGATGGAAGCCACCCTGAGATAACAGACCCACAGCCTTGGCCTTGACCATACAGAATAATTTACTATTCCATTTTGCTTCGAGATTTGCTTGGTCTGCGATTGTGATTTTTTTATTCATCCTCAGACACCACCCCCACCCCAACTCTGTGCCCATCCAGATGTCTGGAAAGTAGATTATGAATGGAGCTAAAAGCCAAAACTGCGGCAAATGCACTGAGATACTCTCCACTTGGAGAAACCCTGTTAAGTGAACGTTTCAACCTGGACCCAACTTCTCTTTCAGATACACCCACTGAAAAGAGCCAGGTTGTAAGAGGCCCCCATTCCAATAGAGACTGTGAATGGAGGCCAGTTCTGTGGCCCTACAAACACATTCGAGACCCCAGCTCCAAACCCCTGCCCTGCCTGCCCGAACAGGAAATGTTTTCATTATTTGTAGAGCTGCTGTAATTCAAGGGGAAACAATGTGATGATAGCGATTGATGGCCAGCCAAGGAGGGAGACCCAGGCAGGGCTGTAGTAGAGGGAGACAGGCTGCTCCGGGTCCCAGGGCACTCTCTGGTGACACGCACACCTTAATTCATGCGAATCTCCTGCTGTTGTGCAGTGCACGCCCTGCGCAGCTGTACATGGCAGTTCTGAGATGGTCTAATCTAACAGAGCGAGTGATCAGTCCCTTGTCTGGCCTCTCCAGTTGATGATACTCAGAGGTAGACATTGGACAGAGGGATCTTCTTAGAAAGATGAAAATACTCCCAGGGTGTAAAAAAAGAAAAACAGAGGAGGTAGATGAAGAAGAAGGAAAGAAAGTTCAGGACAGAGATGCTCTCTGGAGCTCAAAGGGCCACTTTCCAGCTTATGGAGCTGAGAGTAAGAGTCAGGGAAAGGGGCTGGGTGAGTCAGGAGCCCCTAGAACCATGTCACGAGGACCCCAGCAGCACTGAAGTCCAGGGCAGAAGCTGCCAGGAGCCCAGGACAGGAAAAGACAAAGGATGTCTGCCAACAACCTGCCCAGGGTAGGAGGGAGTAAAGAAAACCCGCGGCTCTGAGTGGGCGGTGCATGGCCCAGGGCAGGCCCGGAGTGAGTGGCCAAGCCAGGCTGTGTGCCTCCAAGCTCCCTCCTCTGGGTGAGGCCACCTCCCCACCTGCATCCCTCTCCCTGTTTCAACCAACAAATCACACACCGAGGCAATTTGCTGAGAACGCGCTGCTGGCACCGACAGCACTCGCCCAAGAAATTGTGTCCGCATGAAGATGCTATGATAATGGTGTGTCGGCATGCACAGGCACACTAAAGCACGCTCTTCTGCCGAGCCAGCTCTTGCCACTGGGGAGTGGAGGCCGGGCGCGAATCCTGCAGGGACGGGTACCTCCCCGTGATGTAGATTCACTGCAGGCGTGGGAGTCAACGTAACAAGGATGGAGAATGTTGTAGTCACCCGGGGCTGTTCCAGGGCACTGAGCACAGCACACGGGCTGACATTCACCCACACGCGCTCTTGTTGCCCTGCCAGAGGCTCCCCTTCCAGGCCAGGACTTTCTTTACCTCTGGGCAGGTCCCTGGACCCAGAACACCTTTCCCACACCAGATCTGTTTAATGAACAACAGTCTTCCTAGACTCAGCTCACAGGTGACCACTGCCTCCATAAAGAATTTTCTTATTTCCGCCCCTCCTCCAAGTTGGTCTGGCCATGCCCTTCTCAGTGCCCCCACAATTCCTGTTCATTGTGGCTCCATTTCAGCACGTGCTTTTTTAGACACACCCCTGTTCTTTCTAGAGTGTAAGCCCCCAGGTCATAGGAACCAGGTCTTATTCATCTTTGTGGCCTCAATTCCTCCTAGCTATGTTCCTGGGACAGATTAGGTGATACAGAAACATTTATTGCACACTTGCAAAGTGAAGGAGGAGGCGGGTAGAATGATGAATAGATGGACGATGGATGGGTGGATGGATGGAGGGTGTGGATGGATGAGTGGGGGTTGGTAAATGGATGGATGGAGGGAGGGAGGGAGGGATGGGTGGATGGGGAGTTGGTGGGTTGATGAATGGATAGGACGGATGGAAGGATGGAGGGATGAATGGAGGGTGGGTGGGTGGATGGATGGATAGATAGATGAATGAATAGGTGGATGGAGGGAGGGATGAATGGAGGGTGGGTGGATGAAAATAATAAAGAAAACATGATATTTTTATGAAAATAAAACTGCAGAGACTGTCTGCTCAATGACACCAAAGCTGGAAGTATCCTTGGAGAGCTTCAGAGGCATATCTAGAGCCAGCAAAGCCCAAGGTGAAACTCATGCTATAGTCTTTTTTTAAAAATCCTTTCTTTTTTGAGTAAACAATTCACATTTTTTTTTGCTCTTATCACATTCTTTCCCACTCACACATTTTTGCAGTGGATGTAACCTCATTATTTTAGTATTAGTCATAAACCATGGGTAATTCACTTTTTAAATGGATTCTGTTGCTTGCTAAAGCGCTGCATCAGCTACTACTATGACTTACTTTCCAGCCAGCACAACAAGGAGCTCTGTGTGTGACCCCACTACAGGCCCGGGGGTGTGGCTCTATTCTGTTGGGTGAATCCTCCTGTGATCCAAAGGGTCTGAATGCCAGTCAAGGATCCTCCTGCACAAGAGGGCAGGTTGTGGTTACCACTCTCGCAGGGAAGTCACATTCTGTATTTTACAAGGCACGTACTAAGTCTTAGTCAATCTATGTGAATATTTAACAGCATGTAGTTTGATGGTTTCTACAGATGAAGCTTCCCCAAAATACATTTCCTCTCGGTTCTGATTTCACATCTGTGATCGATTGGTGATGTCTGCCAGACACCAGGGTGGGGGGAGGGGTACAGTCACATGGTTTGCCTTATAGATCACACCCTGTACCATACTACACCTGGGGGTTATCTATTCCCAGATGCTGCAGGTGAAAAAGCTGTGTCCCCAGAGAGGACAGTGGGATAACAGCACAGCCAAGGTCAGGCTGTCTCCTGAGTGCCTTTCAGGAGCCTTGCAGATGGACAGACCTGAATTTGACTCCTGCCTCTCACTTCTTAGCTGTGTGGTGTTGGGCAAGTTACTGAAGTTTGCTCATCTGTAAAATGGGGAGGATAATGTTTAAGTGGCAAAGTTGCCATGAAGGCTAAACTGTCCAATAAACCTACACAATATTTCCCATGCCTGTGTTTCAAAAAGGGGGACCCGAGAGACGGCTCTTGTCCAACACGAGGAAATGAATCGTCCAAGAGACACATGTGCTGTCAAATTGAGAGACTTTATTGGGAAGGGGAACCTGGGTGGAAAGCAGGAGGGTAAGGGAACCCAGGAGGACTGCTCTGCCACGTGGCTCACAGTCTCGGGTTTTATGGGGATGGGATTAGTTTCCAGGTTGTCTCTGGCCAATCACTCTAACTCAGGGTCCTTCCTGGTGACGCACGCATCATTCAACCAAGGTGGGTTCCAGCAAGGAGGATTCAGGGAGATTGGTAGGACATGTGGCATCTCCTTTTGACCTTTCCTGAATTCTTCCAGTTGGTGGTGGCTTGTTAGTTCCGAGTTCCTTACCAGGACCTCCTGTTGTAAAATAACTCATGCAAATGGCTACTATGGTGCCTGGCCAGGGTGCACAGTTTCAGTCAACGTTTCCCCTGACACTGGAATCTGAAGAACCCGTGTCCCCATCCCCAAATCTCTGCCATTCTCCACCCATCCATCTACACACACACACACACACACACCCCGCCCCCAGTCATTGGTTCTGCTTCCTGTGGACCCCACCCACTGCAGTATAAGGCAAGGCAAGATAGGTAGTGATGAATGTGTAAATGGGCGGGTTCTAACTCCAGCTCTGTCTCTTACTATTCATGACCGTAGGTCTCTTTTCCACTCCGGTCTCCCCAGATATATTGATACAATGGAGGTCATAAAGTACCAACCCCACAAGGCTGTTGTAAGGATTTGAAGAGTCAGTCCAAGTAAGTCAGTAAGGGTTCAGTAAATATCAGCAATGTCTGTATCATCAATTAGTCTCCTGTGGGTCTTCAGGTCTCTGTGAGCTCTTACTCAAGAAGGGTCACTATGAGGATTGAGACGCTGTTCTAAGCACCTACATGGGGTCTCCAGCTGGGAGGGGTTATTACTGCTCAGTCTCTCTGTGGTGACTTTGACTTCTTCCTGGTGCCACCTCTCCTGCTTTGACCTTGGGGGTTGAGCTGTCACTCGAGCCGCAGGGACAGGAGGCGGGGATGCCTCACTGCTTCTACTGCCTCCAAGGACCTGATTCCCCTGAGACATCAGAGCTGCCTGTTACTGACTGACGGGTGGATTTGACTTTCGCATTTGATTTTAGTATTGTTTAAAAGGAGCACAATATAATCATTTGTGAACACACTTAAATCACTCGGCGGGATGAAATAAAAACATCAAACCAAAAATCACAGCTCAGAAAGCAGGCAGGTTCTGACTTCCCCCTCCCTCTGGCTGGGCCAGGGGAAGTTTGCTGTTTTAGTGGAAGGTGGGAGGGCATGGGAAGGACCAAGGGGGACCTCATGAGTCTCAGCCACCAAAGACTTAAGACCCCAACCATCACAGATGGAATGGGGGCTTCCCAGGTGACATTAGTGGTAAAGAGTCCGCCTGCCAGTGCAAGAGACGCCCAGAAATGCAGGTTCAATCCCCGGGTCGGGAAGAGCCCTTGGAGTAGGAAATGGCATCCCACTCCAGTATTCTTGCTGAAAAATTGCATGGACAGAGGAGACTATTGGGGAGAAGGGGACGACGGAGAATGAGATAGCTGGATGGCATCACCGACTCTGTGGACATGGGTTTGAGTGTACTCCGGGAGTTGGTGATGGACAGGGAGGCCTGGCGTGCTGTGATTCATGGGGTCGCGGAGAGTCGGACACGACTGAGCGACCGAACTGAACTGAACTGAACTGAACTGATCAAGTGAGACAAAGAAGCTCAAAACCTGGAAGATTTTGGAGGCATTTTAGCAGCTCTCTGGTCCATACGCCTTGCTTTATGCAGCAGGAAAGTGAGGTTCACAGGTTACCACTCCTGCCTGAAGAACCATGTAAGTCACCGGAATCTCACTGGGTGTTCAAATTCTGCACTGTAAGCTTTGGCATTCCTGCGAGATGCTTGGGGATCACTGCAAGGGCCAGGAGACTGAGTATGAGACTCTGGGCTCCCCATCCCCTACCTGCACCCACAGCAGCTCTTCTTTGCTTGTTTATTACATTAGTGTTCATGTCATATTTGATTTGAAGGGAGGGAAAGTAAAGTTAGGAGTTTTGCAGTCTGAAAGACCCAGAATCAATGTAATCTGTGACCCAGGGAAACGGGGCATAACCCGACTGAGCCTCAGTTTCTTCATCTGTTTAATGGGGATAACAACATCAACCTTGCTGCTTGATGAGAAGATAAAATGAGAAAACTCAAAGGGCCAGCACAGAGCCTAACACATGGACAGTACCCAATAGCGGGGCTTTGCTTCTTCCTAGAAGCCCCAGCGATGCTCCTCTCACAATGCTGCCTATTACATTTCATTTCTTGCACAATTACGAAGAAACGGTCAAAACCACAGCATGCTAGCTTCCCAGTTAATCAAACGTTGATAGCGATCCCAGAGAGACTTCAGAAGTAACAGAAAATAAATGTGCATCACGAGTCGTCAGGGTGTGTCTCTGCGTTTCTGGTCAAAGCACGGCAGGGGTCTCTTTTGCCAGGTCACTGTACATGGTGAGACAGAGCCCCGGTAAGGAGATAAGATGCCAACAACGTCTTCAGTTTATTCAGCATCTGTTAGTCACCAGACACTCTTGGAGATGTTTCCTCTTATTACAGAACAAGATAGAAAAAAATCTTAACATTTGGCTTTACAATTCCACCCAGGGAGGAAAGTGCCTTTCCTTGAGACTCCATAGGAAAGGATGCTGCCATGTACCAAAATGTCAAAGATGATGCAGCTACTTAAGAATATGTGGGTTCTGCTTCTGGAAAGGATGGCAAGGCAGAGAGGAGAGAGAAAGCAAGAGGGAGAGAAGGAAGGGAAGGAGGAACACAGAGAGGGGTTGGGCTTAGGCAAGGAGAAGAGGCTTTGCTCTGATATAGACCCTCCTCCAACTCTGACATCTTCCATATAATCTAATGCCCTGGGTGAACGGGCTTTCATGATAATCAATGAGGGGCTGAATTTCTCACCCCATCCATATGACCCAGAACAGAGACCGGAAGACATCAGCCAAGGGTGACAGCTGGCTTACACATACCTTGTGTTCAAAACCCACAGCGTCCCTCTGAAGTAGTTAATATCTCGTGGTGTTCTCATACAGAAAGGGCAAGTCCCCCACTAAGCAAGTGGCAGAGTCAGGATTCCAACCCAGCTGGGTCTGAGCACAGAGCACGTGCTCCTAAGATGGGTCTTCCCAGCAGACAGGGAACCAGGATCTCAGCCAGGTGGGTTAGCGAGGAAGAAGCAGAAGCCAGGCAGGTCAGAACAAAGACCCCGACCCAGCCCTGGGAAAGAACCGGCAAGAGAATTCCAGAGTCTAAAAGGATTGGGTCCAGGTGATCGCTGTGCCCAGTGCCTAAATCCAAAGGCCAAGTGGCTGACACAACAAGAGTCGGGCGGGTTCCAGCTAAGCTCAGTGGGCACCTCTCCTTGTCTCCCTCCTGTCTCTCCTCTGGCCTTTCCTACCCTTTCCAGGAGCAGGAGGAACATATTGATATACAGTCTCATCACTGTCCCAGCGTCCTCCCTAAAGGAGCATCGTAGCCAAGGCCTTAGAGTGTGGGTTGCAGACACAAGGAAAAGGCCAAGGGAGCTTAGCAACTGGTGGCTCAGAAAACAATAACGAATCTGCCTACAATGCAGGAGACCCAGGCTCCGTCCCTGGGGTGGGAAGATCCCCTGGAGAAGGAAACGGCAATCCACTCCAGTATTCTCGCCTGGAGAATCCCTTCAACAGAGGAGCCTCGGGGCTGCAGCCCATGGGTTTGCAAAAAGTCAGAGGAGGCTGAGCCACTGGCTGACTCCCTCCAGGCATCTCTGACTACGGGCAACGAGACTGACTGCAGCGCCACCTGCTGGCACACATCGGAATCTGCGGTCTGGAAGAGGCTGGGGAAGCCAGCAGCTAAGGAATAGCATAGGCTATCCCGAAACAGGGAGGGTGCAAAACACCAGTTTCTCTCTATAAAATGAAAACGTCTGTGGAGAAAAGCCTCAAGACAGTGGAGCAATGAGAGGCAAGCACCAGGGTATTCTATCACAAAAGTTCTGAGATCTTGGCTTAGCTCATAAATGTAAGCAATTGTGCAAAGCCACTGGTTCCATGGCATAATGGGGGTGGGGGTGGGGGGAAGCTAAGGATGGATGTGTGGTCAAGTAAAGGCAGGAACACATTAAGACTCAATCCTGAGCATCTCTCCTCTATCCCTGAGCTGGCTCATCCACCCAACAGCTTCAGGATCCACCAAAACCCTCCCCCCATTTACATCTCCACCCCAGATCTCCGTCTCCAGCTCCAGACCCCTAGATCAGCTGTCTGAGTACCATCTTGACATGGATGTCTGCACTGACAGGAGTCCAAATCATAATAAACCCAATGCAAAATAACTTGAGCCAAAAAAGGATGGAGATTTGCTGGTCTGTAAAACCAGACTGTAAGGACAGCAGAGGTGGAGCTGTCTATTTGTTGAAGGAATGAAAGGGTAGAAAAACATGAGGACATTTGTTAGGGGGAAGAAGATAGGAACTAAGTCTCAGGGAACTGACTAGCTGCTGGGCATTTATCACATTTAGACAGATGAGGAGGCTAAGAGCTGGACCTGGAGAATGGGGGCTTCATCACTTATTCAAAGTCACAGAGCTAGCCCATGAAAGAGAGGGATTCAAGGTTCTGTCTGACTTGTTCCACTGTCTCTAATTTTCAGATTAAAATTATAGATGTAGAAACAGACTCACAGACTTAGAGAATGATCATATGGTTACCAGAGGGGAAGGGATAGTTAGGGAGTTTGGGAAGGACATGTACACACTGCTAGATTTAAAATGATTAACCAACAAGGTCTTACCGTATAGCACAGGGAACTCTGCTCAATATTATGTGGCAACCAGCATGGGAGAGGAGCTTGAGGGAGAATGTAGATGTACAGCTGAGTCCTTTTGCTGTGCACCTGAAATTTTCACAATGCCGTTGATCTGTTATACGCCAATACAAAATAAAAAGTTCAAAAATAAATAAAATTTTTAAATTATAGATGCATGTATGGATGTGAGAGTTGGACTGTGAAGAAAGCTGATCGCCGAAGAATTGATGCTTTTGAACTGTGGTACTGGAGAAGACTCTTGAGAGTCCCTTGGACTGCAAGGAGATCCAGCCAGTCCATTCTAGAGGAGATCAATCCTGGGTGTTCATTGGAAGGACTGATGCTAAAGCTGAAACTCCAATACTTTGGCCACCTCATGCGACAAGTTGACTCACTGGAAAAGACTCTGATGCTGGGAGGGATTGGGGGTGGGAGGAGACGGGGACGACAGTGAATGAGATGGCTGGATGGCATCACCAACTCGATGGACATGAGTTTGAGTGAACTCCGGGAGTTGGTGATGGACAGGGAGGCCTGGTGTGATGGGGTCGCAGAGTCAGACACGACTGAGTGACTGAACTGAACTGAACTGAAGGACTTAAGAGATTTTTGAATCCCCAGCTGTACCTGCAATGCTTGAATCTCTCTCTTCCCATCCCAGCCAGGTAGTTGTATGGTTTCTGCTTGCACACCCTTCACGATGGGAAACTCACCCTCAAGAGAGTGATTTTATTATTGAATCATAAGAGTAGGTTAGACAGTTGAGAGAGAGAGTGCATCCTTCTTCCGCATTAAAGAAGGGAATGCATGGGCTGTGCCTACCACAGTGTCTGCAACATCAATCAATGTGATCGCCCTCCCCACTTCCCTTAGTACAACTGTTCTTGTGTCTGTCTTTCCCTGGGGATTCCAGGAAACAAATCTAATTCTTCTTCCCTGAGACAGCCCTTCAGATATTTGAAGACAGTGCTTCAGGGTCCCCCTGAGGCTTTGCTTACCCAGGATAAATAGTCCAACCCACTTTCAGACACCCGTTGGTAAGCAAGAGTTGATGCTGCACACACTGCGATTTTCCAGCTGCTGTGCTGTGTGAGGCTTCAGAAAACCTGGTGGGACGAATGATAAACCAGCCCCTGCAGGGAAGCCATGGTATCTGGATCACGTGTGCATGCGTGCTCAGTCGTATCTGACTCTGCAATCCCATGGACTGTAGCCCGCCAGGCTCCTCTCTCCATGGAATTCTCCAGGAAAGACTACTGGGGTGGGTTGCCATTTCCTACTCCAGGGGATCTTCCCGACCCAGGGATTGAACCTGAGTTTCTTGCATCTTCTGCAAGAGGATTCTTGACTACTGGTGCCACCTGGGAAGCCCCAGGCCTGGATCATGACCTCTGCATTAAAAAAGTGGGGGTGGGGAGTGACTGACCTTGAACAAACCGTGGCCCATCCACAGAGTTTCACCTGCTACATTCTAGGTTCACCCACTGTGGGAAACCACTTTAGAGGAAAAATAAATGAGTCTCTCCCAAAATGATTTTACGTCATTTTCGACCCCGAGTCTTGCCAAAAGTCATTATGAATTCTTCCCAAATCCAGTTTGTGTGCTTATGGATACAGTAGTGAGCAACGTGGGGACCCAGTCCATTCTCCCAATTACAGATGGGGAAACTGAGGTCCAGAGAAGAGCAGTGACTTATCCAAAGTTGTACAAGAAATCTGCAAAATCCTGCTCTGCTCATGAACGCCAAAGAAAGATGAGAGAGTAATGCAAATCTTCAGGGGAAAGGAAGAAGAAATGAGCAGTAGGAAAAAACAAAAGAGAAAAACTCTGAAAGCTCCCCTCTGGAGTGTTTTTCTCTCTCTCATGTCAATTCCCCGACACAGAGACAATGCAATGTATATATAAAGCAAGGCTGAAGTCAGAAAGTCCTAGATCCACATGCTGACTCTGCCAGTGACTTTGTGCATGACCTTGGACAGGCTTCTTAACCTTCCTTTTTATTTTTTCTTTTATTTATTTATTTGACCATGCCGTGTGTCATGAGGGATCTTAGTTCCCTGGCCAGGAATCGAACCACACCTGCTGCAGTGGAAGCGTGGAATGTTAACCACTGGAGTGCCAGGGAAGTCCCTATTAACCTTTCTTGTACTCAGTTTCCTCCCAAATAAAATTATAACAGGAACATCTCCCTCAAAGGAATCCTATAAGCCTTAAAATATATAAAGAGATTTTTGGTTCTCAGTTATAGTGGAACAACTTATACAAGGCTAACTAACCCTCCTGGAACTAACAATTATAAACTCTGGGCAAAAAATTTCAAAAGTACTATTTGATGGGAGGGAGACTGAAAACAGGGGAACTGGAATGTTTATAGAGACCTTGAAGGAAGGGAACCACCCTGGATGAAATACACGTTTATCAATATTTATCGGATCGCTCCTTTGAGGACACATCAACTTCTAAGGGAATATTATAGATATAGCTCAAGCAGAAAGCAGTCATCATGGAGTTAAAAAGTCTTAAGCCAGAGTTCAGGGTTGCCAGAAAAGTTCAAAAATGGGAAGAAAAACCCTGGAAAGGAGGGAGGGGTCCACAGAGCCCTCCAATTTTTATCCCACTTCTCTGCTGCAGAAAAATGCAAGACAACAAATTGTGGAAGTGGGAAGATGTGGCTGGGATAAAAGACTTTGAGAAGATCAGCATTTATAGGGAAGGTTATAAAAGGTAAATAGGAAAACTGGTTTTGGAGCCAGATGTTGAAGGCCTGGGAGGTCCTTGGAGTTTAGGCTGTCACGCAGTAGTTGATCAATTAATTGTTTATTAATCGCATACATGAATGAAGGAGCTACTGGGTGTGCTCCAGCTGAAGCTCCAGGGCTGACTGCTGGCCCCTCCTTCCTGTCCTGCAGCTCACGTACCTGCCCCCGCCGTGGGGCGAGTGCCGCTCCTCCGAGATGGGGCTCGACTTCTTTCCCGTTTACAGCATCACCGCCTGTAGGATCGACTGCGAGACCCGCTACATCGTGGAGAACTGCAACTGTCGCATGGTCCACATGCCAGGTCAGTGCCGGGGGAGGGCGGCCACAGGGCCCCGGGGACTGCCTGCGACCTGCTTTGCATTGCTCACCCGATGGGACACTCTTCACCCACTCCACAAGGATGCCAAGGGATGCTGTTCTGGGAAGACGGTTGTTTGATGTGCAGACATTTCGGGGGCAGATGGGAACATCCAGTCTGGCAACCAAGGCAACATCCTGGTCTCCAGAGTGGACAGAAGTTTGGAGAGCATTCCTCGCAGTGTTCAATATGTTTGCTAGTTGTTTGCTGTTCTTCCCTCCTAGAGCTTAGTGACCACATATCTGGATGCTTACAATTCTCCCATCCTGGTGTGGTACACATTCAGACATCCAGATGTTTATTGCTTTCCTCCAGATATTTCCCTTCTTACATCCAAATGTCTAGCACTTTTTCAAGTGAGGGAAGAGTCCATCTGCCAGCAAATGAATGCATGTGTCCTGACATTTCTGTTGTCAGACTAACAGTGAGCGTAGCCATCACTAGAGGCAGTCGGCTTGTCACAGGTAGCAGGCGTTGGTACCAACTGGGGCAGGAAGAGCTTGGTACTGCAGTGCGGAAAGAAGGACAATTGAGGCTACAATCAGTGGCCTTGGCTTCCAACTCAGCTCCCGCCACATGACTGCTGTGTGACCTGGCACAAGTTACTAAACATCTCTGTTCTTACCTCTATCATCTTTAAAACACAAACGTTTGCTATTAAGAGGATAAAATTAAGCTAAGATATAAAATTGCTTTGTTGGGAATTCCCTGGAGGCCCAGTGGTTAGGATTCTGAGCTTCTAGTGCAAGGGGGCCTGGCTTTGATCCCTGGTCAGGGAACTAAGATCCCACAGTGCAGCCAAAAAAAAAATGCTTTGTCAACTGCAAATGTCAGTGGTGATTGTGTTAACACATGGGGAGAGGGAATTGAGAGTACAGCTGACTGAAGACCTACTATGTGCAGGGAACTTTATGGTTATTGTTTCATGATTATATCACACTTTATCTAACTAAATCCTGACCTCGGACATTTAGCTCATTACCAATTGTTTTCTGTCATAACCAATGCTGAAATGAACATCCTTAGAGCTAAATTCTGAACGACTGCATTAGTAATCAGTAATTTCTCTAGTAATCTAAATTTAGGATTATTAATCTTTAAAATTGCCTCTGAGAAGCAGACTAAGATAGAATAGAATAGAAGACAAAACAAAAAGAGAAACATATCAGTTAAATTCTCATTATTAGAAAAGAGGAACCATTTCAGTTCTTCAGCTCTTAAAAAAAAAAAAAGGTGTTTAGGGAAAAAATGAGAAGATATTGTGGTGGACTTTGACATTTGTTGTCTGACTTTTCGCGACCCCATGGACTGCAGC
Source organism: Moschus berezovskii (assembly GCF_049115385.1). Taxonomy (NCBI): domain Eukaryota; kingdom Metazoa; phylum Chordata; class Mammalia; order Artiodactyla; family Moschidae; genus Moschus; species Moschus berezovskii. Next base: position 29,222,395 of record NC_142479.1, read on the forward strand.
ACACCAGGCCTCCCTCGTCCCTCACCGTCTCCCAGAGTTCACCCAAGTTCGTGCCCATCGAATCAGTGATGCCATCCAACCATCTCATCCTCTTCTGTCCTCGTCTGCTTTTGCCTTCAACCTTTCCCAGCATCAGGGTCTTTTCCAATGAGTTGCCTTTGACTTTAGCACGTGGGAAAAGAAAAAACAAAGTTTCTGGATTTCTACAGAGACCAGAGAGAATTGAGCACTGGTAAATGCTACCTGGGCATCCCTGTGGCTCAGTGGTAAAGACTCTGCCTGCCAGTGCCAGAGATGCGGGTTCACTCCCTGGATTGGGAAGGTCACCTGGAAAAGGAAATGGCAACCAACTCCAGTAGTCTTGCCTGCAGAATTCCATGGACAGAGAAGTCTGGCAGACTACAGTCCATAGGATCACAGAGAGTCAGACATAACTGAGAGACTAAACAACAAAAATGCTACCTGCCCGATGCTCAGACCGCGTCACCAGCCAGTGAGGTTTCCCCATGGAACCTGAGCCCAAGCAAGCAGGAGAGATTTTAATCATTCCCCACACGACACTGTTCCTGGCATCTCAATTATAATGTGGAATGAAGGGCACAGCAAAGAGGAGACTGACCAAGCAGCCTTCCTCACCTACGGCAGCATGCTGTGATGGAAAGAGCCCTAGGCTCGGGAGCTCACAGACCTGGGGTCCAAGCCCACCTCCATCACTGCAGGCCTGGGAAAACAGGATACTTAAACCTCAATTCTCTCATCAATAAAACAGACACGGTAGTTCCTATTTCCAGAGCTACCTAAGTGGGTTAAAGGGGATGATGCACGCCCAGCACTTAGTAGATACTTACCACTGCCTCCCCACTATCAACACTTTCCTTTCACCTATATGAACCAGGCTGTCCGACCTGGGAGAAATCAGCTAGATGGTTCCTGTTATCACCGAGAGGATCAGAGCCCAGTCTTCTGGTCCCCCACTAGCCCCTGGCAGTCCTGATTGACAGCTGCCTTCTGACTGTCCACTGGTGAACTGCTACCCCTCCCAAGCACCCCGACGCAATCCCTTCCCCGGGCCCAAGGAGGGGAGGGGTTGCTGCCTGAGTACCGCTCCCTGTCTTTCTTCTTTGCAGGGGACGCCCCTTTCTGTACCCCTGAGCAGCACAAGGAGTGTGCAGAGCCTGCCCTAGGTCAGTACCAGGGGCCCAGTGGGATGATGGGGGCGGGGGCTGCGACTGAGACCTTGGAGACCTTCCAGGCGTGGGAAAGAGACGGGGGAAGGGGGGATGGGGAAGGGTGAGGGGGAAAGAGGCTGGACAGGGTGGCATCCCTGCAGGGACAGGAGAGGGAGATGGAGAGGAGGAAGGAGAGAAGGGCGGGGGAGGGAACTGATGCTGCGATGAGGGTGGAAACCCAACTAAGGAGAGAGAGGAGGCAGAGAGGTGGGAACAGAGAAGGAGTGAGCTTCGGGGAAGCAGACAGCACCGAGGAACGCAGAGGAGCAGGCAGAGGTGGAGAGGGGATGGACCGTGGGCACCGGGTGGGCGCCGAAGGAGCTTGGCGATACCTCCTGGCACACACCCTGCAGGTTATTCCCAAGCTGTCCTGTCTGCATTGCTCCCTTGAGCCAGGAGAGGTGGGGTGAGGCAGAGGGGCGAGGCCCAGTGTGCATTCCTCAGGGACACAGGGGCGGCAGGAGCATCCCCACCACCACCGCTGCTCCTGGGTGTTCGTTGGTCCACCCCACTCCCCACCCAGGAAAACTTCTGGTGAGGGGGATCACACCAACAAGCTGCAACCCCAGAGCGTGACCCACTACACACGCCCACCTCTCCGGGATCTGGGAAATGATTTACAAGCAAGACAAGCAGCGGCTATTTAAATCATCCGGACTCAGGTTTGTTCAGCAGTTGTACTTGCTGGATCTAAGTGGAGCAGTTCTGGACTCACGTGTCCAGATGCCCCCAGGAAGGCTGGTTGGAAAGAGGAGGAACTTCCGGTGAATGCAAAGACTCAGTCTGTGACCTCAATCAACCCGCAGAGGAGGCAGGCGCTGGCTATGAGGGAGCCCCCGAGGGAAGACCACGGAGCCTAGGGATTCAGACGCAGTAGCCTCCCACACTAGCCTGTAATGAACAGCCCCCTTTGTAGATGAGATCTGAAGCCAAGAGCAGAGAAGGCCCTGGGATGGTCAGAGGTCCAGGACTCCATTGGAGCCCATCCTTCCCAAGCGGTGCCTATACTTACAAAAGTTAACCTAACAGTAAAGGAAGCAGAAGGAACATAGAACCAAGAGTAACAGAAAAAGGATTTCTCTGGGGGTCCAGTGGTGAAGAATCCGCCTGCTAATGCGGAGGTCTTGGGTTCAATCCCTGGTCCACATGCCGAGGAGCAACTAAGCCCCCATGGGCCATAACTAACGAAGCCCATTTGCCCTAAAGCCCGTGTTCCACCACAAGAGAAGCCACCCCAGTAAGAACCAGAGAGTAGCCCCTGCTCGCCGCAACTAGAGAAAAGCCCACATGTAGCAACGAAGACCCAGCAGAGCCAAAAATAATAAATAAATATTAAATTTAAAAACTCAGCTGAAATGGACGCAGAAATTATTCAGATAATAAATTAGTTGACAAGGACATTAAAAGAGTTATTTAAAAAAAAGAGTAACATAGAAAGAGCAGGCACTTTTGCGACTGCTCATACCCTCATCAAGCTCGAGCAAAAGCCCAGCTCCCCTTCTCTCCACAGCCCCCCACCCCTCATTCACACAGAGGGCACCTCCTCCTCTTCTCTGCTGCAGGAACCTGGGACCCGGCTACTCTGGACCCAGAGGTTCCAGTCCCCTGCATTCAACTAAGCCCTGCCTCCCTCTCCCCTGCAGGTCTGCTGGCAGAAAAGGACAGTAATTACTGTCTCTGCAGGACCCCCTGCAACCTGACCCGCTACAACAAAGAGCTCTCCATGGTGAAGATCCCCAGCAAGACATCAGCCAAGTACCTCGAGAAGAAATTTAACAAATCAGAAAAATATATCTCGTAAGCTAAGTGGACATGGTGGAGGCGGGTGGGGGGAGGAGGAACCAGGAGAAAATGGGGAGGAGGGGGAACGGTCAAGGAAGAGGACAAAGGTAAGCAGTTAGTTCCATCTCGCAGATGTTAACTGAGCACCTGCTCTTGGCCAAGTTCTGTGCTCAGACTCAGAGTATGAAGACAAAGCGCGTTAAGAGGCAGAGCCATCTTTCAGGAGCCTACAGACCTGTAGAGAGACAAATACAACACTGAAAGCTGTCCAGGCTGGTGCAGATAATAAGAGAGGTCGTTGGCTGTACCTTGCAGAGGGGTGCTGTCAAGGAAAGTTTCAGAGGTGTTTATACAGGATGCAGAAGAGTTTTCCAGGCAGATTTTGCATATTCTATTCCCTCTGCCTAGAATGCTTTTCCTCTCACTCCTCACCCAACTGGTTCCTCATTTCGCAGGTCTCCATTTAAACGTCATCTCTTTGGACCAGTAAATTAGGCCCCCTCCTGTCATCCTTCTCTCGAAACACTCAGGTGTATTCCTTTATAATACTCGCCACTGTGTGTAAGTTAATATTCATGTGGCTGTTTCCTTCAATTACCTGCCTGCCCCTTGAGGGCACGAACCTTTCTTTTTTTGTTCTCTGCTGTGGAGTGTCTGGCATGGAGTTGATGCTCAAAAAAATAATCTTTGAACAAAATAAATGAAAGGAAGACACAGGAGAAAAGGGTACAAGAGTACAGCCAAAGGAAGCCGGGGGACGTGGATGTGGGTCTTATAGGCTGAGCTGGGCAGGGGTGGGAGATTTGATTCTAAGAGGGTAGGGAGCCACAGAAGAGCTTCAGGTAGGCAAGTGATAGGCTCACATCTGCATTTTAGACCACGTGTTCTATGGCAGAACCTTCTAGAAATGTTCTATCTCCATGATGTCCCACGTGGTGGCCACTGGCCACCTGTGACTATTGAGCATTTTAAAGGCAGCCTGGCTGATGGAGGCATGGGATGCTAATTCTGTTATGTGGGTTAGTCTAGAGGTTTTAGGAAGACCCAGTTAAGAGGATGGATGGGCAGACAGATGGGCAGAAGGGAGCCTGGTGGGAGGCAGTTGCCATAAACCAGGCAAGAGATGGTGGATGGCCCCTGGGTGAGCCCCATGTGGAGAGGGCTCCTCTCGCTCCCACCCCCCACTCAGGTCTACAAACCTGACTGCCACCCCACCTTAGTTCACGTGGGCTCCTCTGGCCCCGAAGGCACATGATGGATGCAGGGTGTTAATTTCAACCCTCCTCTAGCCTCTCCCTCCGACACAGTCACCAGCTCTCATCCTGGGATGGTTTGTGCCCCTTGAGGGCAAGAGGCACTAAGGCCATTAGTGAGGAGCATCAAAGAATCAGGGTAATTGTATTGATAGGAGGGCCCAGGCCCCGTGGCTGCAAACATTCTGCTGATGGTCATGGCTTCTCCCACCAAGATGTTTCTCATGAATACAACCGCCTGAAAGAGCAGAAGGGAATCAAGGTGCTTCTGCCAGAAAACCCCACGGCCAGATGTAGGTCTGCTCCTTAAAAACCCTCCCTGGCTCCTGCAGCTAACTTGGTGATGCTGGGGTGGGGCTCCCACCAGGAGAAGCTTGCCGTCAATCCCAGTAAGAACTGGGGGCCTCTCCAGGGTGGGCAGGGGAGGTAAGCTGGGGGCAGGCAAACAAGCCTTGTTAAGTGAGTGCTGAGCTCACTTGCACTTAAGGACCCAGGCAGACCCTCTGGGGCATAGAGACTGGATGCCTGGCAGGACTCCTGGAAAAGGGGACACAGAGAGGATGGGTTAGCAATCAGGGGCCAAGGGGAGCGCTGACACACCCCTCACCCCTCCAGGCCCCTGAAGAGCACTGGGCTGGGAGTCACGACTTCCTGGTTCAAGCCCCAGCTCTGTGGCTAACCAGCTCTAACTTTGAGCCCGTTGTCTCGCTTCCCCGGGCCTCTGTTTCCCTTTCTGTCCATGGGAAAACTGTATGATATGATCCCTGTGGATCCTGATGATTCTCACCACGTGTGACACTGAACGTTTCCCCCGCAGAGAAAACATCCTCGTTCTGGATATATTTTTTGAAGCTCTCAATTACGAGACCATCGAACAGAAGAAGGCATATGAAGTCGCTGCCTTACTCGGTAAGTCAGAGTGTCTGTTGCACAAAAGTCCACATCTCATGGGGATGGGCAGGGTCTCAAAGAGTTGGACACGACTGAAGCAACTTAGCACGCACGCATGCATGCATGCATGATAACATGGGGCTTCCCAGCTGGCTCAGACAGAAAAGAAAGGGGGTTTTGCCCATGATGCAGGAGACACAAGTTCGATCCCTGGGTCAGGAAGATCCCCTGGAGAAGGAAATGGCAACCCACTCCAGTATGCTGGCCTGGAAAATCCCATGGACAGAGGAGCCTGGCAGGCTACAGGCCATGGGGTCACAAAGAGTCGGACACCACTGAGCAACCAAGCACACAAGGGGATGGGAGGAAGGGGGGATGGGCAGGTGGGCGGCCAGATGGCGAATCTATGAGTCCAGCCTTTTCATTCACTGATTGCTCCCTCTTCCCTCGCACCGCTCCTGCCCCAGAATGGGAAGCACTCCATGCTGTGGTGTTAGGCCCAGTTCATTCCCTGATCTAATCTCAGTTTCCCCACTGACAATGAGGCAGGTGAGCCAGCCATTCTCTCGGGACCCTTCTGGCTCTGCCTTCTCAGATTCCACAGTCTTCTGCCCCCTTATTGGAGTCAGAGCCCTGGGGCCATGGCGGATAGGTGCAGCTGGGCTGAGCTATGGATGAATCCAGGCAGCAGATACCACGAAGGTCCCACCCATGGAGGCCCCACCTGGAAAGCAATGTTGCCACGTTGAGAAGGCCAGGTGCCCCTAGACTGAGAGCTCTTTGTCAAACACTAAAGAAGGGCCACCTAGCCCCAGAAATCTACAAACCTGACCGCCCCCCCTACCTGAGTTCACATCAGCTCCTCTGGCCTCTAGGGCACATGGTGGATGCCCGGTGTTCATTTCAACCCAGCCCCAGCCCAGCCTAAATCTAACAAAACCCCCGCGGGTGCACAGTTAAAAGACCTGCCCTGAACCCATCCCGCAACTCCTACTCACTCTCAAGAAAGGACCTGATGTCTGTGGCTTCGAGGGAAAATAACTCCTGTTGTCTCTGTGAACTGAACCAGGTGAGAGAGGCATCCTGAGTGGGGGGCAGGGGAGACAGACACCTTCTACCTGGCAGTTCAAGTGGAGCACAAGTCAGGGGATGCTGCACACCAGCCCGGAGAATGTGGGCAGGTGGCTTCACTTCGCTGAACCTCAGGTCCCTCATCTGTAGAATGGGTCTAATAAAACCCTCTGTGAGCTTGCCATGATGGTGAAATGTGATCAAGCCCCAGCCCACAGAAGGCCCATAAACAGTGGTTTCTGGCATCCAGACAGACACTGTCCCAGGAAGCGGCGGATACCGCAGGGTCCCCACTGGGCTAAGGTGGTCATCACTAAGGGCCCTGGAGATGGTTGTGGCCAGAGAGGGACTGTGCTGAGACTCCCAGGATGGCCTGTCACCGAGGACACGCCTCCTTCCCTCTGCTCCCCTCCGCCACACAGGCGTGTGCGCTAGTGCGCACGCGCGCTCTTTCACACGCCCACCGCAGAAAATCTCACTAACGTCTGTACCTCTCGCGAGAAGAGCGAGTGCCGCTTGCAAGCCCTGAGTCAGGAAGTCCGCGCTGGTCCCTGTTTCCCCGCCTTGTGGCCCGCCTTCCCCTCCTTCAGAAAGCACGCCTCACCCCAGCGTACACACATGCACCAGGGTGAGCCACACACACTAGTGCACACCTGCACAGACCCACATGCAAACCACGCAACTCCAGAGGCACGAAGGTGCACACATGCCTACCCACCTATACCTGCCATACACAAGCACGCTCACACCTCCTCTACACACTCAGACGCACCGTGCCCATCCCCACAAAGCCACCCTGAGACACACTCGTGTGCCACCTATATAAAGCCATTGGTGGCCAGATGCAAGGCCTGCTTCTGTCTCGAATATGCACGCACAATGCACCCTGGGACGCCCTCCACACTCCGCAACGCGGCTCACACATACACCCACCCCCGACAGGCCCGTGCATGTCTATGCACTCCCCAGTGAGCCTCCGTTAAGGACATTAGAGGGGGTGGGGGAGTGGGAAGGAAGAGGGGCTCTGGTGAGCCCAACACCAAGCCCCCCACCCCCCACCCCCCTCCCCGGGAAGAGCCATCGCAGCCTGCTCACCTAGGGATGTACTTGTTGGCCTTCTCCCAGCCATAAGCAGGGGAGGAGTGGGCAAGTGTGCTCATCAGAAAGTCCTCAGACAAAGAGGTCAGCCTGGAATCTCCAGGAGGATGGTACATCCACCCCCATCAGTGCCCCCCACTCCCAGCTCTCTTCCTAGACTAGCAGCTCCCAGACCGAGTGGTCACAGCTGGAAAGGACTTCACTGTTCATCTCCTCTGACCCTCCCCCAACCACCTCCACCACCAAATGTTCCTGGAAGGCAAAGCTGTTGAGAAGGTCAGGGCTTATCAAAGAGACACAGCCAGCTGGTGGCCACCCTCCATATTCACAGCCTCAGAGCCCTGTGCTTCAACGCACTGCCTCTGGAGCAGAGCGTTTGGGGGCTTTCAGGGGATCAGAACCCCCTTAAGAATCTGATTGTAACTTCTGAAATACGGACTCTCCAGCTACAAATGCCCAGGTACCCGCACGTAACGATTTGCATTCAACTCAAGGAGTCTCCAACCATCGGAAGCTCCCACAGGAGAGTGTTTCTCAAACTCTGATGGGCTGGAGAACCACCTGGGAACATAAAAATCCTGACCTCCAGTCCCCAGTCCCAGAGACTGATTGCATAGACCCCAGGGCTTCCCTGGTGGCTCAGATGGTAAAGAATCCATATGCAATACGGGAAACCTGGGTTCAGTCCCTGGGTTGGGAAGATCCCCTGGAGGAGGGCATGGCAACCCACTCCAGTATTTTTGCCCGGAGAATCCCCATGGACAGAGGAGCCTGGCAGGCTCTAGTCCATGAGGTCGCAAAGAGTCAGACACAACTGAGCAACTAAGCACAACAACAGGTAAGTGCAGGCATCTATATTGATTACAAGTCTCCCAGGAGTATGGGGATTGGAAGACCCCTGGTCAACAGGGATCATACCCTCAGGGCAAGAACCTGTACTCTAGAAAGAGACCAAAGGACTCCCCTTGTGGTCCAGTGGTTAAGAATCCACCTGCCAATGCAAGGGTTCAATCCCTGGTCCTAGAAGATCGCACATGCTGTGGAGCAACTAAGCCTCTGCACCACAACTACTGAGCCTGTGCTCTAGAGCCTGAGAGCTGCAACTACTGAAGCTCAGGCGCCTAGAGCCCATGCTCCTCAACAAGAGAAGCCACCGCCGTGAGCAGCCCACACACCACAGGGAAGAGTAGCCCTGCTCACCGCAACCAGGGAAAGCCTGCGCCTAGCAATGAAGGCCCAGCACGGCCAAAAATAATAAAAATAAAAAATAAATAGAGACTGAGCATTTACCTTTAGGGAGGGGAGACAGATGCTTCCAAGGACTTTATCCCAAGGGTGAGAGGGGCCTCAAGATAGCTTCAAAGGCCCCGTGGTGATTGGGGGCGTCTCTTACGTGCCTGCTCCCCAGACCCCCACTCTGGACACTGACACACGTCTCAGACTAGACTGTGCCCCCACCCAGGGCAGGGACCACACACATCTCTGTTCCCAGCCCGGAGCCAAAGCTGGGCCCCAACGTTGTGGTTCCGAATGGAACTGAACCAGGCCGTCAGCACGGGAGGTCCATTCCAGGCCCCTCAAGTAAGCATCCAGCTTAGTTCCCACCCCCACGGGTGCTGAAACCCAGCAGCTCTCAGAGCGGCGCAGTGAGGGAGCGGCTTGTCAAGGGCCTGCCCTCCAGGCCCGGGCCGCCTCGGGGAAGAAAGCCCACTTTCCGAGCCCTCCAAGCACTCACCCTTCCAGAAGCCGTCAGGAAAGCCAAGCCTTTGTCTTCTCTCTCCAGGTGATATTGGTGGTCAGATGGGACTGTTCATCGGTGCTAGTATCCTCACAATACTAGAGCTCTTTGACTATATTTATGAGGTAAGATGCGGGACTGCTCGTGGGGGACCACCAGGTGCCCCCATCCTGCCCCAACGCCCAGAAGCAGAGCACCGAGCGGGGAGAGCTCGGCCTCCCTCCACCCAGGGGAGAGCCGCCTCCCCCGCCCTGCGCATGGACGTTGTCCGTCCCCGCGCCCCAGGCACCGGGGAGGCGTGCGTGTGACACGGGAGCTGCAGGCCTGTCGGGGCCCCTACACCCGCACGCAGGGAGCCGGAGGGGTGAGGAGGGGTGAGACAGTGCAGGGGCCGGCGCCGAGCCCCGGGCCTCTGTGGGGCTTCATGCACGGCTGTGCCTGCACCCGCACACTCACACCACACACACACACCACACACGCTTATAGAATACTCATAGACAACACACACACACACGTTTATAGCATACTCATACACAACACACACATACGCTTATAGCATACTCATACACAACACACACACACACACGCTTATAGAATACTCATAGACAACACACACACACACGCTTATAGCATACTTATACACAACACACACGCACACGGTTATAGCATACTCATACACAACACACACACACATACTTATAGCATACTCATACACAACACACACACGCTTGTAGCATACTCATACACAACACACACACACACACGCTTATAGCATACTCATACACAACACACACACACACACGCTTATAGCATACTCATACACAACACACACACACACACGCTTGTAGCATACTCATACACAACACACACACACACACTTATAGCATACTCATACACAACACACACACACACTTATAGCATACTCATACACAACACACACACGCTTATAGCATACTCATACACAACACACACACACACGCTTATAGCATACTCATACACAACACACGCACACATATACCCCACATGCTCCACACACATACCACACTCCACATCCAGTCCACACACACCACTCGCATACACATGCTATACACACACACATCACACACACTAATACCACACTCACATATAACATACACACACACCACACACACTCTACACACACATGTGCCACACACTCGTATACCACACACTCCACATATGCATGCATATTCCACACACATGCACACCACACAGTTATAGCATGCTCATACACAACACACGCACACATATATCCCACACGCCCCACACACACATACCACACTCCACATCCAGTCCACACACACCACTTGCATACACATGCTATACACACACACATCACACACACTACCACACTCACATATAACACACACACACCCCACACACACTCCTCACACACACCACTCACATACACTTGCTGTACACACACATCACACACACTAATGCCACACTCACATATAACATAGACACACACACCCCACACACTCCACATATGCATGCATATTCCACACACACTCACACCACACACAGACCACATACACACACACACTTATAGCATGCTCATACACAACACACACACACATATACCCCACACGCTCCACACACACATGCCACACGCACTCCACACACACTCCACCCACACACACACCACACGTATACTGTACTTATATACAACATACACACACATATACCCCACACGCTCCATACACACTCTGCATACACTCCACACACACACCACTCACATATACTTGCTATAGACACACACATCACACAAATACCACACTCACATATAATATAGACACACACATATACCCCACACACTCCACACACACATGTGCCACACACGTATACCACACACTCCACGTACACATATTCCACACCTACACACACTGCTCACAAACACACACATATGCCACAGGCACACAACATATACTATACGCACACCACTTGCACAAATGTGACATGCACATACATTATATACACTAATACCACACTCACACATAACATACACACACATATACCCCACACACACTTACACCGCACTCACAAATTCACACATACATCACAGTTAAACCACATACACTGTACACACACAACATTTGCGCACACATAACATGCACTCATACATCATACACACTTATACCACACTCACACACAAGACATACACACACACACACCACATACCATACTCATACACCACATATGCACACACCACACATGCACACACACATATTACATTTATACCACACTCACACACTGCTCGCAAATACACATACACCACACCCACACACCACAGGCACACACACACACCTGCCCTCCAGGTGACCCATCACCAGAGCAGCACCTTCCAGGGTCCAGGCAGGTTTAGGGAAGGAGCACTCCTGAGAAGTCATCAATCCTGAGCAGGAAGAGCAAGGGCACTCCAGCCACTCTGGTTCAGGGAGCTGTCGCCCTCAGGAGGCAGCTGGAACAGAGTCTCTGAAAGCTTCTCACACAACAAACAGCAGCTTCAGGCACTGCGTGCTCCAGGGGCTCATCAGTCTTCCCACTGCATTCCTCCCAGCCCTGGGCTGGCTCCAGGGACTCCAGAATCCCTTGGAAAGCCCAGAGGACCATCTTGGCCTCAGCCCAGCAGACAGGGCCTGCAGAGCAGTGGCCTGCCTCCCATAGGGGACCGGCAATGGCCAAAGGCCACTGGGGGTCACTGTGGGAAGTGGAGGACCTGGGTGACCAGGGGCCTGTGGAGTGCCACCCCACCTCTCAGCATGGTGACCCAGTTCCCAAACTGGGTTCCATAGCCAGATTTTGTTCTGCCTTGTTTAATCATTTCTGTGCAAAGATGTACAAAGTTATAGAAATTGAATCACATCAGAAAACATATTAATAAGTTTAATAATTAATAATAAAATAACATATTATAATTAAGTAGTTATTAAACTACTCTTATTGAGAATGAAATGTTAACACAGTTGTGTCCCAACCTTGTGAACTGTGGAGTTTTCAGGTCTCAAAAGTGACGAGTAACTGTCCCCCCAGGACAGATGGGGAGCCAGCCACACTGAGAGACCACACTGAGGCCCTCCCGTGTTCCACTCCCCCCACCGCCGCCCCAGTCTCTAGCTCCTGCACCAAAAGCTTGGATAGGGACCCTAGATTGGGATGCCAGGCTGGGCTGCTACCAACGTCTGTCCAGCTGCAGCCCAAGCAGCCGCTGTCCCTGCCTCCCCAGCCCAACCACGTGGAAGGAGGTCTCTCTCGCTACCTTGATGCCTTTCTCCCAGCCTGACGTTCCTTCCTGCCTTTCTTGCAGCTGATCAAAGAGAAGCTATTAGACCTGCTTGGCAAAGAAGAGGAGGAAGGGAGCCACGATGAGAATGTGGTAAGGGTGGCCGGCAGGGGCTTGCAGGTTGGTTGGTTTCTTGGTGTGTACAAGCCATGTGAATCCAGATGCCGGTGCCAGGCAGGATGGGAGGGCTCCATCATACACCTTACCATAGCTCGAGACCCTACTCCAACTGAACCTTGAGCCTCTCTCTGAGACCCATCCTGGAACCCAGCTGTAAATTGAATCTGCTCCATGGATGCAGCAGAGACCAGGAGATGCTTCTGCGTGGACCACGCCCCTGTTCTCATACCTTGGGAGACCAAGGAGAGGCTCCATGTAGGCCCACTCCCTTATTCCCTAGGTGGCAGAATGTGAGCAGGAATGTCCCTGTTACTCTACCCCATTTGAACAGGACATAGGGTGTGGGGCCCTCTGAAGTAGGGGTGTTGTTTCAGTAGCTAAGTCGTGTCCCACTCTGTAACAGTCCACCAGGTCCTCTGTCCATGAACTTCTCCAGGCAAGAATACTGAAGTGAGTTGCCATTTCCTTCTCCAAGGGATCGTCCCAACCCAGGGATCGAACCTGCATCTCCTGCTTAGCAGGCAGATTCTTTGAAGAAGGTAGAAGCAACAACACCCATTGTAACTGCTGATCACTGTAAGCCTGGTGCGTGTCAGGCACTGTGTTATGTGTCTGAAGAGTGACACGTCGTTTCAACCCTAGAGTCACCCTGGAGGAAGGGCTGTTCTTTTCTCCATGTTGTATATGAGGCGGTTGTGGCCCAGAGGCCCAGGTTACACAGCTAGCGGGCACCCTAGCCTCCTTCCTACGCTGGATCTCTTTCCTCAAGTCTAAGAGGCAGCTCCTCTTATACTGTCTACACGCTCCTTCCCAGATTCAGTCTGTTCCTGGACCCTGGTCTCTGAAGGTTGTGGGTATCACCGACTTCCTCCAAGTCAGCTCCCCAGCCACAAGAGAACACCGCATTCCGTGGCCATTGCCGCCTTAAAATCGTAACATCCCAAGTGGATCCCAGCCTCCTCCTCCTATCTGGGCTCCTGTTTCTGCTCCAGACACTGTTTCTCTACTCATCTCCCAGGCTAAACATCCCACTTTGATTCTCTCGGGTCCCTGCATCTTCTCTTTGAACAGAAGACAGCTTCTGTGGAGGGGAGAGCAGTGTGGGTGGAAGGAGCCCCAGGCTCTGGACTCAGCTGACCTGCCTGGATCCCAGGGCCCTTCTTCCCAGCTGTGCACTTGAGGGCACATTACCTCCCTCTCTGAGCAGCTGCCAAACCACTGGGACCTCAGGGGGTGCCATCGGATTAAATGAGACCAGGCCCTGAGAAGCAATGAGCTGTGACTGGTTTGTAGTAAGCGCTCAGTGAATACAGGCTCCCTCCCCTCGTCCCACCCTCCCTTCTGCCTTCAGAATGTCTCAGAGACATAGCCTCCTCCTTTGCACCGCTCCCAGCCTCATCCTCATCTAATCTCCCCCAAATTCTTGGCACAGAATTCTGCTCACATCCCTCCCAGCCTCCAGCCCTCTGCTTGGCCAGGCATCACCGAGAAGACTCAAAGCCACCTCAGGCCCACCCTGCTCAGGGATCCAAGATAACCGTTCTCTGAGGCCAGCCTTACCCCAAGGTCCTTTGGAGGCAGCTCGGATCAGGGGTCAGACTCCCAGCTGAGACCTCCACTGTTTTGCCTCAGCGATCAAGCAGCCCCTCCTGCCCAGGCCAGGTCACAGGTGGCCCCTCCTCCACCCCAGGTGGACCCAGCAGAGGTCCAAGGATGAGGGTGGGATGGGTCATCACGCCCCAAGGCTACACACCACTCAGATGTAGCTTCCAGTGACACAGCAGGGTACCTCTGGAGAGGTCCACAGGATATAAATATGGGATCTATTGTACAACGCAGGGAATACAGCTACCACCCTTGGGCTGCTCTGTTCCTTACAAATGTGCTAAGTCACTTTAGTCATGTCTGACTCTTTGAGACCCCACTGTAGCTCGCCAGGCTCCTCTGTCCATGGGATTCTCCAAGCGAGAATACTAGAGTGGCTTGCCATTTCCTCCTCCAAGGCGATCTTCCCAAGCCAGGGATCAAACCTGTGTCTCTTATGTCTCTTGCATTGGCAGGAAGATTCTTTACCACTGAGCCACCTGGGAAGCCCTTAGAGAGAAGTTCAAACTAGCTGTTGAATCCCATCACCAGGAAGCTTCCTCTGCATTCTGAGGCAAGGGGGAGCGCCTAGGTGGACAGTGGAGAGGATTCTGAAGGCAGTGAGGCCCCCCCCCCAGCTTCATGCCCGAAGATGGCAACCCAGCACCAAAGGGGTTTGGGGCGGAGCAGCAGTGCCCGGGAGAGCCCACTGTGGGCTACACAGTTCCCAGGGCCTGGGCTGGGCTGCAAGGGCCCTGGGACGCATTTTTACTGAATGAACATTAACAGGCACTTTCCTCTTCGCCGCCAGAGCACTTGTGACACGATGCCAAACCACTCCGAAACCATCAGCCACACTGTGAACGTGCCCCTGCAGACGGCCCTGGGGACCTTGGAGGAGATTGCTTGCTGACGGCCCTCGGACCACCCGGCACCACCGCCCCCCAGCCCCAAACAGACCTGGCCCGGGACCAGGACAGGGGACCGCAGGCTCAGGTGGGATGGCCCCTGCCCACCGACGGAAAGAAGCGAGAGCCCCCTATGCACACATAGCAAACTCTGCTGAAACCTCGCTCTGGCCACGTCTGGCACGACGCGTCCTCGGGCCCCGCCGCCGCGCTTCCGACCCTCTTCGGAGAAGTGAGTCCCGCCCTGAAACTGTCCGAGAACCGACCCGCCATCACATCTCACTGCCAGATGTACAAAGCACTGCATGCTCCGACCCCTCACGGCGCCGCGTCCGCGTCTTTCTCCGTCCGCGACCCTCACCGTGCGGCTTCCAGCAGGCCTGCGGGGGGACCGGGTTCCAGCGCCGAAGTGCATCACCACGAGGCCGCGCTGGAATCACACCTGCACACTCCAGAGGGAGCCCGCAGAGCCCTGGACGTCGTCCGGGCCTCCCGTCGTTTGTGAAGGTTCTTTACCTGCCCGCCCTCCGCCTCCCCAGGCCGGCCTCAGGGTGCCCGGGGCCGCCGTCCTCCCCTCCCAGGGACCGAGACGGAGGCGCGGCGGCCGGGGGGACACAACCGCGGTGCCCGCGCCGGCGGCTCTCCCTGTGACACGGCTTGTACAGTCTGGTTCTGTCTCTTCGTGGGGGGTAGGCATTTTGTTTGTTTGTTTGTTTGTCGGAGATGTGTTTCCTTTCGTTTTCTGAATCTGGGTTTTGATGTTCCGAGGTTTGGTTTGGTTTCTCCATTTTCTCTGGCGTTTATTTATTCGTGCTTCCAATCACGGTCATATTAAAAGCTGGTCTTGTGGACATGGCCGAGTCGTCTCTGCCTTTTCCCTACACTCGTTCTCCCCAAGATGTTAGGAAAGGGCCAGACCTGCCTCGTCAAAACCGACAGAATAGATGATAGACAGCTAGTCATAGATGGTAATAGATAAATAGACGACAAATAGGCGGCGAGGTAGAGTTTATGAAACACTTTGACAAAACAGTACACTCTTACTCTATCCTATCCTGTCCTGCATCTTTAAACACTGTGGATTGCAACACTGTAAATGGCTTCACCAGGCCCACAGTCGCAATGCCACTGCCCTGGACCACAGGCCCATGGCACGAAGACAGGGAGGCAGAACTCAGTGCCCAGACCTGCAAACCTTAGAGGAGGCCTTCCCATCCCTTCCCCTGGCTCCTCCTGACCGGCTCAGTGAATTCGGTCTGGACACCTGCCCCAGCCTGGCCTCCCTCCCACCCTCCAGCCTTTCTCATCCCACTCGACAACCCACCCCCTCAGCCCCATCCAGCAGACCTGCTTCTGCCTTGCTCCCTGTGATTCTTGCATCCTCCTGAGAGGATGTCCATGTGGGAAAGGAGGTGGGAAGATGCCCCTGATGGGGAGAGAATGTGTCCTTTCAAGGCCATCTGTGGCAAGAGAGACCTTTCTGCTCCAGCAGAATGCTTGCCCTCACAGCGTCCTGCTAATTCCACAGGGGCAGCTCCGGTAGTCTATTCTTTCACTCCCCTGCCCTAACCACTCCCAACTCAAAGTCACCCCCAAAGTCATGAAGGAAGTCCTAAGATGGTTCATACCTCCCTCCTCACGCACAAGTGCACAGAAAGCACTGGCCGGACCAGGGGTCTGGTCCCTGCTTTGCTATCCAGTCCCTCTCTTTCCCTCTCCTAACACAAGGAAGTGATGGATGAGATCATGCACCTCTCTGGGCTCCGTTCCCTCCATCTGAGGCTGCAAATAATACCTTACCTGTGTCTTTACAGTTGCTCTCTAGAGGCCCCTTAAGACTTGAGATGCTAGGACAGCTTTACTCCCCCTGCTGGTGGGACAAGGCACACCAGCCACACTGACACACAAGTAGGATAGGACCTGGCACTCACCAGGCTCCAGGGGGAGCCGGGACAGAGCACAGCCCTGATGCGTCCTTCCAGGCATCCTCTCAGCTGGCGTTGGCCACGCTGGGGTTTCATTTTCAGAAACAGAGGATGCAGCCACTGGAAGGGACCTTTTACTTTTCTATCTCTGCCGTAACAAAACGATAAACCTAGTGACTTTAAAACAATACAAATGTATTATAGTTCAGGAGGCCAGAAGTCGGATGTGGCTGTCACTGGGCTAGAATCTAGGTGGCAGCAGGGCTATCTTCCTTTCGGAAGCTCTAGAGGAGAAGCTATTTCCTCACCTTTTCCAGCTTCTAGTGTCTGCCCACATTCCTTGGCTTGTGACCTCTTCCTCCTTCTTCAAAGACAGCAGTGATGGGTTGAGTCTTTACATCGCTACAATGATCTACTAGTCTCGTCTTCCTGTAACTCAGATCCTCTCCTGCCTGCCTCTTCCGTTTTGTTTTGTATTTATGTAACTAGGTTGTTATTTTTTTTTAAGAGTGCAATTGCTTCTTTATAATGGTGTGTTAGTTTCTGCTGCACAATGAAGTGAATCAGCTATTTGTATGCATATATCCCTTCCCTCCTTAGCCTCCCTCCCACCCATCCCCATCCCACCCCTCTAGGTCATCACAGAGCACTAAACTGAGCTTCTTGTACTTTACAGCAACTTCCCACGTTTTACACGTGGTAGTGTATGCCTCTTCCATTTTTAAAAGACTCTTTGTATTAGATCCAGCCAATATTTCATATTCCCACCTCAAGATTGTTAACCTGTCACACTGTCCCTGGTGACTCAACTGGTAGAGAATCTGCCTGCAATGTGGGAGACTTGGGTTTGATCCCTGGGTTGAGAAGATCCCCTGGAGAAGGGAATGGCTACCCACTCCAGTATTCTGGTTTGGAGAATTCCATGGACTATAGTCCATGAGGTCGCCAAGAATCAGACACAACTGAGGGGCTTTCACTTACACTTTCAAACTGGACGTGGAACAGTGGACTATTTCAGAATTGGGAAAGGAGTATGTCAAGGCTATATATTGTCACCCTGCTTATTCAACTTACATGCAGAGTACATCGTTCGAAATGCCTGGCTGGATGAAGCACAAGCTAGAATCAAGATTTCCGGGAGAAATATCAATAACCTCAGATATGCAGATGACACCACCCTTATGGCAGAAAGCGAAAAGGAACTAAAGGGCCTCTTGGTGAAAGTGAAAGAGAGTGGAAAAGCTGGCTTAAAAGTCAACATTCAAAAAACAAAGATCATGGCATCTGGTCCCATCACTTCATGGCAAATAGAAGGGGAAACAGCAGAAACAGTGACAGACTTCATTTTCTTGGGCTCCAAAAGCACTGCAGTTGGTGACTGCAGCCATGAAATTAAAACACCTTTGCTCCTTGGAAGAAAAGCTATGACCAACCTAGACAGCATATTAAAAAGCAGAGACATTACTTTGCCAACAAAGGTCCATCTAGTCAAGGCTATGGTTTTTCCAGTAGTCATGTATGGATGTGAGAGTTGGACTGTGAAGAAAGCTGAGAGCAGAAGAATTGATGCTTTTGAACTGTGGTGTTGGAGAAGACTCTTGAGAGTCCCTTGGACAGCTAGGAAATCCAACCAGTCCATTCTACAGGAAATCAATCCTGAATATTCACTGGAAGGACTGATGCTGAAGCTGAAGCTCCAATACTTTAGCCACCTGAAGTGTGGAAGCCCCTCTCCAAAGAGAAGTTCACTCCTCACTACATCAGACTGGAAATAGTCCTTATGGTGCCTAGACTATAGGATGCAGAAGAACAGAGTGTCTTCAGACTGCTCCCATCAGGGATGGAAACCACATTAAATGTCTATTCAGTGAGTTGGGAGTCTGTCGGATGCTTGCTTCTGCCTTGTTCCAGTTTAATAGTTTCATACATTTTTTAAAAATCTATAACTTGAATTGCAATTTGAACTACTTCATTGGATTTCTGGCTTCCTTTTTAAATTTTTTCAGATCAATCTGGGATGGAGTGAAGAATATTCTAACAGGTTTGGATTGCTCCAGGCTTTGGATATGTATGCGTCCCTTCTGATTTAAGAATTCTGGCTTTGTTCATCTGGGAGCAGGTCTGTAAACTTAACTTATTTAAAGAAAAGACAGGAAATACGAGAGAGTAAATCAATAGCCAGGTACCGATTATAATAATTAACTGGCTGTTGAGCAAAGATACAGTCGTAAGCCTAAATTCCTGGGAGTGGTGGTATTTTTTATTATCATTATTTCAAACAAGTAGCCGTGTGTGTGATCATTTCTTTCGGGATGACCTGAAGAGGTCTGGTAGACACAGGAGACTTGGAAAGTGTCACATTTTCTTTTTTTCAATTTTTGACCACACCCCATGGCATGTGGGACCAGGGATCAAATCCGCACCCCTGCATGGGAAGGTGGAGTCTTAACCAGGGGACTGCCGGGGAGATCCCAGCGTCACATTTTCAAGAGTCACCCAAACGGTGACACAGTGGCTGGGAGCTTGGTACAATCATAAGGTCAAACCGCAAGGATGAATTATCAGTGACTTCAAAGGGTCAGACCAACCAATTGACTCGTTGATCAATCATCAATCAAATAATGGCACATAATCCCAGAATCAGCCAGAGTTAGGTGAAAGGAGAAAAGTATTTGCCAGGGGCTGAGCCCACTGTTTACACACTGTTCTTTTGTTGTTTGGTGCCGAGAGAGCTCAGAGTTCTTTTATTTTCCTCTCCAGCTAGGACCTGTTTTTGTAAAAGTCTTAACCATGAGCACATCTAATGACAAAGAATCCACAGAGTGTCTCTAGATAGGTTCTTGGTGAGCTGGGAGGGAGAATGGGAGAGGCCGGCCCCACCCACAGGTGTGGTGGTTTAGTCCTTCAGTTGTGTCCACTCTTTGCGACCCCATAGACTATAGCTCACCAGGCTCCTCTGTGCGTGGGATTCTCCAGACAAGAATACTGGTGTGGGTTGCCATTTCCTTCTCCAGGGATTCATCCCCACCCAGAGATCAAACCTGGGTCTCCTGCATCGCAGGCGGATTCTTTACTAACTGAGCCATCAGGGAAGCCCAAGTGTGATCTTTTAATGATTCCCTCAGGTGAAGCTCAGCTCAGCCAGCCTGAGCCTGAAATACAGGGAGGAATCTGGGACCTCCTCCATAAGCTCAGAGATTTCAGTTCGATTTTGAGAACTAAACTGGGAGCAGAGACAAGCGCCTCCAGAAAGCACCAATGAATGAACTCCCCTGTTAGAGAGAGACAAGGAATTGACTCCTCTGGGGGGTGGGGGAAGGTGCCGCCAGCCCTAATCCAGCCACCGCTGGGGCAGACCCCGCACTGCACAGAGCGAGCTTCTGGCACAACTGGGAGGGGAGCAGGCAACCAAGGAACCAGAAACACATGAAGAACAAGGGGTCTCCATTCATTGTCTATTAAGCGCCGGGCACTTGCCCTCTTATCATCTGAGTGGGGATACTGACAAGTAAACAATTCTGAAAAACGGATCTGAATTTTTGCAGCAGCAGAACGCTAGAGCAGCATATGGGAAGCTGCTGGGGGTGGAATGCTGGAGGAGGCACAGCTGTGGGACTGCACGAAGGTCCAGGGCAGCCAAGTAAAGAAGAAAAGGGGGAAATGTCCAACATGACCACCGAGAGGCTGGTGGATGTGTTCGGATGCAGGGCCAGGACACCACACTGAGGCACCACTCTGCGTCATGGTTGAAACCCTTTAAGTTTCTTCCTCAGCACTCCAAGTGTCTAGTACTGGATTTCCCAAGCCAAGGGTTGATGTCCTTATCTAATGGCTTTGTCCCCACCTATTTCGGATTTCTAGCATGTGGAATCATTTTGCACTTGCATCTGTGTATTCCTAAGATGATAGGCTCAGTGTGTTTAGGGCCGCAAGTTGCCTGGAGACCATGAAACAGTTCGGTGGGAATAAGCCTAGCCTGAGAATGAGTAAAAGGGGAAGATCTCTTACTAATTCAATTTAACCTTTTGTGAAACCTGCACTCACTGGCTTTGCAAGAGCAAAGCGATAGTTGGCAAAAGCTTTGGACAGACTCTAAAGACTGAATTTCTGACCTATTTTTGCTATAAACTGACCATATACATTGGGACAATTTATTTCACTTATCTGCCTCAGTTTCCCCCTCTATGAAAGATGAGAAGGATTTCCCTGATGGTCCAGTGGTTAAGACCCCACACTTCCACTTCAGGGGGTGCAGGTTCAATCCCTGGTCAGGAACTAAGAGTCCTCATGCCATGCCACACAGTGCAGCCAAAAAAGTAAAAAATTTTTAATTAAAAAAAGTGAGGGGTGGGAAATGGACAAAAAAATCTCTGGTGCATCCCAACTCTAATAGTCTCCGACTCTAAATTGAGAATAGGTGTCAGGTGTCCAAGCAAATGTTCCATTTACTTCTCAGAGCCTCTGTTCCCACCTATATGATAAAGATGATGGTTCCTAGGTTCCAGGGTGAGTATGAGAATTAAATGAGCTAAGGTGTATATTTTCTACCTTTTCTTCTTTCTTTTTCTTCCTGTAAAACACTGATTTTAGCCTTGTTTGGATTTTTTAGAAGGTGAAAGCTATGAACTCTCTCCCCAAGGGAAAAAAAAAAAAAAACGCACATGGTCCAATAGATGTACACAAAATTTTGTATACAATTTTAGAAGGGTTATGGACCCCAAGGAGCCAGATCCTCTAGGGACACACCCCTGGTCTAGAAAGTGTTAAACTCTTCTCCAAAAGAACTCCAGGGTATCACAAGAGCAACTTTCTCCCCATAAAGGATATTCTGTCCTTTTTCAATTTACAGGAAGAACGGTGGAAAGATAGGATTTGATCTATTTCAAGGTTTTTTTCTCCCGCAATTTTTTAAATCTTTGGCACCTGCTGCAGCTTGTGTACTAGCAAGTTCTCACAGATGGCAAAATGAATGAACGAGCAGAAAAAAGGATGAACGGAGAACCTTGGAAATGGGATTTCATCAGATTATTCTGTACATGTGGAGATCACAAGAGCCAAGGAGACCTGCATACATAGAAAGCAACTGTAGCATCGCTTTGCAGACATCCCCATGACCCGATTCTTCAGGAATGTGTCTATCGCATCCACTGCACTCAGGAGATGCGTGGGCATGTTCTCTGGCTGCCGTTGAGTCCCTAGACAGGCACCCTTGTTGACATCTCATTTGTTTCCAAGCATGACTATAATAGTGCTTTTTGTTTTTTAAAAAAAAGAATAAAACCACCTGGTGCTAATGGCTGTGAGTGATGCCTTGGGATGGGGAATTTGGATGCCTTGCCTCCTTAAATCTGCTATCCACGACACGATGCTTCTGCAGTGGCTCATTTGACTAACTTGGCACCACCGGGGGCCATTTTTCTTCAGTGTAATTCAGACATTGTGGCTTCGTTTCAAAAGGAATTCCATCCAAGTTAAAATAAGCCCAAGAGGAAGATACTGGAGGCTACCAAAGCATCCTCAGCTCCACCTGCTTTACAGGGAAGAGGGAGAAGAAACAGCTGGAAAACTTCAAAGCACCAGGTGGGGGCCTCTGTCCAGACTTCCTCACTCCTCGAGCATTTTCTGTGCTCACGACGTAGCCAGGCGCTGTGCTGGGCACTTTTCTGTTGTTCAGGCGCTTCAGCTCAGTTCAGTTCAGTCGCTCAGTCGTGTCCTACTCTCCGCGACCCCATGAATCACAGCACACCAGGTCTCCCTGTCCATCACCAACTCCCGGAGTTCACTCAAACTCATGTCCATCGAGTCAGTGATGCCATCCAGCCATCTCATTCTCTGTCGTCCCCGTCTCCTGCCCCCAATCCCTCCCAGCATCAGAGTCTTTTCCAGTGAGTCAACTCTTCGCATGAGGTGGCCAAAGTATTGCAGTTTCAGCTTCAGCATCAGTCCTTCCAATGAACATCCAGGATTGATCTCCTTTAGAATGGACTGGTTGGATCTCCTTGCAGTCCAGGGGACTCTCAAGAGTCTTCTCCAACACCACAGCTCAAAAGCATCAATTCTTTGGCGATCAGCTTTCTTCACAGTCCAGCTCTCACATCCATACATGACCACTGGAAAAGCCATAGCTTTGACTAGACAGACCTTGGTTGGCAAAGTAATGTCTCTGTTTTTGAATATGCTATCTAGGTTGGTCATAACTTTCCTTCCAAGGAGTAAGCGTCTTTTAATTTCATGGCTGAAATCAGCATCCGCAGTGATTTTGGAGCCCAAAAAAGTGAAGTCTGACACTGTTTCCACTGTTTCCCCATCTATTTCCCATGAAGTGATGGGACCAGGTGCCATGATCTTTGTTTTCTGAATGTTGAGCTTCAAGCCAACTTTTTCACTCTCCTCTTTCACTTTCATCAAGAGGCTTTTTAGTTCCTCTTCGCTTTCTGCCATAAGGGTGGTGTCATCTGCATATCTGAGGTTATTGATATTTCTCCCAGCAATCTTGATTCCAGCTGGTGCTTCTTCCAGCCCAGCGTTCCTCATGATGTACTCTGCATATAAGTTAAATAAGCAGGGTGACAATATACAACCTTGACGAACTCCTTTTCCTATTTGGAACCAGTCTGTTGTTCCACGTCCAGTTCTGACTGTTGCTTCCTGACCTGCATACAGGTTTCTCAAGAGGCAGGTCAGGTGGTCTGGTATTCCCATCTCTTTCAGAATTTTCCACAGTTTGTTGTGAGCCACACAGTCAAAGGTTTTGGCATAGTCAATGAAGCAGAAATAGATGTTTTTCTGGAACTGTCTTGCTTTCTCCATGATCCAGCGGATCTTGGCAATTTGATCTTTGGTTCCTCTGCCTTTTCTAAAACCAACTTGAACATCTGGAAGTTCACGGTTCACGTATTGCTGAAGCCTGGCTTGGAGAATTTTGAGCATGACTTTACTAGCATGTGAGATGAGTGCAATTGTGCAGTAGTTTGAGTGTTCTTTGGGATTGGGATGAAGACTGACCTTTTCCAGTCCTGTGGCCACTGCTGAGTTTTCCAAATTTGCTGGCATATTGAGTGCAGCACTTTCACAGCATCATCTTTCAGGATTTGAAATAGCTCCACTGGAATTCCATCACCTCTACTAGCTTTGTTCGTAGTGATGCTTTCTAAGGCCCCTTTGACTTCACATTCCAAGATGTCTGGTTCTAGGTGAGTGATCACACCATCGTGATTACCTTGGTCATGAAGATCTTTTTTGTACAGTTCTTCTGTGTATTCTTGCCACCTCTTCTTAATATCTTCTGCTTCTGTTAGGTCCATACCATTTCTGTCCTTTATTGAGCCCATCTTTGCATGAAATGTTCCCTTGGTATCTCTAATTTTCTTGAAGAGATCTCTTGTTTTTCCTATTCTGTTGTTTTCCTCTATTTCTTTGCATTGATCACTGAGGAAGGCTTTCTTATCTCTTCTTGCTATTCTTTGGAACTCTGCATTCAGATGCTTATATATTTCCTTTTCTCCTTTGCTTTTCGCTTCTCTTTTCACAGCTATTTGTAAGACCTCCTCAGACAGCCATTTTGCTTTTTCACATTTCTTTTCCATGGGGATGGTCTTGGTCACGAACCTCTGTCCAGAGTTCATCAGGCACTCTATCTATCAGATCTAGACCCTTAAATCTATTTCTCACTTCCACTGTATAATCATAAGGAAATTGATTTAGGTCATATCTGAATGGTCCAGTGGTTTTCCCTACTTTCTTCAATTTAAGTCTGAATTTGGGAATAAGGAGTTCATGATCTGAGCCACAGTCAGCTCCTGGTCTTGTTTTTGCTGACTGTATAGAGCTTCTCCATCTTTGGCTGCAAAGAATACAATCAATCTGATTTCGGTGTTGACCATCTGGTGATGTCCATGTGTAGAGTCTTCTCTTGTGTTGTTGAAAGAGGGTGTTTGCTATGACCAGTGCGTTCTCTTGGCAAAACTCTATTAGCCTTTGCCCTGCTTCATTCCGTGCTCCAAGGCCAAATCTGCCTGTTACTCCAGTTGTGTCCAACTCTTTGAAACCCCATGGACTGCAGCACACCAGGCTTCTCTGCCCTCCACTATCTTCCAGAGTTTACTCAAAATCATATTCATTGAGTCAATGATGCCATCCAACCATCTCATCCTCTGTCATTCCCTTCTCCTCCTGCTTTCAATCTTTCCCAACATCAGAGCCTTCTCCAATGAGTCAACTCTTCACACCAGGTGGCCAAAGTATTGGAGCTTCAGCATCAGCACTTCCAAAGAAATTTCAGGGTTGACTTCCTTTAGGATTGACTGGTTTTATCTCCTTGCAGAGATCCCCAGTGCTAGCCACTGGGGGGGTTCATGAATCAAGAGGATGGGGCTCAGAGTGGAGGCAGGCAGAGAGGGGCAGCAGACACGCACACGAGAACCTGAGCAGAGAGACGTACAGCAGAGATGTACCAGGCCTGTGCACCCATTAGAGAAGAGACACCGGGACTGTCTCCTGAGGAGCAGCAGGTTCTGACTGAAGCCTTGAAATGTGGGTGGAAGTTACCAGGAAGGCAGTTTTGCAGAGGAGATCCCTGAGCAAAGGCTTGGTGGTAGAGGAGAACGTGGAATGTCTGGAGAAGCTTGGGTGCCTGCTGGAGAGAACTGGGCTTTCTCTCTGCTGCGCTCCGTCCACTGTGCCTTCCCATCCCGGGGGTCCTGTCCGAGAGTTGGTCCAGCTGAGGCTGGGACGTGCTGAGGACAAAGCACAACCTTTGGAGTTCAACAGCCCAGTTGGATCTTAGTTCCACCAACTGCATTACCTTGGACAAAAGTCCATTTCCAATGAGTTTCCTGGAACCACACTAGTGCAATAATGAGGTGACCTGTATGTTTTTCCCATTATTTTACTTTCATAAATTGGAATATAGTTGATTTACAGTGTGTTGTTTCAGGTCTACAGCAAAGTGAATCAGGTATACATATACATATATCTGCTTTTTTAAGAGATTCTTTTCCCATATAGGTCTTTACAGAGTATTGAGTAGAGTTCCCTGTGCTATACAGTAGGTCCTTATTAGTGAACTTTAAAAAATGACAAACTGGACTTTCCTGGTGGTCCAGGGGTTAAGACTTCACCTTTCAATACAAGGGGTGCAAGTTTGATCCCTGGTGGAGGAGCTAAGATTCCACATTCCTTGTGGCCCAAAAGTAAAACAGAAGCAATACTGTAACACATTCAATAAAGGCTTTAAAAATGCTCCACATCAAAACAGTTTTTAAAAAATGAGAGAACTTAATTCTCCCCCATTTCCCATAGAAATTTCTGCCGCTTTATCCAAAGTCTGTCCCCTTCTGCTCCTTCTTCCGGCACCTTCTCCTCCCCTCTTCCTCCTCCTCAGCGAACAGTGACGAGGGCACTGGTGCAGACTTCCCAAGGAAGCCCTGGTCACCAGGACAAGCAGGACATGTGCCCACAAGGTGGGTGGGGGCTTGGCACCCCCAGACCTCAGGGAAACCAGACATGAGGTCAGTGTTTCTCGAGCCCCCTTCCTCCGCTCTGTGCCCCGGCCTGTACCAGGCGCCTCACTGCTGTATATTATGTCACTGATAAATTATTGTAAGATGGCCTTTATTAGCTCCTCTTACCCTGAGGAACTTGCCTATGAGCGGTAGAATGACCTTTCCAAGGTCAGGCAGCCAGGATAAAGGAGAAAACCCCACTGAACCATCTCTTCCCAGACCATGCCAAACTCCCTGCTCCAAGGGAGGTGAGCCGGATGTGGATGAGAAGCAGCCTGAGTGGCCCCTATGAGAGGTAGAGCGCTCCCCATGAGGGCTCAGGAGGGGCCATGGTTCCCTCTAGAGATAGGCCTGGAGCCTGTAAGCTAGCGCTTACCAATACCATTGAGTGAACTGTGGCCATGCTGAAAGAAGGTATCAGGGCCCGTTCATTCACTGATTCTACAAACTGAGCTGAGTGTCTGCCATTCATTCAGGGTGCCTCATTCATATATACTCACGAGGTTCATTTGGGAAACTCTGCCAGGTGTGGGCAATGAAGGCACTGACGCATACCCCCCGGTCAGGCCTCCAGGAATGGAGGCAAATCTCCACTGAAGGTTTTTTGAACTTCAAGTTTTTTGAAGACCAACTGAACAGTTGGGGACAGTGAGGAACTCCTGAGATGCTTCTGGCTCAAACATACCACCTGGAAACACAGTGATAGCTGAGACCCACACTTAGATTGACAGAGTATGAAATGGTTGGATGGCATCATCGACTCAATGGACTTGAATTTGAGCAAACTCAGGGAGATAGTGAAGAACGGGGAAGTCTGGTGTGCTGCAGTCCGTGGGGTCACAAAGAGTCGGACATGACTTAGCAACGGCACAACAACACTTGTATTAAACGATACTTTATTAGTTGGTTTGTCTTCCCAGGCCTGGGTCAGGAACCAGGCAACATCTCCCAAGCTGCCGTCCATTCTCTCTTCCTGTCCATCCAGCGAGAATCCTACAGCTCACAGCCATCCACCCAATCACTGAGGTCTTTGCCCTGGCAGTGATGCCTCCATGCCTCCCTGAGGACGGAAGATGGGGAAGAGGAGAGAGCAAGTCAGCTGCAGTCTTCAGTCTTTGCTCAGAGAAGAACAGGAAGGAGATGTGGGCTCTAAACCGGAAGTGAGGTGAGGAAAGGGGCTAGGCAAGGAGAAGAGAGACAAGTCAGCATGTTAACTAGCCAGGAAGCCCCTAGGGAAAAAAAGATTTTTTTTTTAAAAGGAAGAGAATGATCCATAACAAGTTATCTGTCTAGCTCGATATTTTATTGATGGAGATACAGAATAATTTCCTCGAGTTCACCCAGGACTCAGCAGCAAAGGCCTGGGGTCCTGAGGTCCAGAGCCTCAATCCAATTCTCTCTTCCCACACCACACTGCTTCTGCAGACAGTGCCACTGTACAGGTGTGCAACCCTTTACGGTTTACACAGCACTGTCACACCCATCACCCATTTATCTGCCATCCCCCCAGCAGCCCTGTAAGTTAGATTGAGCCAATACTGTGTTCCCTATATTTCAAATGAAAAACTGAAACTAAGATGGAAATCGTTTGCCCACGGTCCACAGCTTGTGAACGACAGAAATGCACCTGCATGCCATTCTCCCTGGCTACCAATGTGGATCTTTCCATTGATGGTAACTATAGGTTACAGGCTCTTTTAGGACCATTACCTCATTCCAGTGTCACACAAGCATCTTGAGGATGATAAGCAAGATCCTGGGGTCCTGGGGGTCCTAAATTCCCAGGGGTTCCCAGTTTGGATAACTAGTGTCTTCTAGAATGTCAATGTCAAAGAGCCCAACGGCAAGGAGTGCCCTTAAAGGACCTCAATAGATCTCTTAAGTGGAGAAGGGTTGACTGGCTTGTTCATCTCTTCCTTTAGACTGAGATCCTTAAGGGCCAAGAACTGGGTCTCCACCACCTCTGAAGCCTAGCACCCAGCACAGAACCTGGCACAGATAAGGTCTCAGGTGTGCATGTGGAGGGGATAGACAGCACCTTTCCTACTTTCTGCAACCACTGCCCTCTGGGCCACCTCTCAGAGACTTACTCCCAGCATACAAGAGAGTTGTTCTTTGACTTAGCCCTATGGAATCTGTTTCTCCCATCCCAGGATGGTACCTCCAAGTCCACGGATTCCTGCCTGAGCCTGCATTCACCCTTCCTGATTTTACAGATGTGCGCCCTCTCCTGCTGAGCCTGCCTCACTCCAGATTCAGTTCCCGGGGCGCAAATCAACATGTCTCCAAAGCCATGGTCAACCTCAAGGCCCACCTTAGACTTTCTCTCTGTCTGCAGTCCTTTTCGCCTCCTCCTCTCCCTCACTGGCCACATGTCACCTGTCCCTGCTCCTCCTCTGCAGCCCCTCACCCCCAACCCTTCTCCTGTCCATCACCCATACAACTGCAGGTCCACACCTTCCATCTCTCCCTGGACTCCTGCCGAGGCTTCCCCACTAGTCCCCCCTGCCTCTAGTCCATCCCCCTTCCTTCTACTCTTGCACTGACATTTGATGCCTTCCTGATGACCTCACCAGCTTTGTCACTATCACATCCGCCATGGGTTCTCGGGTTCCAACCACCTGGGGGAATTTTACCTGCCCCACATTCTGTCCCCTGCTGATCTCCCATCTAGATATGGGAATAAAGGGAGGTAGGAGGCTCTCCAGAGTGAAACTCCCATCAGAAGAGGTTGGGAAGCTGTAGGGCTGCTGCTCCAGGGGCTCCAAAGATCTAGTATGATGCCCCAACAGATGCTCATCCAACTCTCTTGCCCCTGACAATGGCTCCCAAAGGCCATCTTGTGGAAAGGAGGTAAGCAAAGGAAGACTGACAGGGTGGGTCTCCAGGGAGCTCACTCATGCTTCAAGCAGGGGACTTTTTTGATCTGTTGTACTAGACAAAGATGCCACAGTTAAGAAACAAAGTTCCTAGACCCTGGTCCAACACAGGCAGATCTTGGAAGAGCCAAGTTTGACTCTGTGACCTCCAGTGACTTGTTCATTCTCCCTAAAACTCAGTGAACTGTCTGCAAATACATTGGTGGTGATGAGCAGATTAGAGTGTGAGGCCATGAAATGATGCCTGGGATAAGATCTGAAAGTAGTGTGAAAGTGAAAGTCACTCAGTCGTGTCTGACTTTTGCGACCCCCATGGACTATACAGTCCATGGAATTCTTCAGGCCAGAATACTGGAGTGGGTAGCCTTTCCCTTCTCCAGGGGATCTTCCCAACCCAGGTTAGCTTCCTGCTGTGGTCCTAGTTGGAGCAGGGGGCTCCAAACCCCATTACTTACCAGCTGCCCAGACCCTGGGGGTCTTGAGTTATCTTCATGGCACAGATAACAGTATCCTTGAGGTTGGGATTCAGTAAGTCTGGGGTGGGAGGCAGAGAAATACGATGAAGGAGCAGGAGGTGGAGTTGGACATCCAGAGTCTGTCTGTCTGTCATTCTCACTCACACACACACACACCCTCCTCCATCCTAACTCCATCCCTGTCTCAAGCCCTCTGGAAGCACAGGTCTTACTCCATCACTTCCCCCATCAGAAGCCATCCCCAACCTCTTCCCACAGCTCTCCGGACAGTGTCCCACCTGGGATCCTAAATCAGATTCACGGAGGGTCACTCTCATCACCTGCCCCACCCCACGATCCTTGATAGACCCGGCAGGCAGCGGGGGTTCCCACTCAGACAAAAAAGCAAGAGGAGCAAATAAGGCCAGAGAGGAAGCCCCAGCCAGCCCCCGGCCCAGGCCCCGCCTACCGGAGCAGTACATCTGGCACAAGTTTGGGACATTAGGGTTGAGATTTTTGCACCACTTTCGGCTGTTGATCTGGAAGATGCCGCTGTTGGTACTTCCATCGGCTTCGTGGTCCACAGCACCTGTGTTGAAGCCGCTTGCGAAGTAAGCAAGACAGATCCCTGCATAGGGTGGAGACACAGGCCTGCGGGTGGGATGACAAAGGCCAACCCAGACCAGAGTGCTCACGGGGCAGACCCTGTGCATCAGCTCCTCCAAGCCTCAACTCATGTCTCCAGTAGATCAAGGCTGACACCCTCTCACCTCCTTGACAAAAGAATCCACTGAAGCTCAGAGGGGCAAAGTGACTTACTCAAGGTTATACACAGCTACCAAACAGCAGGAGTCCGCGGGTCTCCCAACTTCCTTCCTGCCATGTTCCCTTGGTCTCATTGTCCGCACATAGCGGGACCCAAGAAACGTTGTGGAATGAATGAACAAGAGCTCACTCTTTAGAGACGCGACTGGGAAGGCACAGGTGGGACAGAGAGAAAGGGCTGGAACTAGAGAATAAATAAGCCCAGGGGTGGTTGTACTTGTTAGTGTCTCGAAACTTCCACCAGCTTGAAAAGTTTGGTCTTACTTAGCTTTGCTCAGTATGCCCCAGACTTCACTGGCAGTGTCTGATCCTAGTGGCCATGATTCCATTAAAGATAGGAAACCCTTCTTTCCCTGTGGCGCCCAACTTACCAGCGGGAAAGGACGTAAGGGAGCAATTCTGCTTGGCTACATGTCGCCTACCCTTCCAGGTTCCTATGCAATACTGACTCAGAGGACATGAA
Source organism: Moschus berezovskii (assembly GCF_049115385.1). Taxonomy (NCBI): domain Eukaryota; kingdom Metazoa; phylum Chordata; class Mammalia; order Artiodactyla; family Moschidae; genus Moschus; species Moschus berezovskii. The sequence continues at coordinate 29,253,420 of NC_142479.1, forward strand.
CTCGGGCAAACTCCGGGAGATGGTGAGGGACAGGGAAGCCTGGTGTGCTGCAGTCCATTGGGGTCGCAAAGAGTCAGACACGACTTGGTGACCCCACAACAACAACAACCCGTCACCTGCCTGCTGGGTATTTACCCCAGTCCTTGGTGTTCTCCACCTGTCAGTGCATAGGATCCTGATTTGAAAAAGGGGAACAGAGGCTCCCAAGGCCACAGCCCTTGAGTGAGGAGGAGGGAAGGGGAGCAGGAGGGAGAGATCGCGGTCCTTACAGTCAGCCAGGCTGTAGCCCCGGTATCCCTCCAGGCCAAAATCCTGAAGCACCCTGGCCAGCTCGCAGCGACTGTAGACCCTGGCCTGGCCGGAGGAGAGCAGGATGCTGAGGACAGAAGCCAAGGCCAGCAGCACGATCCCAGGCGGGCAGGGCCACCTTCTGGGAGCCCAGGTCCCGGCTTCCATGCGGGCGGGGGGGCACAGAGCCCCCGCCACACTGGCTCAGAGCTAGGCTTTGAGATGGCAGGCCGCTCACAGAAGGCTACCCCTGGAAGAAGAAGGGAAGCAGAGCCTGAGTGGATGGGAAAGTGGGGAGGGGGGCTCCGACACAAGGGGCGGCCAGCCTGCCGCCTTGCCACCCTGGTGGAGCATCAGCCATGCCCCCAAGAGCCCAAGAGGGCTCCCCAAGGTCAGCCCCTTTCCCCTTCAATTATTTTTTTTCCTTTATTTTTAATTGGAGGATTATTGTTTTAATATTGTGTTGGCCTCTGCCATGTGTGCCTGCATGCTAAGTTGCTCCAATCGTGTAGGACTCCATGCAACCCTAATGGACTGTAGCCTGCCAGGCTCCTCTGTCCATGGGATTCTCCAGGCAAGAATACTGGAGTGGGTTGCCATTTCCTCCTCCAGGAGATCTTCCTGACCCAGGGATCTTATGTCTCCTGCAGTGGCAGGTAGGTGGGTTCTTTACCACTAGCACCACCTGGGAAGCCCGGCTTCTGCCAGACAACAACATGAACCAGCCATAAATACACACATGTCTCCTCCGTCTTGAACCTCCCCCCACCTCTCACCCCAGCCCACCCCTCCAGGCCATCCCAGGGCACCATGTGCCTCATAGCAGGTTCCCACCAGCTGTCGATTTTATTTAATACACATGTTAGTGTGTATGTCTCAGTGTTACTCTTCTCAATCTGCCCCACCTGCTCCTTCCCCGCTGTGTCCAAAGTCTGTTCTCTCTGTCTGCATGTCTGCATGCAGATAGGTGCATCAGTTCCATTTTTCTATAATAAATTCCATATATATGCCTTAATATACAATGCTTGTTTTTCTCTTTCTGACTTACTGCGCTCCGTATGACAGACTCTAGGTCCATCCACATCACTACAAATGACCCAATTTCATTCCTTTTTATGGCTGACTAATATTCCATGATAAGTGTGTACCACAACTTCTTTATCCGTTCATCTGTCGATGGGCATCTAGGTTGCTTCCATGTTATAGCTATTGTAAATAGCGCTGCAACGAACATCAGGGTACATGTGTCTTTTTCAATTATAGTTTTATCAGGGTATATAGCCAGGAGTGGGATTGCTGGGTCATTCCAATCCTGCTTCGATCCCTCCTGTCCCAGCAGCTGTGAGAAGAGGAGGGAAACCAGGGAGAAGACAAACATATTCTGAGCTCCACACGACATGTCAGGCATGGGACTTCCCTGGCAGTCCAGTGGTTAAGATGCTACAACACAGAGGGAGCAAGTTTGATCCCTGGTCGGGAAACTAAGATCCTACATGCCATGTGTCACAGCCAAAAAAAAAAAAAAACATGCCAGGCATCACTGAGTCCTAAAGCCCAAGATTTCACAACTCAGAAGGGACAAAGTTTGCAAATCTTAGTTCCCCAACCAGGGATGGAAGTCAGAACCATCACAGTGAAAACTCAGAGTCCTAATCACTGGACTGCCAGGGAACTCCCCGAAGGGACAGAGTTTAGACTGAAACCAAAGTTTACATGATTCCAAAGCCCCACCAGGATTTGGCCATAAGCAGATGTTCCCAGGTGGCGCTGGTGGTGAAGACTCGGCCTGCCAATGCAGGAGACACAAGAGACTCAGGTCCTATCCCCAGATCAGGAAGCTCTCCTGGAGGAGGAAATGGTAACCCACTCTAGTATTCTGACTGGGAAAATTCCATGGGTAGAGGAGCCTGGTGGACCACAGTCCAAGGAGCAACTGAAGACACACACAGAGAGATGTTCCCAGAGGGGACGGCTGAGCAGCAGCATCAGTGCGTTCCGATCCTGCAGCCCCCATAGCCGCGAAGTTCTCTTCAGTGAGCCTCCCCCGCCAAACTGAAGACAGGCTTCCCCCTGGAGCACGGCCGACCTGCAGCCTCTCAAGTGGAGGCTGCTGTCTCCCACACAGAGACCCTCTCCCAGGCCAGGCGGTGCTGAAAACTCCTCCATGCCCGCCACCATTCTAAACCATCTCCTTGCTGGAGCCCCGCCTCCCTCGAAGCTCCTCTCACCCCATTGGTTAGCCCTCTACGCCTCTCATCACCAGCTCTGCGGGTCAGCCCCCATATCACAAAGGACATTTGCACCCGGTTACCATCTTGACCCCCACTCTGTCTCAGCAACCGGCTCCCACAGGCTTGTCATCCCTGCATCCCGTCACCCTTCCACATCCCCCCAAGCTCTGCAGCCTTCTAGTCCAGTTCTAGCTCTCCCTGACCACCTCTGACATACCAGTCTCTCACGACCTCCGCCCCCCACCAACTGGCCCTCCACCTTCATAAACTCCAGAAATGAAACCGAGCCACAGGAGTGGGTGTCCCCGCAAACGGGTAGCCCCAAGCCCAAGGGTGACGAGACAAGGGTGTGCTCTGCAGCAAGCCTTGTCTCAGCGCGAAGGCCGCCTCTTTGCTTTACGTCTCTGATGTGAACACTTTTCTAGCTTCGTTTCCTTCCTCTATAAAATTAGGAAATTAATAACACCCGCCTCACCCGATGGTTGAAAGAATTAATGAGAAGAGAAAGGCGCAGAGGGAGCTGGGCTATTTGCACTAGAGCCCAGCTGGTTGCTCTTTCTACCACAAAGCGATGCCGGCACAGGTACTGATGCTCGTCTTGGTCAGCTTTCTCTCTGCCGTTTGGCTCAAAGGGTACTCAGGACCTTCGTTACTGTCCTCGAGTTCCCCTCCCTTTCCTGTCCCACCTCACCTCCCGCCTCACTGGGAAAAAAGACGTGATCCCCTGTGAGATGTCCTTCCTCCTGCCTTCGCCCCGCCCCACTCACAAATGCATCCGCAGCCTCGGCCGTCCTCACAGAGACGGTGCCTCTACGCTGGTCTGGACCCACCCTTCCTCCAAGCTCTGCGTTTCATCCTTCCCTCATCCTCCAGCCACTCCTCCCCTCTCAGCATCGCCGGCATCTCCTCTCCAGCACTCCTCCTTCCTCTGCAGGTACAGACGTGCTGAGGTCTTCAGCTCCTAAAATACCTTCCCTGTCCCTCTCCCTCTCTTCTCATTTAAACATCTACGCGAAAATCTACGATCTTCTCGCCTCCTATTTGTTTTTCAACCCAGTGATACTTAGCATCACCACTGCGACCTCTGGCCTGACACTGCTCTGCCCAGTGGTGCAGCGAACCCTCACGGGCTCCTGTCTCGCAGGAGCTCTCGCAGCCTTGCCTTCTGCTGCCTGCTCCACCTGGTTCAGACTCTTACCTCTCCCTCTCTCTGCCCCCGCGATGCTTCCCTCGGATCCCCCTTGCGGAACACACTTCCGCCCAGGTCTAAAATGCTGGTATGCTTCCTAGGCATTTCTGCCTTGAGCTGGCCTAGCTCCCACTTCAGGAAACACTTTTGTGAATTCCCTGGTGGTCCAGTGGTTACGACTCTGTGCTTCCACTACAGGGGGCACAGGTTCGATTCCTGGTCCAGGAACTAAGATCCCACATGCCACAGGAGGCCGGGCAAAGACAAAACAAAGGAAAGCTTCTTGGCAGGCTGCAGAATGCCTGAGCGTGCCTGTACCTACTGCCCCCTGCAAGATGATGGCTCCTGTTACATCTTCCCCAGAGCCGCCGACCTCACGGGTAACTGCCTCATGACTGTCTCCACGTGGGTAAAGTAGAACCGACGGTCCCACTGTTTTAGCACTCTTTTCTATGTCTTCTCTTCTTGGTTTAACGCACTCTTGGCTTTAAACTCATCATGTTTTATGGTTTAAACCTATGGTTATCCAAACTAGCGATATAGATGTCATTCTTCACTCCTTCTCTCCATCACAACATCTTTCACTCATCCGCAGCCCCTCAATCCCGAAGCGCTGGTGAGGCCACCTTCCCTCCAAGAGCAACGTCTTTCCCTTGGTTCGGACCACCCTCCTGGTGTGCTGAGGGTCTCGCTGCATCTAGTCCTGACTCTTCTCCCAAACTGTTCTACACACATTCACCAGACTGAAGGTTTTAAACAAAAAGCCTGGCCAGGGGACATCCTTAGATGGTGTCCTTCATCACCGCTCCTAAATGTGGTCAGCAAGGACCCTGGTGACCCAGGCTTGCTGACCTCTCCCCACGACACTTTAAGCTCCAGTCATGCCATGTCAGGGCTTCCCAGGTGGCTCTGTGTTAAAGAATCTGCCTGCCAAGCAGGAGATGTGGGTTTGATCCCTGGGTCAGGAAGATCCCCTAGAGAAGGAAATGGCAACCCACTCCAGTATTCTTGCCTGGGAAACCCCATGGACAGAGGAGCCTGGTGGGCTACAGTCCATGGGCTCGCCAAAGAGTCAGACACGACTTAACGACTAAACAACGACAATAATGCCGTCTCATTTGCTCATGATGAACCTGCCATCTGAATGAGAACCCCTTTCCTTTATATGCATCACTCTTACTCATATTTCAAAGGTCACATCAGAAGTGAGTTCCCCAGTGAGACGTCCCCAGGAAGCCCCTGGTGCCCCCAAGACTCCCAAAGTGCCATGTTTCTGCACACTAGACTGTAAAAAAACATCAGCCTTCCCCCACTACAAGGTGAGTTTCCAGAGAACAATGGCCCTCTTGTTTCTCTTCTTATCCTGAGAGTCAAGCAGAGTTGCCAGCCTGGAGCGGCTGATCAAATAGGCCCTTCTCAAGACTGAAGTATACTGAAGTCATGTGCTCAGCGCATGAGCCCTTCTCATCAAAGAGTCTGGGGTGAGAGGGAAGCAGACACCCTTCTGAGTTCTTAAAGTGTGACCTACGCTATGCTGGCCCTTTTCTGGCTGTTTTCTGACTTAATCTCATCTAATCCTCACAACAATTCGAGGGGCGGGGAGGATTACTTTCCCCAATTTATAGATGAAGAAACTAAGCTGACTGCTATACAGAGACTGTTTTTGCTTTTTCGGTAGCAAGAGTTATTTCAAAGTAACTCCTTCCTGAGCCTTCCCCAGCAGGTCTAGAGGTGGAAGGAGTCAGGTGTGGTGATTCAAAGACCAGAGACCTGCCAGGCTCCCCTCTCTCTCTCTCTCAACTCAGAGCCCCCATCCTCACCAGCCCAGTATCCCCTCACCGTCTCTGACCACCACCTCATTTTCCCACATCCCTCTCTGGTCAGACCAGCCCAGGGCCCTGGTTAACAGCTGCAGGAGGAGGGGGGAGGCGGCTCACTGACCGTGTCGTCCTCACCAGAGCTGACACAGCAGCGACGGTGGCGGGAACAGTGGTGGCCCGACAACCAGCTTCAACCCAAGACACGCCCCATGATACTGATGGGGCCCCCAGCACCCGGCTGGAAGAGAATGATGGGAAAATGACGCCGGGGCCTTCTGGAACTCCCCAGTTCTGTGAGCTCATCTTCTAGAACCATCTTCAGCCCCTGAGCTTTGATAGCACCCCCACCTCGAACCCCTCAGTTTCAGGGCCTGGAGACCTGTTCAGAGTATCTAAGCTCACCCCTTCTTGCCCACTTCTGCCCCTACACACGACACTTTGAAGGATGGCTTCTCTCCTCGGTTACCCAGCAATGCTGATGCTGGCGGGTGCCCGCCGTCTCCCCAGGCAGCTGACCTCACCATTCCACTCTTCCGTTGTTCTCCCGTTCTTATCCACCCCCTTCTCCATCTGCGTGATGACAGTGGACAAGCCCAGGACAAAGGTGATGCTGCCGACTCTAAAGCTTGCGGGACAGAGAAATGAAATGGAAGGGCATGTGACAACCGCATCCATGCCCCACAGGGACCCCTGTTTCAAAACCTTCAGGGCATGCACTTTGCAGTCAGGCTGATCTGAGAATGAATACAGGTGCCAGTGACTACCAGCTGGGTGTCCCAGTAGAAGCGACTTAACCTCTCTGTTTCCTTCATTCTTAAGGGGGAAGAGCAAGACAGGAAATATCTCTAAAGGTGCGCAATACACAGGATCAGTTACTACTAAGAGCCCAGCCAAAATCATGCCAAGCTGCTCCTGTCCATCCTGTGTGCCTCCCCCCAGCCACAGATGGACCAGATTAGAATCGAGGGTTAACCTGTGGTTGCATCAGGATCTCCTTTTTTATTTTCTAATTTTATTGTGGTAGAAACCCTTAACATGAGATTTGCCCTCAACAAAATTTTAAATGTCTAGTACAGTGTTGTTGGTCATAGGCACAGTGTTGTACAGAAGAACTTCAGAATTTCTTCATCTCATTTAACTAAAACTTTATGGCCATAGATTAGTGACTCCCCCTTCCCTTCTCTCCCAGCCCTTGGCAACCACAATTCCACTCTTTGATTCTATGAACTTGACTCTTTTAGATACCTCCTATAAGTGGAGTCATATAGTACTGGTCTTTCTGTGACCAGCTTGTTTAACTGAGCATAATGTCCTCAAGGTGGTCACATGCTATAGGACCTTAAAAAACTTCCTTTTTAAGGCTGAATACCATTGGATGTATATACCGCATTTTAATTATCTGTTCATCTGATGGACACTTTGCTTGTTTCCACATCGTGGCAATTGTGAATAATGCTGCAATGAGCATAGGAGTGCTAACATCTCTTTGAGATCCTGATTTCATTTCTTTTGGATAAGTATCCAGAAGTGGCATGGCTGGATCATACAGTAGTATTTTGAGGATACTGTTTTCAACAGCAGCTTCAGCATTTTGCGTTCCTACCAACAATACACAAGGGTTCCAATTTCTCCATATATTTACCAAAATTTCTCTCACTTTTTTTTTATAATAATCATCCTGACAGGTGTGATTGTGGTTTTGATTTGCATTTCCCAAATGATTAGAGATGTTGGACGTTTTTACATATGCCTGTTGACCATCTGTATGTCTTCTTTGAAGAAATGTCTCTTCAGCATCAGTATTTCTTAAAAGCTTCCCTGATGATGCCAATATCAGCAAGGCTTGGGCCTTTGTCCAGGGGAAAGTTCCCTGGACTTGAGCTAGAAAACCTGAGCTCAGTGTCTTGGTCTGCCCCTGACTGGCTATTTATTCTCGTCCAGTTAACCTCCATTTCCTCATCTATAACACGGAATCATTACCCTGCCCCACCCCCTGGAACCATGATACTTAATCTCCCCAAGCATCATTTTTCTCCTCTGTAAAATGGGAATAATCCTCCTTCACTGTCATACTCACCGCTTGGATCAGTACTTCTTAGCTATTGCTTTTATTGTCTGGCCCTGGGTGGTGATTCTGTCTGATTGAGTTTTGGGGTTTTTTTACTGTATCAGCCTACTTTTATTATTTTATCACTTCTTTTTATTGAGTCATCTTTCAGCTTATTTTTATTTTACTGTATGCTTTGTTATTTCCCACTTGACTTTTATTTTTAAATGGAGAAGAAGAAACAGCAGCTCAAAAAAAAAAGGTTCTGAGGGCAGACAAGGCCCTAGTTAACGATTGGTGGGTCTTTATTTCTCTGCTGAGCTCAGCACAAGTCTTTCCGGTTTCCCCAAAGCAAGCTCAGATTCTTGACCACATCCCAGCAGAGATTACCCAATTGGCTCCCATCAGGCTTAAGTTCTCCTAAAGCATCTTTTGGGTTTCCCAGGTGGCTCAATGGTAAATAAGCCACATGCCAAAGCATTAGATGTGGGTTCAACTCCTGGATTGGGAAGATCCCCTGGAAAAGGAAATGGCAACACACGCCAGTATTCTTACCTGGAAAATCCCATAGACAGAGGAGCCTGACGGGCTACAGTCCACAGGGTCACAAAAGAATCAGACATGACTTAGCAACTAAACACCAACAACAAAAGCATCTCTTACTTTCCTGATTCTCAGTCCTGGCTGCTCTTAAAAAAAAAAAAACACAAACATCTGGGCCCCACCCTAGGCCAAGTGCATCCAAATCTCTAGGGGTAAGACCCAGGCATTAATATTTTTTAACCCTTCCAGGTGATTCCCAAGTGCTACCAGTGGTGGGAACTATTTTTCTAATCAAACTTATTTTCCTAAATGTGTGCCGATATTGTGCAACCTTGTCTTATATGATATTATATATGTTATTCTCTCTATCAAACACACCCTTTCTATTCCAGCCAATATTCTTGCTAGCTGTTGGTCCTCCTTAAAGCATCACTGGAGCTTGACTTCCTCCCCTGGACTCCTTGCTGAGTCGGGAGTCCCTTACATACTCTCACACCTAGCAATGCTAACGTGCCATCTCAGCATCTATCACGCTACATCAGCATCTTTTTTTATTATATTTATTTAGCTGTGCCAGGTCTTATTTGCGGCATGCAGGATCTTTGATCTTCATTGTGGCATGCAAACTCTCAGTTGCACCATGTGGGATCCAGTTCCCCAACCAGGGATCGAACCTGGGTCCCCTGCACATGGAGGACTGAGTCTTAGCCACTGGACCACCAGGAAAGTCCCTACATCGGTATACTTCTTTCTTCACCACTCCCAGTAGACTAGGAGATGCCCATTGTGTCTCAATTGTCTGCTTTTCCATTGTTGAAAGCAAGATCAAAAATACTATGGAAAGAAATGAGGAAACGAATGCGAATCATCCAGATGGTTGATTCAGAAGAACCTCAGCTCACAGGACTCCATCAGGAGGCTGGTCTCAGAAGAGTGTGCAAAGGTTGCTTCGGACAATGAAGAAATGAATCCTCCTCTGCCTACAAGTAGGGAGACCTTGGAGATCCTAGAGACAGACCTGCTCACCCGATCCACTCCAAACTCAGAACACTGAAAACAGAGCTAATCTCTTCTAAAGAAGTTGTGTTCCTCTTATATTCGTCACTGATCAGTGCATGGCTGTAATTTCAAGACACTGTTATCAGGAGTCGGAGGCATATAAAGTCATTAACCCTGCACTACCTAGTCTGCCCATTGTGTTCTTTCAGTTTTCTGTCTCCATTATTAATCTGTCTTCCTCCTTGTGATGGTTCATTTTATGTGGCAATTTGACTGGGCCGTAGGGGACCCAGTTATTTGGTCAAACACTACTCTGGGTGTTTCTGTGAGGAAGTTTCCAGATGAGATTAACATTTTTTAAAACTGGAATGTATTTGACATACAAGGTTGTGTAAGTTTAAGTGTGCAATGTGTTAATTTGATTCATTTCTATACTGTGATATGATTATCATCCTAACCATAATTAGAACCTCAGTCACATTACATCATTATTTCTAATTAATAGCTGGAATAATTAAGTTCTAGTCTCTCAGTAAGTTTGATGATTACAATATTATGTTTATTTTTAGTGTGTGTGTGTATGTGTGTGTGTGTGAGTTAGTCATGTCTGACTCTTTGCAACTCCATGGACTGTAGCTCGCCAGGCTCGCCTATCCGTTGAATTCTCCAGGCAAGAATGCTGGAGTGGGTCACCATTACCCTTCTCCATATATTCACCATACTGTGTCTTAGACAAGATGAACATTTAAATCAGTGATTGAGTAAACCAGATTGCCCTACCTAATGTAGGTGGGCCTCAACCAATCAGTAGAAGGCCAGAACAGACCAAAAAGGGGAATCCTCCCCCAAATGACAGGGAATTCCTCCTGCCAAACTGCAATTCAAACTGAGACATTGCCTTTTTTCCTGCTTATGGAATAGAACTGAAACATCTCTTCTGGGTCTTAAGTCTGGCAGCCTTTGGACTAGAATGACACCCATTGATTCCCTTGGGTCTCCAGCTTACCAACTCACCCTACAGATCTAGGAACTTGCCCACTTCCATTACTGATAAGTCTTATCCCAAATATATATATACACACGCACATATATATAACAACTGATCTAACCAAACTTTTTATAGTTCCCTATATGTGTATTTACTGGGCTTCCCAGGAGGCTCAGTGGTAAAGAATCTGCCTGCCAATGCAGGAAATGCAAGAGCCTTGGGTTCAATCCCTGGGTAGGGAAGATCCCCTGGAGAAGGAAATCGCAACCCATTCCAGTATTCTTGCCTGGAGAATCCCATGGACAGAGGAGCCTGGTGGACTACAATCCGTGGGGTCGCAAAGAGTGGGACGTGACTGAGCGACTGAATACACGTAGTGTCTTTACATATACACATCCACAACATATACACATATTCCATTCCCGGGAGAACACTGACTGATGCACTCCTCCTGTGAAGCTGGCAGAAGATCATTTAACAGTCGTCAGGTTCATCAACCCACAAAATTCCCTTCCTCTCAGTGATGGCACTACCGGCTGGCAGGCTTCCCTCCCCTCCTGTGATGAGGGAAGCTGGCTGGGCCAGTGGGTACCCAGATATTTGGTCCTCATGTCGCAGAATTCACTAGCTTGTGACCTTGGTGGGTTTGACAGCCTTGCTGAGCCTCAATATCCTCACCTGTAAAGGGAAAAAGAACTGCCACGCAGCAGATCATTGCGAGTATTAACGAGATAACAGGCAAAGCATCCTACACAGAATCTGGCACCAAGCAGACACCCAGTAAAGGTGGTTTTCACTTATTGTTATCTGCGGCGGGGAGACGAAATCAATTAAACACCCTTTAGAGAACTTGAATTGAATTGTCAGAAAAGGCTCTGAGTAGAAGGGCCTGAAGGATATTGCAAAGGGAAAGCAGGAGCTTGTGTGAATCCATCAGAGGCCTTTTTCCCATCCAAGTTTGTGTTGTGTGGGCCCTCGTGGAAATCACAAGATCTCTGGATAAGCAGGGAGTTACTCTACTAGCAGTCATCTTCCTGCACTTACATCCTAGGGATTTGCTCTCAAGGAAACCCAACACAGACTGAAGAGAAAGGGAAAACAGGACCTCCCTGCTGGTCCAGTAGCCAAGACTCCATGCTCCCAGTGCAGGGGCCCAGGTTCATCCTCGAGAGGGAGCTAGATCCCACTTGCCCACTGCAGCCAAATAAGTAAGTTATATGTATATATATATAAAGCAAAGAGAAAGGGAAAACATCCCTTTGGAAAAAGTGCTCGCTCATCCCCGTCATGCTCCCCTCTGCCCATCTCAATGTCCTTCAGTGGTCAAAAATGATCCCGCCCTGTCTGTTCCCACCATTCCGATCGTGCTGCCTGTGTACCTTACTGGGACTGCAATCATTCCCTAACTGGCCCCTCTACAGCTGCTGCTGCTGCTGCTGCCAAGTCGCTTCAGTCGTGTCCGACTCTGTGCGACCCCATAGACGGCAGCCCACCAGGCTCCCCCATCCCTGGGATTCTCCAGGCAAGAACATTGGAGTGGGTTGCCATTTCCTTCTTCAATGCATGAAAGTGAAAAGTGAAAGTGAAGTTGCTCGGTCGTGTCACTCTTAGCGACCCCATGGACTGCAGCCTACCAGGCTCCTCCATCCATGGGATTTTCCAGGCAAGAGTACTGGAGTGGGGTGCCATCACCTTCTCTGGGTCCCTCTACGTCTAAGTGATAAAACTGAATACAGCAGGCCCATTTTTAAATCTTTTGATGGATTTCTCTACCCCTTGCAGGACTAGTCCAGCAGCTGGATGGTCCTCCACACGCTGTCTTCTCCCCCAACTTCTCCAGGCCCTCCTCCCAACACCCTTCTCCATGCAATACCCCACTTGGGTTTCCGCAGTACTGAGCTACCCACTCCTCCCCAAACTGATTTGCCAACATCTCTCCTCATTGGGCACCTAATAACTCCATTCCATCCTTCAAAATCAGTCCAGCATTGCAACTTCCACAGAAACTGTTCATTCCAACACTCTCCACCTCCTGAACCCTCCAGTCTATTTTCTTGCCACAGTCCCTCGAGTTTATTTCGGTCACAGGACTCCCATGTTGCACTCTAATTCATGATGTACATGACTGTAGCCCTGTCCGTGAGTTCTTTCAGAGCAAGGAGTATACATTATATTTATCTCTGCATTTCCTTGACCTGTTTATGGGTGAGATGCCCAGGGGCAGTGAATAAAGATTAGGATTACATATTTTAAAACACACTGGTTGGTGGGCCCCCCTGGTGGTCCAGTGGTTAAAACTCTGCACTCTCAATGCAGGGGGCCCAGGTTCGGAACTAGATCCCACATGCTGCAAATAAGACCCAGCGCAGCCAAATAAATACATAAAAAGAAATATTTTTTAAAAACCACACTGGCTGGGGAGGGACAGAAAAGCATTTGACTTTAAAGGGAGAACACAAGGGAGATTTTGTGGTGCTGGGACAAGTTCTGTGTCTTGATTCAGGTGGTAGCTACACAAAAGCACGTGTTAGAAAATGACACAGAACTGCATACACACATTGTCACAATGGCAATGTGCTGACTGATACTAAAAGTGGGTCCCTCCGTATCTGTAGGGTTTAGGTCCCAGGACCACCTCCCCGCTGCCACCCAGGATACCAGAATCCAAGGATGCTCAAGTCGCTATAGTGAATGGCCTAGTACAGTCGGCCTTCTATATCCATGGGTTTTGCATCTTCATATTTAACCAACTGCAGGTGAAAGCCCATGGATACAAGAGGCCAATTATATATTGTGTTCTGTAAAGATATTCCAAAGGAAAAGCAAGAGCTTATTTTAACCAATCAGAGGCCTTTTCCTCATCCAAGTTTGCACTGCATTAGCCCTCATGGAAGTCATGAGGTCTCTGGATAAACAGAGAATTACTCTACTAGCGTTGAATCACTTGGATATGTAAGATGTAACCACTGGAGGAAACTGGATGAAGAGTCCCCGGGATCTCTCTCTACCATCTTTGCAACTTTCTGAGAATAACTATTTGATAATAAAGCGTTTTTACAAAAATATGCACAGGCAAGTTTTACTGTTCTGACTCCTCTAATAAAATAATTGGAAATGAGGGGCAGTCAACCCTGGACTTTTCCACAAAGTCTAATTTAAGATTATTTAAAACTGACTGGCTACAGGGTGAACGATGAGAATGTAAACATAACCCAAATGTGCTTCGACATCTGCTTTATTTAGGAACCATAACAAATTTCTACTCAAAGGTCTTGGAATTGGTACCGAAGTGGGAAGAACCAGGAATAAGAAGAAATCAGGTCAGCACAGCTGCGGGAGCAGAATGAGGCTGTCTGTGATGAAGCACCCAAGAAAACGAGAAAGCTCCAGAGACTCTGACAAGAGAAAGAGGAGGAATGCGGGGAGACAGCTGCATGCTTGACCCATGACTTTGGGAAGCCATGGACCTAAAAATCTGAGCCCACGTCTTTAGTAACCTCACAAGTCGGAGATGCTGAAAACTGAGGTTTCCAGTAAACCAGCACTTCAACAGCTGAAGGCCTCCACACGCCCGGGACCTCTCTGACATCCTGAGATTCCTAGCAAGCAGAGTGGGCTCACAACCTGATGATGTTAAGAGCGAAGAGCCCTAGACTCCCGGGCCCCCTAATTACTGATGTCTCTGAGAACCATGAAGCTTTTCATAAACTGAAAGCCTGAATAACCCAAGGCTTCTGACAACCCAAGGCCTATAATAAACTGAGACTCTTAGCAACCCAGGTCGCCTAGCAACCTGGGGACTCTGCTCATCAGAGATTCCTAGCAACCAGGGAGACTGTACAACCTGAGGCCCCATCACACATCCAACCCTGGACCCATACTGCCTCTTTCTCTGCAGTGACTCCACTCTAAACCTTGAGAGGCAGTGTGATCTGAGCGACAGAGACAGAATCAGATCCAAAGACCTGGGTGAAATGTTCTGATTTGGCCGCTTGCTAACTGTATACCCTTTGACTTAATCTCCCTGACTATCAGACTCCTTACATATAAAATGAGAAGGATAATTATAATATCTCTTCATAAAATTATTGGGAGAATTAGGTAAGAGGGCTCATGGGAAAGCATTTTAACAAAAGCTCCACATATGCTTGCTGCAATTTCCGACTGCACCCTGTCCCCTCCCATCTCAAGACCCACCATATTGCATCAACTGCAAGTCAATGCTACTTCTAAAATATATGTTTCCCACATATTCCAGCTCCATCAAAACCACCAGAGTCTCAAGCCCCATTGTGTACGCTGCCACCATTATCTTTCTGTTAGGTAGGAAGTTAGACGTGAGCAATGAGGGGAGGCCTGGCTGAAAGGCATGTGTGCAGAGCTCTAAACTCCATCCCACAGGAGAGCTCACAAATACGCTACAAAATAACCACAGAGACTTTCTAACTCCTGCACATGCACCCTAGGCGCACAGGGGATGCAAACCGACCACAGGGCTTCTCCCAGTAACCTTAGCCAGTTAGACAGTTAGGAGCCCATTTAGGGCTTGTGAATATTCTACATCTAATGATAACAGATGAATTATGGGAAAATATAAACAAGACAACTTGCTGTTATATAACTTATAATTATCAATTGGCCTTGAGTATACACCCAATTGCATTTCCTTTCATTGATTGGTGGTGGGTGCAAGCCCTACTTTGCACTGGGCATAACCAAAAGGAAGAGCTGGAAGTATAAAAGAGGGAAACCAAGAGGAATCGATAGGAAGGATACAGAGGACTCCTCTGGGAGTGTTGGACTAATAAAAGATCTGTCTGCTTGAGCTGAACTGAGCTGTAACTTGCCTGCTGTCCTATACCTTTTGGTCCATCGCTCCAAACTTCTGTTGCCATGAGACAAGAACTGAAGAAGAGAAATAAACCAACCTGACATTTCCAACTCATAAGTGCTACCCTGTCTCTCTTGCCCACGACCTTCTATTGGCTCTCTTGTTCTTTGAGTCAAGTTCAAACTCTTTGGCACAGTATATAAACTCTTCATGATCAAGTCTGATCTTTCCAACTTCATCTTCAATCAGTCTCTCAATGCCCACTTCCTTCATTTACTCCCAAAAAACCTCTGAGAGGTGGGTATTAATCATCTCGGTTTCACAAAAAGAAAATAGGATGGAAGTAACTCACCCAAGTGCATACAGTCTTGAAAGTAGTCATTTGAAGCCAGTTCAGTTCAGTTCAGTCGCTCGGTCGTGTCCGACTCTCTGCGACCCCATGAATCACAGCACGCCAGGCCTCCCTGTCCATCACCAACTCCTGAAGTTCAGTCAAACTCATGTCCATTGAGTTGGTGATGCCATCCAGCCATCTCATCCTCTGTCGTCCCTTTTTCCTCCTGCCTCCAATCCCTCCCAGCGTCAGGGTCTTTTCCAGTGAGTCAACTCTTTGCATAAGGTGGCCAAAGTATTGGAGTTTCAGCTTCAGCATCAGTCCTTCCAATGAACATCCAGGACTGATCTCCTTTAGAATGGACTGATTGGATCTTCAAGCCAAGTCTGACCCCAAAACCCAAGCCCTTTAACTGCAAAGCCAGTCCAAAAGGCTTCCCAAAAATATACTTCTCTGGTTAGTCTCTTAATAAACCAACTTGATCTTGTCCCCAAACCCCTCTATTCTTTTCTGCAAGAGCATGTGTGTTCAGTCACTCAGTCGTGTCTGACTCTTTGCCATCCCATGGGCTGTAGCCCTCCAGGCTCCTCTGTCCATGGAATTTCCCAGGCAAGAATACTGGAGTGGGTTGCTATGTCCTTCTCCAGGGGGCCCTCCCAACCCAGGGATCGAACCCGCTTCTCCTATATCTCCTGCATTGGCAAGCAGACTCTTTACCACTGAGCCACCCGGAAAGCCCTCTCTGAACAATATTCAGTCTTGGTGGAACTTAAAGATTTACACTAGGGGGCTCTCCTTGAACACAAAAGTATCTATTATGTATCAGACCTAAGAGACTATTGGGCTTCCCTCATGGCTCAGTTGGTAAAGAATCCACCCTCAATGAGGGAGACCTGGGTTCGATCCCTGGGTTGGGAAGATCCCCTGGAGAAGGGAAAGGCTACCCACTACAGTATTCTAGCCTGGAGAATTCCATGGACTGTATAGTCTATGGGGTCACAAAGAGTCAGACTCAGAGATCGTCACTTCACTTCAAGAGACTATTGGGGCTTCCCTGGTGGGTCATAAGGTAAAGAATTCACCTGCAATGTGGGAGACTTAGGTCTGTCCCTGGATTGGGAAGATCCCCTGGAGGATGGCATGGTAACCCACTCCAGTATTCTTGCCTGGAGAATCCCCATGGACGGAGGAGCCTAGCGGGTTAGAGTCCACGGGATCGAAAAGAGTTGGACACGACTGAGCGGCTAAGCACAGGAGACTACTGAGACCACACCCTGTGGCCTGACTCATTTGCCTTATGGTTCAAAGTGCAATTTTAGGATAAATAGTTGGGAACGTGCCTCCATGTTGCTGCCCCAAAAAGGCCCAGATATTGAATGCTAACATTTCAGGAGCTAAAAATATCATTTTTATTAACATCTTTCTTGTGAAATGAACAGGTTAAACTGAGTTTTAAGAATATCCCTGTTCCTCCATAGAGCTCAAAAAAAGCTATTCTCATTGTTCATTAAAATAAATGTGACCCACAAACAGCTTTATTAGCTGTTTGATTCTCAAGGTTGGGGGTGTGGGGAGGCCAATAGGGCCAGCTGGAAGTTTTCTCATTACATGTATAGTCTGATATCTTCATTTTAGGAACATGAGGACAAAAATCCTCAAAGCACATTGCTTTGGGTCCCATGTCAGGTGAGAGTCAGGGCCGCGACAAGACCCAACTTTCCAGACCCAACTTCATAGTAATACACTCCTCCTGTAATTAACAAAGAGCACACAAGCGGAGCCCTCTGATGTTAGTGCTTTCGGGCTCAGAGCACACAGCCTGAATACTGTAGGGGGCTCCTTATGGTGTGTGGAGGAGAAACCACACTTGGTTCCATGGGTACCGCTGACCCTCTGAACATTTGCGAAATGGGGGAGTGATACATACACCTCTCGGAAGGCCTGGCTGCGCTGTGTGCTCTCTGACACCTTTCCCCACTTCCCTGAGAGCTGTCCTCTCTTGGCTGAGATCAACCCCAGAGAGCTCTCCCCAAGGTACTGGGATGGCAGAATTGGGAGGAAAGACTTTCTCCCCCTGGACCCCCAGTTTCCCTCCCAAACTGCCAGGAGAGAACTCAGCACCAGGTTCATTCTGTTCAATGGATCTGAAAGGGTTCTCAGCTAGAGCTGATTTTACGCCCCCAGAGAACACTTAGCAATGACTGAAGACATTTCTGGTTACCCCAAAGTGGGGAGAGGCATGCTGCTGACATGTAGTGAGCAGAAGCCAGGGATGCTGCTACACATCCTTCGATGTACAGGACAGCCCTCCAAAACAAATAATTATTCCACTCAAAACATCCATAGCGCTGAGGTTGAAACTCTGATGTACAGCATAGAGAAGCCCCACTCTGGGACCTCCTGGGCTTCCCAGGTGGTGAAAGTGGTAAAGATCACACCTGCCAATGCAAGAGATGCCAGAGACACGGGTTTGATCCCTGGGTCAGGAGGATCCCCTGGAGGAGGGCACAGCAACATACTCCAGTATTCTTGCCTGGAGAATTCCATGGACAGAGGATCCTGGTGGGCTACCGTCCATGGGGTCACAAAGAGCTGGACACGACTGAAGTGACAACACGCATGCACGCGCTCTGAGTCCTCCTACTTCTGTGTGATGATGGACAAGCCATCTCATCTCGAGGCTGCATTCTGTTTCCTGATTGTAAAATAAGATGTTCAGTTTGGTTTGATAATCTAAATGGCCCCTCCTAAGACTATCATCCTCTAGCTGCGCTTCAGCATCATCTAACCGTTGACTTTGCTTATGGTGTTTTGGGTGTCTTCAAGCAAAATAGAGAATATCCTTGCCTCTATTTCTTCAACTATAATTATTTCTACTTCACCATTCCCACATTGTCTGAGAAGAAATGAATAACCTTACATATAGCTGGCACTTAGCAAATATTTGTCTTAAAAAAATCATAATGGATCAGAAGAGGGAAATGTTCAAGAGAACTGTGAAAAATGTCCTCATTCAACACCCACCAGGGCAGAGGGACCTTTGAAACAAGGGAAGCACATTTTTTCTGGAACTTTCCAAGAGGCCCTTATGGATCGTTGGCTCTGCAGGCAGCTTGGTGAGATAGAGGCAACTTGGGCACTGGCAATTAAGACAGCCTGCATCTGGGCCTCTGATCCATCTAAGCAAAAATGTTTTTACCAGGAAATTTTAAAATGGAAGAATCATTTCAACAGTCCTGTCAATATGGAGTGGGGATTACAGAGCTTTGATGCAAATCTGGCCTG
The DNA here is from genome assembly GCF_049115385.1 of Moschus berezovskii. NCBI lineage: Eukaryota > Metazoa > Chordata > Mammalia > Artiodactyla > Moschidae > Moschus > Moschus berezovskii. The sequence goes on from NC_142479.1 coordinate 29,271,975, forward strand.
AAATCAAACCCCTCCTCGGCATTCCCTACACAGTGACCTAACTGTCAATAGAGATGATAACTGCAAATCAATTAGGAGTCTTGTGAATTTCAAGTGAGAGAGAGCATCCAGCGATGATTGTCAACTCTCATCGCTATGATATCCTAAAGGCCACAGATGGGTACCAGTCAATGTACTGCCTGCCTAGGCTCAACTGTATTCTTAACATAAGATTTTCATGAGACTCGGGGCTGGTGTGCGCGGATGACCCAGAGGGAGGATAAGGGGAGGAGGGAGGTGGGAGGGGGGTTCAGGAGGGGGAACTCATGTACACCCGGGGCAGATTCACGTCAATGTATGGCAAAACCAACCAATATAATATTGTAAAAAAAAAAGATTTTCATGAGAAATCACAAAGCCCCTTATGGCTCCAAGACAAAAATGTTTGATGGACCGTGCTACCCACCGCCTCTCTACACACAAACAGAGAGAAAAAGGAAATACATAAAGACACACAGCGAAGTAAACACTGGGTGTTTGCTCAAGATGAGGATCTGATGAATAGAGCATATCCACTCGTATTTTTTTGTCTTTTTTTGGGGGGAGGGGGAGGTGGCGGTTTTGGCCATACCACATGGCTTGCAGGGATCTTACTTCCCTGGCCAGGGATCGAACCTGGGCCCCAGAAGTGAAAAAGCCCCGTCCTAACCACTGCACCACCAGGGAATTCCCAACTTGTGTTTTTTTAAAACCCCAGCATCTTCTCCCTGCCTCAGCTGCTCGCTGAGGAATGTGCCCATCAAAGGAGGTGAAGATGGCTGCTCCCAACCGCTTAAAGCAGGGAGGTGTCCTTCAACCCTGAGCCTCAGCAAGAAAAAAGCAACTCTGTAATACAGAACATGTCCCATGGTGAGGCCAAGACCACTCTTTACTCACTAAAGGTCAACAAGGACGTAGATAAGTTAAGCTATGCAGAGAACTACCATTCTGAAATGCCAAGTCTTCAGGTTAAATATCTAAAATCAATCATTCAAAATACAAGGAGATGCAACCCCAAGGAATGATCAGAATCTGAGCCACTCCACTGGATCTAAAACCCAGACTGCTAGCATCCCGCTAAGGCTCTTGCACATAGGGTGGCCGAGCTCAGAATCCACACTGTGTGAACGTGTCCTGCACACAGGCAAGTTCACGGGATTGGATGGCACATTGGTGAACTCCCAGGTGTGCCTTCCTACTGCTCGGAGGATGGAGAGACTCAGGCTTCACAGAAGAAATAGAAAGGAAGGTAGAGGAGGCAGAAGTGGACGGTAACATCCAATTCCGTTTCCTTCAACACTCTAAAAAAAGAAGTGGAAATGCTCTCTTCTCCTGGTTAATCCACCCTTTCTCCAGGGAAGCTGGCTTTTAGTCATCATTCAGTGTTCTCTGCAAAGGAAGTCAATGTACTGTAGAAGAAGGCAATGGAGCTATTCCAGAAGCTTTAGTCTAATTGTATTATCAGCACTCATCCTTAAATCCAGCACTTGTCCTTTAAAAGCAGCCGGTTCCTTTGAGTCTTGGGCAAGGGGGTGAGAATAAGCCAGAGCAGAGCTCAGGGCAGGGGTGAGTAGCAGGAGGATTTCAGCTCCAGGGCTGGCCTCGGGAGAAGGCGCCCCCTCGGGGTTCGAGGGGTTAAGTTCAAAAAGGGAAACCAAGCTCAAGGGTGAAAGAGGCAAATGTCAGGAAGACTGCTCTGGGAGGATGAGGGTTCATCAGGGGAAGGTCTGAGCAACCAGTCAGAGCTACGTGTACAGAAGTCAGTCCTGAAAAATCTGTCCCTCAGTGGCAAGACTTCACCAGCAAGCAAATAAGGAAGGGAATGGGTATCCAGCCTTACCTTCTCATTTCTCACAATCATCTCAGGCCCTGACCCAGACACTGGTTCCAATAGGTGCTTAATAAGCATTTGCAGCATCAGTGAACACACAACAAAGCCTCTAGAGAGACCAAGTCCACGCACCTCCTTCTTGCCCCCACCGTCCTGCCTAGGGACTCCTTGGTGATTTCCTGAATCACTAATTTTCATTAGGCATCAAGAACAAAAGGACGAACACTGCCAAGTTGTAAAGGATGAGAATGCACGCATGCGTGCTTAGTCGCTTCAGCCGAGACTGACTCTTTTCCGACCCCATGGACTATAGCCCGCCAGGCTCCTCTGTCCACGGGATTCTCCAGGCAAGAATACTGGAGTGGGCTGCCATGCCCTCCTCCAGGGGATCTTCCCGACTCAGGGATCATATCTGTGTCTCTTCCATCTCCAGCATTGGCAGGCAGCTTCTTTACTGCTAGTGCCAGCTGGGAAGCCCAAGGATGAGAATATTGGGAGAGAAATCTAATAGAAAACATAAGAGTGTGGAGATGGATCTGCTGATTGAGCTCTGGGGAGAGGGCCTGGGAGGGGTAAAAGTGGCCACTGCCAAAGCTAGAGGGGTTGCGATGGATGCCCTGTGGGCTTGTCCTTCGTGTGACCTGAGAAAGGCAGAAGAGGCTGAACCTTCTTTCTTGGCCTTGGTCTGCAGGGGACTTAAAACCGTATACAGCAATCTAGCCAGTGTGTGACAGGGAACGACCTGGCCCATCACTTGGGCATTCTTCCTTCCCAGCGTGGGCTCCTCATCCAGCCAGTGGGAAAGCAAAGAGGTAGGGAGGCCGGGTCGGAGGGGGCTGGGTTTGGCTCAGTTCTAAAAACAGCAAGCAGGCTGCAGCTGCAAAGGAACTGCTGAGACCATGGTGAAAAATTGGTAATGAGAGGAACCACCATCCCTCTGCCTGGAGGCTCAGGACCTGGGAGCCAGATGTTCCACGGGACAAGGATATCCTGCATCTGAGTCGGAGGCAGGCAAGGGGCTGGGGTTGCTGCAATCCAGCTGGTGGGGGCTGAGTCACAGCACAAACTGGGGCTGTTTGTTATCTTGTCATCTGGCTTTGCCCGCATTCAGGTGCGGCTGGAAGTGTCTTACCCGGTCGGTCTCTAGGAATGGAAAATGGAAAGAATGCAGAATCAAATGTGGCCCTAATGTAACGATGTCAGAGATTCCTCCTCCACCAGCCATGAGAAAGAAAAATTTCTGATGAAATGATCATAATGTAAAGATTCTTTAAAAGTTTAATTGGGTAGCATGGTGGAAAGATTAAGCCAACAGCTCTGGAGTTAGATGGCCTGGGTTTGAAGCTTAAACCCAAGTTCCAACACTTAACTACCTTGGAACCTTGGGCAAGTTAGTTAACCCTCAACTCCAGTTTCCTCATTCATAACGTGGGGTTAAAATAACACCCTCTTCAGTGCCCGTCGGCTCCCCTGGTGGCTCAGACAGTAAAGAATCTGCCTATAATGAAGAAGACCTGAGTTCAGTTCCTGGATTGGGAAGATCTCCTGGAGAAGGGGATGGCTAGCCATTCCAGTATTTTTGCCTGGAGAATCCCAAGGACAGAGAACTCTGGCGGGCTAATGTCCTTGGGGTTGCTAGAGTAGGACACGACTGAAGCAACTTAGCACATAATGCACAAACCCTTGGTCCTGACCTCTAGAATTCCTGCCTTTTTCAATGAGAAAAAAATTGCTTCAGTTAGCCACAAGTCCGAGGTGGACAAGACTCATGTGGAGAAGACCAGGACCCACCCCAGTGCTTAGAGCCAAGCCAAGGTCAGCCCAATGCAGATCAACCAAACCCTAGCCAACACACAGCCCAAAAGCCCAGAAAAAATTCTTACTGTAAGTCACTGAAACTTCACAGTTGTTTGTTATGCAGCAGCATCATAGACTATGCGATGTCTTTTGAGGGGCCTTTTCAGGGCCTTCATTTAAAGAGTCTGGCTATTAAAATAGAGGAGTTTACAGGGAATGTGAGCACTCCTTGTTTCTCTCACTTTGGAGAGCAATTTCACATCCAGAAGGGCTGAAGACAGACGCACATACCTTAGCAGTCAATTACTCCACCTCTAGGTCATTCCGCCCTACAGATAAAGGGCCAGAGGGCAAGCATTTTAGGCATTTCAGACTAGATGGTCTCTATGAAAGGATACAACCACTCAACTCTGCAATTGCAGCATAGAAGCAGATGAAGAGAATGCTTAATTGAATGCCCCTACCAGTCAAGGCTATGGTTTTTCCCGTGGTCATGTATGGATGTGAGAGTTGGACTGTGAAGAAAGCTGATCACCGAAGAATTGATGCTTTTGAACTGTGGTGCTGGAGAAGACTCTTGAGAGTCCCTTGTACTGCAAGGAGATCCAACCAGTCCATTCTAAAGGAGATCAATCCTGGGTGTTCATTGGAAGGACTGATGCTAAAGCTGAAACTCCAATACTTTGGCCACCTCATGCGACGAGTTGACTCAATGGAAAAGAGTCTGATGCTGGGAGGGATTGGGGGTGGGAGGAGACGGGGACGGCAGAGAATGAGATGGTTGGATGGCATCACCGACTCGATGGGACATGAGTTTGAGTGAACTCCGGGAGTTGGTGATGGACAGGGAGGCCTGGCGTGCTGTGATTCATGGGGTTGCAAAGAGTTGGACACGACTGAGAGACTGAACTGAACTGAACCAGTGTTTCAATAAACCTTGTTTTTTGTGGCTACTGAAATGTGATTTTTATATCATTTTCAAAATATTCTTATTTCTTTAACCATTAAAAATGTAAAAATCATCCATCGAAGGGTGAATGGATAAACAAAATGTGGTGGACACACACAATGAAATATCCTTCAGCCTTAAAAGGAAGGAAATCCTGATACATGCTACAACATGGTTGAACCTGGAGGTCATCACACAAAGTGAAATGAAAGTGTTAGTCACTCAGTCCCATCTGACTCTGTGCAATTCCATGGACAGTAACCCACCAGGCTCCTCCATCCATGGGATTTCCCAGACAAGAATACTGGAGTGGATTGTCATTCCCTTCTCCAGGGGATCTTCCCAACCCAGGGGTCAAACTCAAGTCTCCTGCACTGCAGGCAGATCCTTTACTGTCTGAGCCACCAGGGAAGCCCTCAGTGAAGTAAGGCAATCACCAAAGGACAAATAGCGTGTGACTCCACACATATGAGGTCCTTAGAGTAGTCAGATTCAAAGATGCAGAAAGTGGATGGGTGCAGAAGGGCATAGGAAGTTATTGCTTAATGGACAGAAAGCTTTGATTTAAGAAGATGGAAAAGTTCTGGAGATGAATGATGATGATGGTTATACACCAGTGTAAAGGTACTCAAGGCCACTAAACTTTAGAATGGTTTCAAAAAAAATTTTTTAAGACTGGTTAAAATGGTAACATTGTATGTTATGTATATTGTTAATTTCTTAAAATTAAAAAAATAAAAACTATTCTTAATTTACAATCCCATAGTAAAACAGGGGGATTTGACCTACCAGCCATGGTAAATAACACTTGCCCTAAAGAAATTCTCTCAGATGTGCCCAGGAGATAAGTATAGGAGTTCATCACAGCACTGTCTGGGTTATTAAAAAAAGAAAAGAAAAGGAAATAACCTAAATATTCATCAAGAGGAAAATGGAGCAATACATTGTGGTATAATTAGTTGATGGAATACACTATTATAAGTGGAAGATGCTACGATTTTATCTAAAACTTAAAACCTTACTGAATAATGCTATATTGTATTAATGCATGCATAAATATGCAATGTAAGTGTAAAATCATACATAGGAGTGATAAACACTGGATTCACAGTAATAGTTAGCTCTGAGGAGGAGGGAGAAGAATAGGAATGGGAGTGGAAAGTATAGGGAGCTTCAGTTATATCAGTAATGTTTTATTTCTTTAAATGAGATCTGATGCAAATATGACACAATGTTAAGATTTGATCAAGCTTAATGGTGGGTAAATAGGTAGTCATTATACTCTTTTCTATTCTTGTCTGATCCTTGAAATAATTCACGATGAAAAAATTAATTCATAAAAGGGGGAAAATCAAAGAGAGGAACAAATTTTTAAGGAGAAAAAAAAAAGCCTATAATTTCAAAACAAGACAGTAGCAGCTAGAGGAATAACAAAAGAGGCTATCTGTTCATCTCACTTATCCTTATGAGTTTTCTCCACTGGCTTGGAACTCAGGGGGGCAAACCTGACTCAGAGACCCACATTTGGAACCCTTGGATGGTTCCACCCATGAACCTGTGACGGATCCCAGACCAGCCACCCCTGAGAACCATGCTCCAGCCATACCCACTGTCCAGGGGCACCCCTGTTTTCATCCATGAGGCACAAGAAGGAATTCAGGGCTCCAGGATGTTTCATTGTGAAAGCGCAGGTTCTCTCACCTGCATCTGCAGAGATGGAAAAAACAGTCTGGTTCCCAAGCCTTCTCTTGGAGATCCATCATCAATTCAACGACTGTTGATTGACCTTAGTTCTAGTCCATATTTAATGCTGTACATTAAGATTAGGTTAGACTGAAGTAACGAGAAACCCAGACAACGTGACTTCAATGAGACAGAAGTCTATTTCTGTTTCATGTGAAATAAATCCAGAAGTAGACAATTGAGAGCTGTGTGAAGACTTTGTCATTTCTATGGTGTGACTTGTCCTCTGACTCCCAAGATGGCAGCTGGAGCTCCAGTTATCAGATCTGCCTTCCCAGTAGCAAGACAAAAGAAAGGGAGAAGGACCTGCCTTCTCTCCTTCAAAGGAGGCTTCTGGAAAGGACCCAATGATGTTTCCACCAAAATCTCATTGACCAGAACATAGTCAAATGGCCACACTTTCTCCAAGAAAAGCTAGAAAATGTCTTTTTCTGAGAAGCTATGAACCCAGCTGAAAACCAAGAGCTCCATTACTAAGGAAGACGAGGAGAACAGATATTAGAGAAGGCAGCTTGCAGTCTCTGTCACACTTGCCGACTGACTGTGTCCCCTTGAGCAGATGTTGTCCTTGTCAATGCACAGGTCTAGGTAGGTCACAGCTGAGACCCTCCCCAGATCTGACATCCTTATTCTATGCTAAAATGTTACATTTATATATTTCCCTGATTCCAAAGTTGCAAGACAATAAACCCAGGCACCTATGAGCACCATTATCTTTGACAAAGGAGGCAAGAATATTCAATGCAGAAAAGACAGCCTCTTCAATAAGTGGTTCTGGGAAAACTGGACAGTCAGGGCTTAGTTGCTCTGTCACGTCCGACTCCTTGCGACCCCATGGACGGTAGCCTCCCAGGCTCCTCTGTCCATGGAATTCCGGACCAAGGAGTGGAATCCAGTATTTCCCAGGCAAGAATACTGCAGTGGGTTGCCATTTCCTCCTCCAGGGGATCTTCCTGACCCAGGGATCGAACCAGCATCTCCTGTGTCTCCTGCATTGCAGGAGGATTTTTTACTGCTGAGCCATTGGGGAAGCCCGGGAAAACTGGACAGCTACATGTAAAAGAATGAAACTAGGACACTTCCTAACACCATACACAAAAATAAATGCAAAATGGATTAGAGACTTAAATGTTAAGGCCAGAAACAATAAAACTCTTAGAGGAAAACATAGAGGAACACTATTTGACATAAATCACAGCAAGATCCTCTTTGACCCACCTTCTAGAGTAATGGAAACAAAAACAAACAAAAAAACAAATGGGACCTAATTAAACTTAAAAGCTTTTGCACAGCAAAAGAAACAATAAAAAAGATTAAAAGACAAGCCTCAGAATGGGAGAAAATAATTGCAAATGAAGCAACTGACAAAGGATTAGTCTCCAAAATACATAAGCAGCTTATACAGCTCAATATCAAAAAAAGAAACAGCCCAATCATAAAATGGGCAGAAGACCTTAACAGACATTTCTCCAAAGGAAACATACAGATGGCCAACGAACACATGAAAAGATTCTCAGCATCACTCATTATTAAAGAAATACAAGTCAAAACTACAATAGGTATCACCTTATAAGAGTCAGAATGACTATCATCAAAAAATCGATAAACAGTAAATACTAGAGAGGATGTGGAGAAAAGGGAACCCTCCGGCACTGTTGATGGAAATGTAAACTGATACAGCCATTATGGACAACAGTATGGAAATTTCTTAAAAAACCAGGAATAAATCTATTATATGACCCAGCAATTCCATTACTGGCATATACCCTGAGTAAACCACAATTCTAAAAAGACACATGTGCCTGGATGTTCACTGTAGCACTACTCACAATAGCCAAGACATGGAAGCAACTTAGATGTCCATCAACAGATGAATGCATGAAGAAGTTGTGGTGCTTATATACAATGGAATATTCAGTTCAGTTCAGCTCAGTCGCTCAGTCGTGTCCGACTCTCCGCGACCCCATGAATCACAGCACACCAGGCCTCCCTGTCCATCTCCCGGAGTTCACTCAAACTCATGTCCACAGAGTCGGTGATGCCATCCAGCCACCTCATTCTCTGTCGTCCCCTTCTCCTCCCGCCCCCAACCTTTCCCAGCATCAGAGTCTTTTCCAGTGAGTCAACTCGTCGCATGAGGTGGCCAAAGTATTGCAGTTTCAGCTTTAGCATCAGTCCTTCCAATGAACACCCAGGATTGATCTCCTTTAGAATGGACTGGTTGGGTACCATAAAAAAGGAATGAATTTGAATCAGTGGTCGTGAGGTGGATGAACCTGGAGCCTTTTATACAAAGTGAAGTAAATCAGAAAAAGAAAAACAAATATCATATATTAATGCATATATATGGAATCTAGAAAAACAGCAGTGATGAACCTCTTTGCAGGGAAGGAATGGAGACACAGATGTGGAGAATGGGCTTGTGGACGCAGAAGAGGAAGGAGAGGGAGGGATGAATGGAAAAGGTGGTACTGACATATATACACTATCATGTGCAAAACAGACACCTAGGGGGAAGCTAAGGTACAACACAGGGAGCTCAACCTGGTGCTCTGAGATAATCTAGGGGGGTGGGATGGGGGAAGTGAGGGAGGCTCAAGAAGGAAGGCTTATATATATGTAATTATGACTGATTCGCATTGTTGTACAGCAGAAACCAACACAACATTGTAAAGCAATTTCCCTCCAATTAAAAAACAAATTAAAAAAAAAAGGCAAGAGAAAGAAACTAAGACTTAAGTGATTAATTCTCTCTGTTTATCTCTTTTCTTTTTTTTTTCCTGCTTTCTATTTTTATTTTTTTTTTTTTATTTTACAATATTATATTGGTTGGTTTTGCCGTACATTGACATGAATTCGCCCCAGGTTTACATAAGTTCCCCCTCCTGCACCCCCCTCCCACCTCCCTCCTCCCTTTATTGTTTATCTCTTTTCAACCTCATAAGTGACTATATGATGTTGGATGTATTACTGCCTTTTGGAGATGAGAAAATTGAAGTTCAAAAAGGCTACACCACCTTCCAAATTCACACAGCTTTAATGATGGGACCAGGATTTGAATCCCACCCCGCCATGCGCCTTCACTATACCATGTTGCCAATTTCTATATTTGGAAATAGACCAGAACACAATCTCAGGTCTGCCACTTATTAATAGTGTAACCTTGGATGAGTTGTGTGGTTTTTTTTTTTTTTTTTGAGTATAGCTAGTTTTCACTGCTGTGTCAGTTTCTGCTTTGACAGCAGAATTAATCATCCATATGTATACATATATTCCCTCTTTTTTGGATTTCCTTCCCATTTAGGTCCCCACAGAGCACCAAGTAGAGATCCTTGTGCTCTTCAGCAGGTTCTCATTATCTATTTTGTATGTGTGCTGCATGCTCAGTTGCTCAGCCGTATCCAGCTCTTTGGGACTCCATGGACTGTAGCCCGCCAGACTCCTCTGTCCATGGGATTCTCCAGGCAAGAATACTGGAGTGGGTTGCCATGTCCTCCTCCAGGGGATCTTCCCAACACAGGGATCGAACTTGAGCCTCCTGTGTCTCCTGGATTGGCAGGTGGATTCTTTCCCACTGTGCTATCTGGGAAGCCCTATTTTATACATAGCAGTGTGTATATGTCCCGAGCTCCCAGCTTATCCCACTCTCTCCTTCCCCCTTGGCATCCATGCGTTTGTTCTTTACATCTGTGTGGTCAAGTTGCCTACTCTCTCTGCGCTTCATCTTTTCCATCTGCAAAATAGGAATAATAATGGTTGCTAGGCTATATGGTTGTTGAGAAGATGAAATGAGGGAATAAACATAAAATGCTTGGAACAGGCCTGACACACAGTATTAGTCTACAAGTGTTAGCTCTTACATTAAGCAACATTGGAAAGGTTGCTTGAGGGAGAACTGAGCAACAGAGCATGTTCCAGGCAGAGGGACCTGTCCAAGGCCAGGAGACGGTGTAGGCGGAGTCAGGGCTAAAGGCATGAGCAGGAGTCACGAGTCTCCAACTTTAGGACGTCAGCGGGGCTTTCGTGGGTTAGGTCTGGCTACCTATTTGATTTGAGTAAATCTCAGGAAAACCCCTAAGAATGAAAAATGGCTATAGACATGAATCTGAAATTTTATCCTGAAGGGAAGGGAAGAGTAACATAAGCGAACTGCCAGCTGCAAGCTCCCCACGCGCTAGGAGCATGAAAAGAGGGCTGCTGAAAGCCCAGAGGGAAGACCATGAACTTGGGTCCTTGCTCAGTCTGGACCTTATTGTGCCATATTACAGGTGTTATGGTTTGTTACTCAAAGCTGGCAGTGAGCCAGCACTGCAGCACCCAGCCGCACCTTCTGAACTTTGTCCCCAGGCAGAATTTTCCCCTCTGTGTACTTAAGAAAGGAACGGCTACACATGCCACACCCACAGGTCCATCTGGCCACAGTGCTGCAGCCAGGCAGGGGCCTGAGAGCCAGGGCTGTCCTCCCCACACCAGCCCCTCCCAGGGGGGAGCACCTCACTGTCTCAGGGACCATGGGCAGACCCAGCCTTTATAAAATTGGGCAGAGACTTCCCTGGTGGTCCAGTGGTTAAGAATTCACCTTGCAGTGCACGGGACATGGTTCGATTCCTGGTTCGGGAAGATTCCACATGCCATGGGGTCAATGAAGCCCAGGCTCCCTAGAGCCTGTACTCCACAAGAGAAGTCACTGCAGTGAGAAGCCCGTGCACGTCAACTAGACAGTAGCCCCCACTTGCCGCAACTAGAGAAAGCCCACTCAGAACAACGAAGACCCAGTGCACCCAAAATTGAATTTAAAAAAAAAAAACAAAAAACCGGGTGAATCATAATGGGGAGAGAAGGACCTGAAAATAGGCTTTGGGAGACCTGGGTGCTCATCCCAAATCTGTTACTAAGTCATTCTGTGGCCTCGGGCCAACACCTGGTCACCCTAATCCAAGGGTCGGTGGGAATAATCACGTCCTTCTATAAGATCCTTCACCGATTGTGAAGATTAAATGAAATAATGCACAGTCGGCATTTAAATCAGCTCAGCAGGCAGCGGGGACCCAGCCCACACAAGGCCTCTTGTTTCTTAAGGCTTCTTGCAGCTTCAGCACCTCCGCATGGTGATCACGGGTCCCTTAAGTGATTAGATGGTGTCTGCTTTTTCATCCTGCTGCTTCCGTACTTCAAGAGTTTACCTCTGAACACTTCCATGCTGTTTATGTTCTTATGACTTTTTATCACACCTTTCTCATCATGACCAACGGCAGAGCCCCCAAGTAACACATTTCTCTCCTTTCTCCAAGCTCCAATAAGATAAACCAATGACACAGATACACAAGGATTACAAGCCAAATGGAAAACAAATATCAAGCTTACTTGTCTGCTCTGGTGTGTTCCAGATCTCGAACCACGGGCTTTCCTATAATTCATGTTGGAGAATTCAGATCAGACCAAGGGTATACATGGGATTTCTAAACTCTCAAATCTAAATATTGGAACAGAGTTCCTGACACACACCCTGACGCTCACCTGCAAAGACTGTGATGAGGCCTCAGAGGAAGCTCAGTTCAGCTACGCCAACAAGGATGCGAGCCTTCTAGGAGGTAGCCTCTAGCCTGGACCAAAGATGCTCCACCTTGAGACAGTAAGAGGAGGAGGGCTCGCTGAGGAGCCAGGGAACTTGACCGGAAGCAGTCGACCTGGATCCTCACTCATTTAGAGTCACAGTGGCCCTGTCCGCTAGAAGGTGACTCAGAGAATACCCACTAGTATAGCCAGTCTGGACACTCCTCCTCCTGGGCAGGAATAAAGAACAGCTAGGGAGAAAACACTACACATCCTTTGACATGCCTCCATCTTGAGAAGAGCACATTTGAATGGAGTTTCTAAAGGAAGGTGAGGAGAGAGATTCTATTTGCAAAACAACATGAGTCTTACGTTTTTAGTCTTAGCTTGTGCTGTGCTGTGCTTAGTCGCTCAGTCATGTCCAACTATTTGCGACCCCATGGACTATAGCCTGCCAGTCTCCTCTGTCCATGAGGATTCTCCAGACAGGAATACTGGAGTGGATTGCCATGCCCTCCTCCAGGGGATCTTCCCAACCCAGGGACCTAACCCAGGTCTCCCGCATTGCAGGCGCTTAAGCAAGAGCAAATCCCTACCCTTGAACATGTACACATATTCATTCATACACACACACACACACACATGCACACCACCTGATCCCACCTGTGCAGGAAGCACGAGGTTGAATGGAATGACTGAGTTTGCGCTGGACTTCTTATCCAAACAGAACACAGAAGCTGGACTAAAGTCTTCAACATCCAGGGACTTCCCTGGCAGTCCAGTGGTTAAGACCTCACCTTCCAAAGTAGGCTGTGTGGTACGACCCCAGTTGGGGAGCTAAGCCAAAACACCAGAACGCAAACAACAGAAGCAATATTGTAACAAATTCAAAAAAGACTTTAAAAATGGTTCACACACACACACACAAAAATAATCTTCAAAAAATGATTTTTTTTTTTTTTTAAAAAAGGCACATCCAAGCCAGAAAAACCATTGAGACTGCATTCCTTATATCTGGTGTACAAGAGAAGACATTGCTGAATCTTGGTCCTAGAGTCCCTGTGGCTGACACCCTAAAAATAAATAGAAGCATCTGCCCTTCTGAAACATTAACCCAACAGACCAGCAGGCCAGGGTCATAGGCTCACACCAAGAGGAATTTATGATACCTTCCTGAGAGCAGGATCCAGAGCTCATCCTTGCACAGGCTGCCCCGCCCAGTTGTCATGCCCAGGTAGAACCCTGCACCCGGCAGTGAACTAGGAATGTCTTGGCCTGACTGTTCTCAGATCTTCCCTTACTAGCCACACAAGCTTGGAGACTTACTTCCTCTGGGGCTTCAGTTTCTTCCCCGCTAAGTCTCATTTTCCTAATCTCATAACAGGAACAATGATTGCTACCCAAATAGGAAAAGGAGTACGTCAAGACTGTATATTGTCATCTTGCTTATTTAACTCATATGCAGAGTACATCATGAGGGACGCTGGGCTGGATGAAGCACAAGCTGGAATCAAGATTGCCAGGAGAAGGAGAAATAGCCTCAGATATGCAGATGACACCACCCTTATGGCAGAAAGTGAAGAAAAACTAAAGAGCCTCTTGATGAAGGTGAAAGAGGAAAGTGAAAAAGTTGGCTTAAAGCTCAACATTTAGAAAACAAAGATCATGGCATCCAGTCCCATCACTTCATGGGAAATAGATAGGGAAACAGTGGAAACAGTGGCTGACTATATTTTGGGGGGCTCCAAAATCACAGCAGATGGTGACTGCAGCCATGAAATTAAAAGATGCTTACTCCTTGGAAGGAAAGTTATGACCAACCTAGACAGCATATTAGAAAGCAGAGACATTACTTTGCCAACAAAGGTCCGTCTAGTCAAGGCTATGTCATGTATGGATGTGAGAGTTGGACTGCAAAGAAAGCTGAGAGCTGGAGAATTGATGCTTTTGAACTGTGATGTTGGAGAAGACTCTTGAGAGTCCCTCGGAGTGAAAGGAGATCCAACCAGTCCTTCCTAAAGGAGATCAGTCCCCAGTGTTCATTGCAAGGACTGATGTTGAAACTAAAATTCCAATACTTTGGCCACCTGATGTGAAGAGTTGACTCATTTGAAAAGACCCTGATGCTGGGAAAGATTGAAGGCGGGAAGAGAAGGGGATGAAAAAGGATGAGGTGGTTGGATGGCATCAGCGACTCAATGGACTTGAGTTTGGGTAAACTCCAGGAGTTGGTATTGGACAGGGAGGCATGGCGTGCTGCAGTCCATGGGGTCGCAGAGTCGGACATGACTGAGCAGCTGAATTGAACTGAACTGAACTGATGGGCCTCCCAGGCATGTACATAAGGGACCCATGGATTCCAGCAAGGTAGGTACAGAATGTGATGCCCCACAAGGAAGGGGCATGGTGGGGTGTACACAAAATCCCACCAGGTTGGGAGGAAATTATCAGTCCAACAAGAACAGAGATGGAGGAAAAAGCAGTTTTGTTTAATCTTTAGTAAGCCAGATGTGGCCAGGTCACCTGGAGAGACAATATGAGAAAGCTTCTCACAGGGAAGAATAAAGCCCAGAGTTGTAAGGAGAAGAACAGGCAAGCCCATTAGCAGAAGTAAATAATGAAGATTGGAGAGACAAACGGCAAAGGTGATGGATTGAAACAGAAATCACTCAAAAGGAAAAATTAAAAAAAGAACCAAAGTGAGAAAGCTGTACAAATAGAGTGATAATTAAGAGAGAAAGACAGGATAGCAGGCAGGGGGAGGGTTATGCATCCCTGGGAAATGCTGGGGACGGGGAGGGTCAGAGGGTGCCGGTGGAGCTGAAAGAGCAGAGACAGACAAAGGTGGTGCCAGACAGAAGCATGGACAGCAAGCAGTGTTCAGAGGTCTGTCCCAGGAGCAAGGAAGGCTCAGAGAGAGCCGGCAGGCTGTGGGGAGAGAATACGGCCTCCCAGCTAACGTCATAACTCTAGAACTGACCAAGCCCTAAAACCAAGATAGCGCCCCAGGGATTTGGGGTCTGGCTGCTGAGTTCTTCAAACTGCCACGAGACCAAGCAAACCCTGGACTGCTGTCTCAGGAAAAGGAGAAGATTAGCCAAGGAAACAAGAATACATGTGTACTATGTATACCATAAACAACAAAGACCTACTGTGCAGCACAAGGAACTAGTCAATATGTCATAATAACCTATAATGGGAAAGAATCTGGACAAGAATAGAACTATATGACCGAATCACTTTGTTGCACACCTGAAATTCACATGTAATTAATCACAAATTAATCATGTAAATCACTCTACTTCAATTTTTTATGTTTTTACTATATATTTTGATATATTTTTCAGATTCTTTTCTATTCTATATATAAACTCTTTTGTGTTCTATTCTATATATGTGAATCACTTATGCTGTACATCAGAAACTAATAGAACATTGTAAATCAACTATACTTCAGTTTTTTAAAAAAAATTTAAATAATAAAAATAAGAACAATACATATGGAAAGGACGGTGGGCAGCTCTGACAAGTTGGAGCCCAGGGCTGTGGAGCAAGTAGGGGCAAGGCTTCTGTGCCAAGGTTGGCATGAGGGGGATGCCCCCGCAGACAAGACTGTGGGTGCCAAACTGGGTGGCAACCAACCACTCGGCCATCCTAGGAGAAGTCACAGAGGAACCCACAGAGGAACCCACAGAGGAAGTGGGGAGACGGGGTCACCACGCTCAGGTCCACAACTGGCTTTGGGCCAGATGAAGGGAGAAATGTTGGTGGGAACTCGGGAGGCCAAGAAAATGGCAAATGTACTCTGTGGGAGAAGGAGAGGGTGGGATGATTTGAAAGAACAACACTGAAACGTGTATACTACCATATATGAAATAAATGACCAGTCCAAGTTCGATGCATGAAACAGGGCACTCACAGCCGGTGCACTGGGACAAGCCTGAGGGATGGGATGGGGAGGGAGGTGGGAGGGGATTTTGGGACGGGGGGCACATGTACACCCATGGCTGATTCATGTCAATGTATGGCAAAAACCACCACAATATTGTTAAGTAATTAGCCTCCAATTAAAATAAATTAATTTTTAAAAGTTTTGAAAATAAAAAGAGGGGAAAAAAAGAAGAAAATGGCAAACATTTGAAAGAAAGAATCTGGAGAAGTGGGTGCCATGGCAGGGTGAGGTTCAGATGTTAGCCCCTTTGAAAACTGCACGAAGCTAGACCAAGTGAAGCACGTCACCCTCAGGCAGAGATGGACCAGACACAGACGGTCATTTGAGTATCTGCTGCTGAAAGAAGAAAAACTGAGCATCTTCAGTGCATATATGGTACTTCAAGGTGGTTATAGTCACAATTTTTTGAACACGGACTGGGTGTAGGGCAGTGGCAGGACACACTGTAGACATCAGACCCTCACTTCACACACACACAGGTGCTTCCCTGGTGGCCCAGTGGTTAAGAATCCACCTGCCAATGCAGGGGACACAGGTTTGATCCCTGGTCCCGAAAGAGTCCATATGCCGTGGAGCAACTAAGCCTGTGCCCCACAACTACTGAGCCTGTGCTCTGGAGCCCATGCTAGAGAAGCAAGAGGAGCCCCCGCAATGAGGAACCCACGCACCGCAACTAGAGAGTAGCCCCCGCTCGCCACAACTAGAGAAAGCCCAAGACCCAGTGCAGGCAAAAATAAATAAATAAAAATTCACACGCGCACTTTATTGACCTACCCTCTCGAGGGCATCCAGACTTAAGAGTAGGTAAGCAATTTGCCTAAGGCCACACAGCTAACAAGCGACAACACTAAGATTTGGTTGCAGGTTGGCCTGACTCCCAAGGCCAGGCTCCGGCTCCTAATTGCTCTTCTGTGAAGGTAACCCTGCTTTGAGAGATGTTCTTTCTCCCATCCTAAAGATTGGGAGGCGGCTCTGTGAAAAGGATCTCTAGAATGGGAGGGGCCCTGAGTCAGGGCATCAGGGTGAATGAGGAGCTTCTCTCTATTCTCCTCCAGCCCCCCTTGTTTCCTTCTGCCTTCACATTGCATTATAATCATTTGTTTACCCACCTATCTCATCTGTTAGGCCAGTGAGTGCTCCTCATCCCTGGCTGCTTGTTAGAATCTCTTTTTAAAAAGTAACAATTCCTGGGTTCCACTCTAGACCAATTAAATCAGAATCTCTAAAGCTAGGACTTCGGCCTTCTTTTAAATTCAATGATTCCGATGTGCTATTGGATTTGCGACCCACTTTGGCAGACTGAGGGCACTTCAAGGTCATGGACCAGGTCACGGGTGTCTGAATCCCCAGAGCCCAGCAGAGTCTGATTCATCGTAGGGGCTCCAGCATGTTTAGTGAGAGGCTGAACACAGAGAGTAGAAGACAAAGATCAAGACTAGAGGAAGGAAAAGCAGGGAAATGTTATGCAGAAGGGAGGCAGGGAGAAGGGAGTGATTTGCAACTTGAGAAGCAGAGAGAATCTTTAAAGATGCCAGGGGCAAAGGAAGAACCTGGATGAGGCTGCCTTGCATAACAAATCTCGAGTTAAAGCTCAAATGAAGATTCAGTGCAGAATAAGCAGCACCTGCGTCAGAGAAATGAGGTGAAGAGGGGTCTGAAACGTGAATTGCCGGATCGGTGGGCTCCGGGGGCCGGAAGACTTGGTGTCGGTAAAAGGAGATGAAGGGGGCAAGGTGCCAAAAAGAAAGAAAAAAAGAGTAGGATTGTAATTTCGAGAACCGCTGAAACATGGGGAAGAATACAACCAGGAAGATAAAACTCAAAATTTGAAAATAAAATGGGAAAACAAGAGAAAGCAAGGTTAAGCATAAGAGAGGAGTGAATTCCTAAGTCATCCTTACGTGTATTTGCTCAAAATGCTGTGGTTTCAGTGCTGGGAGAAGAATTCAAGGTAAACAAAATATGCAAATGCATTTCATAATGAAAATTCCTGTGATGAACAACAGAGCTAATCGCTGTGAAAATTCTCAGGGAGAAATAAAAAAGTACACAAAATGTTCTAGAAATGATAGGGGGCACGATTATCTAAGGTAGATAATTCTAAGGTAGCTGTCACTGTGTATGCTAAGAATACTGTCTCTCCAAGTGTTGGTCATTGGTCAACCAAACAAAGGCCCAGAGTTCTCTTAGTTCAGTTCAGACAGCTCTCAAAAAGGGAGGCTTTCCCGGGCTGAGCATTGGAGAACAGTGCTTGCCTGGTATAGACAACAGCTACCCTGGAGCCATCTTGAGTTGGAAGAATTAGGTTTAAGTCTCCGATGGCAATACATGGAGCCAGAAAATACATAAAAATAAAATAAAGGTAGCAGAGTAGTTAACAGAAAGAAGGGAAATGTATCTGGCATTTATCAAGTGCCTACTAAGTGCTAGACACTGGGCATATGGTATTTTATGTAACCATCAAAATAACTCTACAATGGCCTTAGAATGGCCCAAGATCATATTAGATGTTAGAGTGACCTATGACCTTCTTCTCTTTTCACCCCATACTTTTTCCCTAGCATCACCTCATCAGCTACAACTCTAACATAGGGATCTACGAAAAATCTCCAGCCTAGGGACGTCCCTCATGGTCCAGTGCTTAAGAATCTGCCTTGTAATGCAGGGGACATGGGTTTGATCCCTGGTCAGGGAACTAAGATCCCAACTAAGATCCTTAGTTGCCTTGGAGCAACTGAACTTGTTCATGGCAACTACTGAGCCCATGAGCCATAACTAGAGAGTCCACGCACCACAACAAAAGATCCTGGGTGCTGCAACTGAGACCTGACTCAGCCAAAGAAAGAAATAAAATATTTTTTAAAATACTGTACTAAAAAATTTCCAGCATAGTCTTCCCTGAACCATGGTATCAAACTCAGCTTGTTGTTGTTGTCCAGTTGATAAGTCACGTCCAACTCTCTTGTGACCCCACAGACTGCAGCACCCAGGCTCCCCTGTCCTCCACAATCTCCTGGAGTTGGCTCAAATTCATGTCCACTGAGTCAGTGATGCTCTCTAACCATCTCATCCTCTGTCATCCCCTTTTCCTTTGCCTCATCTTTCCCAGCATCAGGGTCTTCTCCAGTGGGCTCTTAGCATCAGATGGCCAAAATACAGGAGCTTCAGCTTCAGCATCAGTCCTTCCAAAGAATAGTCAAGGCTGATTTCCTTTAGAGTTGAGGTTGGATCTCCTTGCTGTCCAAGGGACTCTCAAGAGTCTTCTCCAGCACCACAATTTAAAAGCATCAGTTCTTTGGTGCTCAGTCTTCTTTATGGTCCAACTCTCACAGCCATATATCACTACTAGAAAAACGATAGCTTTGACTAGACACACTTTTGTCGACAAAGTGGTATCTCTGCTTTCTAATATGCTGTCTAATTTTGTCATAACTTTTCTTCCAAGGATCAACTTTTAAGTTATGTCTGAAGTCATTGTCTGCAGTGATTCTGAAGCCCAAGAAAATGAGGTCTGTCATTGTTTCTACTTTTTCCCTTGTATTGGCCATGAATTGATGGGACTGGATGCCATGGTCTTAGCTGTTTTAATGCTGAGATTTAAGCCAGCTTTTTCACTCTTTCACTTTCATCAAGAGGCTCTTAAGTTTCTCTTCACTTTTTGCCATCAGGGTGCTGTCATCTGCATATCTGAGGTTATTGATATTTCTCCCGGCAATCTTGATTCCAGCTTGTGCTTCTTCCAGCCCAGTGTTCCTCATGATGTACTCTGCATCTAAGTTAAATAAGCAGGGTGACAATATACAGCCTTGATGTACTCCTTTTCCTATTTGGAACCAGTCTGTTGTTCCATGTCCAGTTCTAACTGTTGCTTCCTGACCTGCATACAGATTTCTCAGGAGGCAGGTCAGGTGGTCTGGTATTCCCATCTCTTTCAGAATTTTCCACAGTTTATTGTGATCCACACAGTCAAAGGCTTTGGCATAGTCAATGAAACAGAAATAGATGTTTTTCTGGAACTCTCTTGCTTTTTCCATGATCCAGTGGATGTTGGCAATTTGATCTCTGGCTCCTCTGCCTTTTCTAAAACTAGCTTGAACATCTGGAAGTTCATGGTTCACGTATTGCTGAAGCCTGGCTTGGAGAATTTTGAGTATTACTTTACTAGCGTGTGAGATGAGTGCAATTATGTGATAGTTTGAGCATTCTTTGGCATTGCCTTTCTTTGGGATTGGGATGAAGACTGACCTTTTCCAGTCCTGTGGCCACTGCTGAGTTTTCCAAATTTGCTGACATATTGAGTGCAGCACTTTCACAGCATCATCTTTCAGGATTTGAAATAGCTCCACTGGAATTCCATCACCTCCACTGGCTTTGTTCGTAGTGATACTCTCTAAGGCCCACTTGACTTCACATTCCAAGATGTCTGGCTCTTGGTGAGTGATCACACCATCTTGATTATCTTGGTCATGAAGATCTTTTTTGTACAATTCTTCTATGTATTCTTGCCACCTCTTCTTAATATCTTCTGCTTCTGTTAGGTCCACACCATTTCTGTCCTTTATCGAGCCCATCTTTGCATGAAATGTTCCCTTGGTATCTCTAATTTTCTTGAAGAGATCTCTTGTCTTTCCTACTCTGTTGTTTTCCTCTATTTCTTTGCATTGATTACTGAGGAAGGCTTTCTTATCTCTCCTTGTTATTCTTTGGAACTCTGCATTCAGATGCTTATATCTTTCTTTTTCTCCTTTGCTTTTCACTTCTCTCCTTTTCACAGCTATTTGTAAGGCCTCCTCAGACAGCCATTTTGCTTCTTTGCACTTCTTTTCCATGGGAATGGTCCATGGAATTCTCCAGGCCAGAATATTCGAGTGGGTAGCCTTTCCTTTCTCCAGGGGATCGTCCCAACCCAGGGACTGAACCCAGGTCTCCCACATTGCAGGCAGATTCTTTAGCAGCTGAGCTATCAGGGAAGCCCTAATTCAACTGGTCATTGATAGAGAAACCAAAAAGACCTTTTCAAAGTACAAATTAATTGCAGCTCTTCCTCCAGCTCACTCCAACCCCACAAGCTAGGAATAAACCACTTGAATGGACTCACATCACTCCACATAAAGACCAATATCCTTCACAGGCTTAAGAGGTTGGGTATGGCTTACTGTCAACTTTGTCTTCCTCCCAGTCTCCTCACTAATCACACTAGCCTTGTCTCAATTCTTGTCCTTCTGCCAAAGGACCTTTGCTGGACTCTTCCTTACGCCTCCATTCCTCCACCTCTGAACTCCTGTATATCTTCCACAGAGTAGATCCCCGATAACCAAAGACTTTCTTGACATCTAGATAGATCAGCTTCCCTAACAATCTGCCATAAGGTTTTCTCTCTCTTTTTAAAATGCTTTTTAAAACTTTTCATTTTCCATTGATTCAGTCATCTCCTTGATATTTGCCTTTTCTCACTAGCCTATCATCCCATGTGGGCAGAAACTGTGTGGTTTATCTCTGCCTTGTGGCTCCATCCTCCGATAATGCTTGGCACATAACATGTATCACACGCAATTTACAAAAGGAAGAGAGGCAGGCAGTTGGGAAAGGAGATGTGTCTGGAGTGACAGAGTCAGGATCCAAACCCAGACTCTCTCCTGGTACCAGGGAAGAGAAGGAGAAAGAATGAGACGACAGGGGCTTCCCTGGCAGTCCAGTGGTTAAGACTTCAAGGTTCCACTGCAGGGGGCATGAGTTCGATCCCTGATCGGGGAACTAAGATCCCACACGTTGTGCAGTGTGGCCAAAAGCCATAAAAAAAGAGAGAGAGATGACACCATCTCCCCACCACCTATCTGGTCCAGATTGGAGAAAGGTTAGTCTGAAGGGAGTGCGGTCTGCACTCAGCCATACTACCCTGAACACACCCAGTCTCTCCAAGGGAGTGCAGACCAGAACCACTGTCAAGCTTGTCATCGGTCTTCCTTTCTAGTTCCTTTTGACAGCCAGCCTGTGCTTCCTCAGATGAAGCTGTGCAGAGAATGACTCCATGAGGTACCAAGAATTATTTAGGCTATACCTTCAATGGCCCTCCATTGTCCTCAGGATACAGTAAACATGATTCACGGGCTCTGCTTGGCTTCCCCTAATCGTCTTTCCAACAAACTCTCCCATCCCTGCTTTGTCTCATCTAAGATTCTAGCCAAACACGCTATGTTCCTTCATATTTAACTTAGGATATGGAGCTCCTCCCCACACTGACCACCTCCTACTAGTCCTTGAAGACTCTCCCTGCCTTTCCTCATCACCCTCATCTGTCTCTTTGATCCCTTATGGTTCCCACCTTTAACTCTGAGCTGGGTTTGGGGTGAATAAAGGAAGGTTTGATTTCTTCCAGTCTGGTTGGTTGGTTTATTTGTCTTACCACTAACTTGCAAATATTATTAATAATCATTCACCCATGGCACGTCACTGCTCCAAACATTTCAATGATATTTATTTGATCTTTGGGTGAGAGAGGATTTTCTAAGCATAAAAGCGATGAAAGAGAAATCGCTAAGGGAAGGAAAATCAATGCATTTGACTACACCAAATTTAAAACGGCTGGATGTCAGAAACCATCCTAAACAAAACTAAAAGGCAAATGACAAGGCCGGGGAAAGTCCATGCAATAAATATGACAAAGGGTTGTTATCCTTAATATATAAAGAGCTCATAGAGATCGATAAGAAAAATATTAAAAATCCCAGAAGACAAATGGGCAAAGGACGTGAATAAGTACAAAGAGCTAATAAACACATGAAAAATTTTTTGTTCCACCAGCACTCAGTGAAACACAAATTAACACAATGCTAAATGATGGTGCATTTATCAAATTCGAGTAACGTTAAAGGCAGATAAGGGCACAGAGATCATCTGACTGCTCTTCAAGAAAAAACTAAGCACTTTTTAAACTTTCAATAGCTCCCTACCACCTAAAAGAAAACTCCAGGCTCTGGTCCATGCCTCATCTCCCATCTGATCTCCCATCGCACCCCCCATCCCCATCTTGTCCCCCCTCCTACCCCACCCTCCTCCAGGACGATTAAAGCAGTAATTCCACAAGCCCAGCATGGGATGTCGGCGACACAGACTGCCCTTCCCCAGTCCTCTGTTCTCCTCCACCTCCACTGCCTCCTAGATCCCACACAATCTTCTTCTCCCAGCTAACACCTACCCTACTTAACAATGCTTCAGAGACAGCATCGCCTTTGGGAAACTCTTAGAAACTCTCTCGCAAGATGAGGTTGGTGCCCCTGCTCTGTGCTACCATGACACACACAGTCCCTAATCCAGCACTTAACCGAATTATTAATAGATTGAAAATCACTCTTTATGGGTTTCTTTCCACCTTAGATCATATGCATCTCAAGAGAGGCATTATATTTTTATTCATTCCTGTATCCCAGGGTTTAATCCACAGATGACTTTTGAACTAATTAATCATGTAATAAATTAATTATTCCATTTTGCACCATAAATTTTTTTTGCCATTATTCTAGTAAATGCATGCTTTACTTAAAAAGGATAAAATTAAGTCATCTTGAGTGGAGAGAGAATATCTCACCCATGACCCAGCTCTCATTTTAGTACCCATGTTTTATCATCCTGTGGGTTGTAACTGATTAGTAGGCCATGAAATTAATTTATGGGTCATGACCACCATTTTTAATGAAAAATACTAGAAGAAAATAGAATAACTCTGGTATCTACTGTTTCCTTCTTGCTATAGATTTCCCCACCCACTGAACACAGGCAGGCAGGAGTAGGTGGAGAATACAAGGTGGGAGACTTCCCTGGGGGTCCAGTAGCTAGGACTCCGAGCTCCCAATGCAGGGGACCCAGGTTCGAGCTCTGGTCAGGGAACTAGAAGCCTATATGCCGCAACTAAGACCCAGTGCAGCCAAATAAATAATAAATAAAAATTTTTTTTTTTTTAAAGAGAAGAACACAAAGTGGGGAGTTGATGTTCCCGCTCTCATTCTTTCCTGGGAGAGAGGAGTGGCCGTGCCACAAGGCTTGCAGGATCTCAGTTACCCAACCAGGGATTAAACCCAGGCCACAGCAGTGAAAATGCTAAGTTCCAACCACTAGATCGCCAGGGAACTCCCCCTGCTCTCATCCTTCTCTCTCTAGGCTTTGATTTGCTCATCTGTAAAATGGGGATGATAAAACACACATGTAGAATTAAACAGTAAGAACCAAGGGATGCTGCAAATTCTCAAAACTGCCCATTAGCATTTCTGATACAAAGACACAGTAACTAGCTACCAGGATCAGACCCAGCAAGGACGACGTCATTACCCCGGCACTTCCTGTTCTAACCCCAGCCCCTCTCTTCCTCTATCCCTAAACATTTGCCCACCCTGCCTTTATATTGTGATTGAGTCATAAGCCTCTCAGACTCAGGGGGTGGGAAACATGTATTCAGTGACATCAGGACATTTCTGGGTCTTGGAGTCTAACATCGTAGGGTATGAAATAAATGACTCTCTTTCTAAGTTGCAAATATAAGTCACCTCCCAGGGAAAGCCTTTCTAGGGTCCCCATTATGCTCAGGATGAAGCTTCAACTCCCTAATATAACCTATAAGGTCCTCCATGATCTGCCAACTTGTCCAACTCCCACTCTCACAGCCCACCCCCCAGCCCTCCCCAGTCACTTGCATTTCCCAAATGAGTCCTGCGTTCTTGGCCCTGGACCTTTCTCACATGGTCTAGTCTGCCTGGATCGTCTTGCTGACCCTCTGTCAAGTCTCCACTCAGGCATCAGCTCCGCCCAGGTTTCTTCCCAATCCTGACTCTGCCCCTTCCCTGCCCTGGGTTCCCTTGGCCACTCCTGGCCACACACCCCTGCCTCACTGCACTGGTCACCGTCGTGTTTCAATCAACTGCTCACTTGTCTCTGCTTCTTTTTTTTAAGGCTGTCTTTTGATGTGACCATTTTTAAAACTTGTATTAAATCTGTTACAATACAGCTTCTGTTGTTTGCGTTCTGGTATTTTGGCCAAAAGGCACGTGGGATGTTAGCTTCCCAACTAGGGGTCAAACCCTAGTCCCTTGCATGGGAAGCTGAAGTCTTGACCACTGGACTGCAGGGAAGTCCCTGTCTCTGCTTTTTAAGACCAGGTATCGTGACTTTGGGTCCATATTCCCAGCAGCTAGCACTACACTTCCTCCAGGGTAAGTAAACAGTACTGTGGGTGGGAGGGGGAGGAGGAGGGAGGGGGGAGAGGAGGACAGAGGGAGTGAAGGAGGAAATCGATGGGAGATTCTCCCCTTGACGCCTTTCCAAAGTGTTCGAGGTCGTAACTCACCTCAAGAGCTTTGAACTGTAAGGCAGTTTGTAAAGGTCAGGCTCATGTGGCCATGCAGAGTGGAAAGGGTCTCTGAAGAGAAGGAACTCCTGGAATGAGGCGGTCAGGGTAAGCACCAGGGCAAGCTGGATGCCAAGGACACGAGTTCTGTCTGGGAGATTTCACAAGCTGCAGGAGGCTCCAGGCCGCGCTCTGAAGGAATGTGAGTTTGGGCAGCCAACCCTGGGAGCACTGATAAGAGGCCAGGAGTGCGGACTGCCCTCCTGTTGTGAGCACGGCTGGGGTGGGGCAGGCACAAGGCTGGGCCACTCTTCCTACTGCAGTGGATTCCAGATTTCTGGCCACTCGGCTCCCGAGCTCCCGCTTAGACAGAGCTATGGTAACTGGGGTGACACCATCTTGATCAGCTGCCCCAGGGCACAGGGAGCTCTGGGGAGAGAAGGGTTAACATTGGCTAAGGAGTAGCAGGCACACAGTTGGGCATTTCGCATACACTGCTTCATTCAATTGGCATACCAGCCCAGGAGGGATTTTCCAGGCAAGAATACTGGAGTGGGTTGCCGTTTCCTTCCCCAGGGGATCTTCCTGACCCAGGAAAGCATCTGGACCCACATCTCCTAAGTCTCTTGCAATATCAGGTAGATTCTTCACCACTAAGTCACCTGGAGGCTCAATGAGGCAGCAGCCTTGATTTTTATAGATGAGAGAGCTTAGGACCAGAGTAAAAAACCTGTCCAAGCTCACACAGTGACTGAACCCAAATTTGAATCTGTCTGACTTCAAAGCTCTTGCTCATCTCATACTCAATTCCGATCCCTAGTTTCTTCTTCGTTCAGAATCTGAGTCTGATATTCCTGCTCTGGGGTAGGAGGTGGGGGTAGAGGTCATAGAAGAAAAGATCTACAACGATACACACAGACACTAGTGAACTAGGGACTTGGGCTGTGTCCGTCCTCTGGGAAACCACACCTGGCTGGAGCCCCAGCTCCCCGACCAGCCCCTCCCAAGTAAAGAGGCAAGTTCTGCCAACTCCCACAGGGCTAGAAGAGACCCACCCCAAAGATGGAGCTTCCACCTCATCCACCAGCAGCCAACAGCAACCAGATCCAGAGACATATTTGTCCTGTGCCAGAGACAAAAGGAAAACTACACAGCAGCAGAATCCGAGATCCTGCAGCCTGGCAGACACTTTTAAGGTCTTAAGGAACCTTTCCTCACTACTAAAGGAACAGCATCTCAGGGCTGGGGGGAGGGAAGGCAGGTGGTCCAGGACTTGCCAGGGCTCAGAGAATAGGAAGAGATGCTGGGAAACTTCTCCACTTCTAACCCCACACCTGTGGATGGTATCTGAGAGGTTAAGGGCTCCCTTTGGCTAAGGGCTCTGGTCTGGGTTGAAATGCAGGGACATTGACAGCTGTGGCAGTTATTGCAACCTTAGCGTGGTGGTTCCCGTCTGGTTATGAAAGCAGGTATTGAAAGGGAGGGAAAAGGACAAAAACAGGACTCTGGATACCTACGATGGAGGCCACAGATAGAAAAGTCAAAGTGGGGAGTGGTTTAGACTCCAGGTTTCCAACGAAGAGTGTGCCAATTTCATCCCTGGTCAAGAAGCTAAGATCCCACATGTCTCAAGGCCAAGAAAAGGGAACATAAACAACAAAAGCAACACTGTAACAAATTCAATAGACTTTAAAAACGGTCCATAGAAAAATAAACCTTAAAAAAAATAAGAAAGAAAAGTCAAATTCTGAGTATTTCCCATTCACAGCTCACCAGCAAGACAGGAAAGTTAACCACCATGTGCTCAGCATTGATAGGAGCAGACAATCCAATAAGGTGTGCCCTGTCATCAGGAATCCTTCCATCCTTCTATGAGAGTTGATCCCCAGCTTCCCTGTTGATTACCTGCTGTGAATCCATTTTCTCAAGTGGGGAACTGGCGTGTACTGTGCCGGTGAGAAGCATCTTGCTTTTTAGGAGAAATTGGATGGATAGCACATCTCAGTGATGAGCAAGGTCCCGATCTTGGGCTTGGGAAATGGGTTCTTGGTTCTCTAAAGTCAGGCTGAGGGATTTGCTGACTTGAATTAGGGCACAGAAAATGAAGTGGGAACAGACGTGGAGTTCCAAACACGCTTAACAGCACAGGATACGAACCAAGGCAGTCCCGAGCCAGTGCCCTCTCCAAAGAGCAAGGCTGACTCTGAGATCCTGGGAGGAAGCAAAGTATTCCAGGTATTCCTATATGCTTGTGATGGAAATGATGGGATTTGGATGTATGTCTGGTGGCTCAGATGGTATAGAATCTGGCTGCAAAGCAGGAGACCCAGGTTCGATCCCTAAGTTGGGAAGATCCTCTGGAGAAGGTAACGGCTACCCACTTTAGTATTTTTGCCTGGAGAATTCTGTGGATAGAGAAGCCTGGTCGGCTAGTCCACGGAGTTGCAAACGGTTGGACATGGCTGAGCGACTAACACACACCGGATTAGGCAATTGCGATTTTAGGTCCTCCAAAGGTCTCAAATCGTAAAAAATGCTCCTCATCTTTCAATAACTGCCAAACAGATATCAAAGGAACGGGAACCCGTCTTTCATGGATGTCATTGATAGTGTGGAAACTACTGCCTGGTGGTATTTTCACCTCTCTGAACTCTGGGGACGAGGTCTCTGAATATTTCGAGTCAGACACACAAGGCATCCTCGAGAGTCACAGCCCCTCTCCTTCCACCCTGGGTTATCAGCTATGTCCCAACACACACCAAGCACTTGAATTAGACTCAATAACCACACGCTTGAGGGAAAGCTAAGTATGTATTTACTCTCCACCTAGTGGTAGCTAGGTAAAATTGCAGGTATAATGATAAAAAGGGAATGATCAATTCTAACACTGCTCACCTTCAAACCGAAACCTATAAAGGGAAGAAGGGACTCAGATCCTCAGGGACCAGGCACACAACACAAATTAACGAAAAAGACCAAGTGAGAGAGAGTACAAGTATTGTCAAGAGAGGCAACTCCTACTTAGTTCCAATTGATTGTCCACTTTGGAAAATGCAGATCAGAGCTGCTTCATCATCTTCTGATTGTTTGAGAGAAGCCAGAAATTCTGATTTTAATGTGAAACCTCCTGATGCTTATGACGGTGGCTCGATTTTCTTGAAAGCACTAGGTGAGCTAAATACAGCTTACAGTCCTCCCGTTTTCAAAGCTCAGCTGTACAGATGGTGACTGTCATCTCCCCTAAGTGTGGGATTAGACTGCCACTCACCAGCTGTCATTTGTAACTACAACAGAGGCACCAACTGCTTTACTACACAAACGCAGCTGGACTCCCCAGCCATGGAGAACAACTAACTCTACAGGAAGAAGTGGAAGGCTCAGCTGAGCCACCCAGTCATGGCAGCAGACTGGCCCCTGTGACCAGTTGCTGGCCAGCAGGCACTAAATGGCCGACTGCTCCTGCAGGAAGCCTTCGGGGCCTGGGAGGCCTTTATCTGGCTCAGAAGCTAAGGCTGCTTCTCGAAGGACTTCCAAGTGCTCCTCGGCGGCTGTCAGTGACTGGTCAATCCAATCCAGGCCTCCGGTCAGGTGGCAGGCATTCCTCGTCACCAGCACCAGGTGACTGACAGACAGGAGCAGGGCAGTTGTGCTAGGAAAAAAACACAACAGGATCAGCTCCCCTAGGATCCAAGGGACTTTGCCCTAAAGCCCAAAGGGACAGAGGCTAGACTAGGGTTCCCCAAGCTAGAGTCCCGTCCTCAAGAGATTGCTAGGTACGTAATTTAAAAAGGGTTCCATGCTGAAATAAATGTGGGAACATCTGGGTTGAACAAATGTAACTGAAGCCCTTCTCAGGTGATGTACATGATAAAGTTCTAAGAAAAGAATGTAATACTCTCTGAGTCTCACTAACTTATTTAAGACTGGCAGCCCGCTTTCTGCAACACATCCAGTAACATCTCCCAGAAGAGGGTTCTGTGGGACAGTCTGGATCTAGTCAATGGGATAAGCACATCCCCAACTGCTGCCCACTTAAAGACAGGATCTTCATACCCCACCTTGGGCATCACGTATTGATTCTGAATCAATAAGACCCAGCACCGGTTTACCATAGTCTCACAAAAAATTTAACTGCAAACCAAATAGAGGAGGCAGCTTGTTTTTTCAGTATTGAAAAACTCACTGCAGAGTATCTTCTAAATAGTGAGTATGCATGATGCATTTGGGAACGCATTACAGATGACGAGCCCACAAACACAGCTGGGCAGGAATAGGAGTAGGGTAGAGAAACCAACAGAATTGCTGTGACCCACAGCCTGTCTGGCAATTATTACACAATGGGCCTGTGAAACAGTCATATAAATCCGAGAGACAAAGGAACATACTTTGGTTTGTTTCTTTTTAAGTGGGTTTGCATTTGGTAGAGGAACATAACAATCTCAAAAGCCTAAGTACCCTCTGTGTATAAGGGACGGTCACGAGACAGGGTTCCTGGACACGTACTGAGAAGGTGAGCACAGCTTTAGCTGACCTGTCACTTCCAGTCTCATTTCCTGCCCACCACCCACACCAGCGACCCACTGGGCAGTACTCACAGCTGAGGCGTGTCTGCTTCGGGGGTCCAAAGAGCAGAGATAGCCATGGAGGCAATGGGAGGGCAGGGAGGTGCATATAGGACGTAGCTTGGATGAACGTTTTATCATAGAAAATTCAAAATCTAAGACTGTTTCTTCCTCCTGCTCCTCTGGGGTTTCAGGAAGAACTCTGGCCACGAGCATCCAGCCAGGCCTGGCTCACTGGTTGGTTGACCCTTCACAGTGAACTGAATGGTACCCAAAGCTGGAGCAGTCTTGGGAACCCAACAAAGCAGCCTTCTCCTCCACCACCAAAACAGCCAACCTCACAGATCTGATAACATGGGGAGCTTTCAGCATGAAAAGACACACGACCACCCCACCCCTCTCACCGGGCATCCAGGAGCTTCGGGTCCAACGGAGGGTACATGGATTTCACAACGTCATCCACTCTGAGGGGAGGCAAAAGGTTTTCAGTATTCCCCTTTTCTTATGGCCTTTTCTCCTTCCTTTCTTTCCATACCCCAAAGCTTCTCTTTAGACATTTCAGACCCAGCCTTTAGTGACTTTCTGTAACTGCATTCTTGGACAGGTACTTAAACAGAAAGACTTCAGAGACTTCCCTGGGGGGGTCCAGTGGCTAAGACTCCGTGGTACCAATGCAGGGGGCCCAGGTTTGATCCCTGGTCAGCGAACTAGATCCCCCATGCCACAGTAAAGACCCAGTGCAGCCAAATAAATAAGTGAAAAATTAAATCTCTTTAAAGTAAATAAATGAAAACAAATTTTAAAAGTTTAAATAGATATAATTAAAAAGAAAGACTTTGACTTCTGTTTAGAGACTATTTCTTCTGGTTTTCAGTTCCAATGGATTAAAAAGAACAAGTTCACACATGTGAAATGATGTTCAAGATATACTACTACATCAAAAAGGCAAACTGCCAAACAAGATACAAAGTCTGATGGATCCTATTTGCATAAAAATGAATAAACAATAGCTATGACATTCATTGGAGGAGGAAATGGCAACCCACTCCAGTGTTCTTGCCTGGAGAATCCCAGGGACGGGGGAGCCTGGTGGACTGCCGTCTATGGGGTCACACAGAGTCGGACACGACTGAAGTGACTTAGCAGCAGCATGACATTTGGCAGGAAGTGGAGGACCAGTCTGCAGAAATACTTACCATTCAACAGCGATTGATTACACTCAGGAATTGGGATGGGATGGGACTGGAGGGTGGCGGATCCCTTCACTTTTCAGATTCTCTATTTCTGCAATGTTTTATCTTTTACAAGTGTTTATTACTTTTGTATTAAAAAATATATATATATGGTTACAGAACACTAAAAAAACGCTGCAAGTTTAGTTTGGGTTCAAACTGCTCCACTGGATTTCTTGCAGCACATGATACAGTTCATAGTTAATTTTTTAAAAAATCAAATGTAAGAAGGAACTACTATTCATCCTCATTTGCGTGATTCAATATTTTTGTTCAAATTCTTGCTCCTAGACCATTTAGTCAAGAAGCAAAAAATAACGATGCATTGTTTGATATCCAAAAGCACTTGCAAACAGGCTTAAAGGTCCCTGTCTTGGGGCTGAGGGGCTGAGGAAGAAGCGCAGATGCACGGTCACTCAGTGCCCACCTTAGCCAGCCCTTTTCCCTACCCTGTAGCTGAAGCCACTCTTCTTGAAACTAGTCTGCTATCAATACACTGTACAAAACAGAATAAGAAAAACCATGGGGATAAAAGATGCGTGAGGGCAGGAGGAGAGACCAAGGACCCTGACTGATTTCTGGCAGGGATCATTCTGGAAGCAGTCCAAGGTGCTCAGTAGGTTGGGCCAGTGAGCGCCCCACGTGAGGTCCACCCTCTGCACGCCGTCACACCCTCGCTCTAGCACCGCTGCTTGTCCTGACCCCCCAGGACTCCACTGGTACTCAGAAATTGCCCTCTTTCCTGCTCCGAGCCCTCCTGGTGATGCTGCCTTGTATCCTGGCGTCACAAGAAGTTGCTAGGACCTGGGACGGCTCTTAGAAGTGACAGGAAGTTGAGGGAGGTCCAGCAGATACTAGAGGAAGGGCTGGTGCTTGCCCGGAGCCTGGGTCCACTTCAGGCCAGGGGTCGACCTAGGCTGATCCCATTCCTGTAGCCACACCCACCCGGGACAGCTCCAGAGACAGCCCAGATCCTTCTGGAGTATCTCCCTCCCACTTTCGCAACTCACTGAACTCCCTGGACGGAGTTCAAGTGCACCAACTCTTTCACGTTCCCTCCGAGGCCTGGTTCCTTGAGATCCATCCCAGCCCACTGGGAAAAGCGAGGACCCCTGGAACTCAGGAGGCTGATTTAAGAAAACCTCCTGAACCGGGGAAAAAACTCCCGGCAAAGGCACATCCACATACCAGCCACCAGATGGCAGCCCCAACTTAGTACCACCCTCCCCTCTAAGAAAAAGAGCTTTCTTTTCTTCACAAAACCAAGGACAGATGAGGGGGTGGAGCTGTTGTCGCCTGCAGTCCAGCTGGTTGCCTCCTACATGGGATTCTGCAGACAGCCTGGAATCTGCGAGATATGAATGAGCCCTTCACCTCCCACCCAGGCTTGGGGGCTGCTGGCCGGGCCATGGATGGGGCCGGGGCTGATCTCAGTACAGATGTCAGCCGGGATGGGGCACGCAGGAAGGTCACTGCTCACTGGGGTGTGAGCTTGCTGGCCCAGAGCCCAGGAAGAAGGTGTGCCCAGGGGAAGGAGGGCTACCCCAGCTGGAATGGGACTGAGGAAGAGGGAGCTGAGGGGCCCTAGTCATATGCTGGCACTTCCCAAAAAGCCTGTGGGAGAGGTCACGCCTGAGGGGAAGGGAGCCTGTGACACCACCTCAGCCTGAAAAGTCTCCCAGCCTCTAAACCCTCCTGGGCTCTCTGGGACTGTGTGGGGCATAAACCATTCAAGTTGCCCCTGGAGTTGCTCAGGGGAGCCTGCCCCTTCCCCCACCCCCACTTCCAGCCCCCCTGCCCCCTCCCCGGAGTGTGGGGACCTCACCTGGGGCTGATGCGCTTGGCCACCACAATGATGTCACTGACGCTGGCTGAGGTCTTCATCTTGGCCCCTGAGCCCATTGTCATGGCAACGAGCTTCTCCGTCAGAGTGTGACAGATCTGTAACAGGGAGCAGAGAGGTGATGAGGGGGACCCAGCCCCCGAGGGTCTCTGCCATCCCACAAAGACAAACACGCCGCCACCACCCCCATCCCACGGCTGGGCCCCCCTAACCTCACAGACAGACTGAAGTGAAAAGCACGCAGAGATGAGAGGGATGGAAGAGGCAAACCCAAGGACACAGCCGGGTAAGGAGGGCGGGGTGGGAACCTCAGACCAGGGCCAGGGTTTCTCGGCTTAAGAGAAGTCTGAGCTGAAATAATCTGTCCTAAGAAAAATCATGTGCTCTAACTTCATCCTCTCCCTTCAGGCCCAAAACCTATTTTCTCTCTCGATTCCTTCACCTTCTGGCTTTGTCTTCCAAAATGATAAAGATCTCTGCAGGCACCCTCAGAAACATGGCCAGATAAGCAGAATTTATAACAACAATTTTCTGGGATAACAATTTAGCATGTTTCTCGTGATGATGATAAAAGGGCCGTGGGGGGAAAAAAAAAAGCAGGAAAATGGCAAGACTAGGACACATGGCCTTTCTCATCATCCACCAGCAGCACTGGCCACCCCTAAAGCTTTGTTCCTCACTTTCATGCCCCCCCCAGCCAGTGTCAGAACCTGGATGTGCTTCTGTCCCTGGGGAAGAATTTCCATCAACTTCATCACATATACGTGGGGCTGGAAGACAGGCAGAAAGAAGCCCGACAGCCCACCCAGGGAACAGCCCAGGCCCTTCCCTCGAGGCCCCACCATAGGGTCTATAGGGCAGGTGGCCAAGCAGCAGGGCCTCGAGAGCTCAAGAGGAAGCTGAGAGGGTCTCAGGATGGACCACTGAGCCCAGTAAGCCTCCTTCCAGCTGATTTATCCCACATCTCAGCTGTCACTCGTTCCCCTCCTCTAACAGATAAGGGCAGGGGACAAAACCCAAAGACAGGACACATCCCGGTTGGGAGAAGGAAGACATAATGTGGCATCGCTGCTCCAGTCATTAGACCCGTCCATCCCCATCTATAACCATGGAGTTGGGTAAGTCAGAAAGGGAAAAACAAACATCATATATTAACGCATAGAAACGGAATCTAGAAAGATGGTACTGATGAACCTCTTTGCAGGGCAGCAAGGGAGATGCAGACATAAAGAACAGACTTACAGACACAGCACGGGCAGGAAGGAGAGGGTGGGATGAATGGAGAGAGGAGCATGGAAACATACACATCACCATATGTGAAATAGCCAGTGGGAATGTGCTGTATGACTCAGGGAACTCAAACCCAGGCTCTGTAACCGGGTGGGATGGAGCGGGAGGTGGGAGGGAGGTTCGAGAGGGAGGAGACATGTGTACACCTATAGCTGGTTCATGTTGCTCTATAGCAGAAACACAATACTGTAAAGCAATTATCTTTCAATTAAAAATAAATACAATTTTTTAAAAAAGAGTTTCTTGGAACTCAATAATAAGCCTGGACTCTGGGACAACATCTTACCAGGCACTTCTCTGTCCCCTAAGAGAATAGCTAAAGAAGAGGTGGGATAAAAGACTTTTTAATATTTTGCACGGAATGACACTTAAGTGTCATTTTCAATTTCAAAAAAGCTGCCTTTTTTGAGATCTTGAATGATTGCTAGACAAAGAGAGAAAAGTGTGGTTTCCCAGGTTACTGAAATGAACAATATTTGCCACTGGTCAAACACTTCAATATTATTATTGTCCTAATAAGTCGGAGAATGTCAGGCAAGAATTGACAAACAAATGCTAAAACTGTAAAAATTACCCAAAAACAATAAATATTACCCCAAACTATAAAAATTACACAAAACTGTAAAAATTACCCTAAATGCAAATTGGATGCAACTCTCCACCCTGTCCTGGAGGCTGTTGGCATTTAAAAAAAAAAAAAACAGTCTACTCTCAGGTTGAAGTATTGTGGTTTGGATTTTTTAACACTGATTGTCCTGTCTGGCTGACCACTGTCACAGAAAGGGCTGGTGAGGAACTTTCTAGTAACTGGAGATGCCCTAATACAGAGCTCAACTCGCTTCAAGGGCTGAGCCCTCAGTTCATGGAAGAAAGTGCCCAGAAGAAGCTGAGAATTGCCCTTCCCCCCAAAATGGCTGTGGTCTTGCTCCGTGCTATTCTGCACACAGCTTTCTGCCTGGTCAGTGAATGCGTGGTGACTATCTCTGCTGTCTTTTCACCGGCCACTGTACTGTGAGGAGCAGGTGGAGTAAAGCCTTTGAAAGGGCCTCCAGAATTCAAAGGAGAACAGACCAGGAGTGGAAGTGAACAGAAGGAACTCCAAGAGTTACAAGAGGCCTCCTGCAGAGATCAGCATTCCTCCCAAAGTCCCTCCTCCTGGACAGTCTGTGCACCCAGATGCTTTGGTGACCACCCCCCTTATTCTCCTGGGGAAATCAAAGAGTATTACCTTCAAGATGGCGATGCAGTGGGACATGAGACCCCTGGGGAGACAAGAAGTATTTGTCAGGGCTTCTCCAGAGAGGCCCACCTCCCTCCAGCCACCACCTCCACGCCTCCTCCAGCTCTGACCCCCAGTCATGGCTGGACACCACCTGAGAGCCGGGACGCCTCAGCGGTAAAATGAACAAGCCCAGGAGCTAAAGCAGGAAGCCCTTTCTTTCCCCTGTCTTCCTCTTTCCCCTCCTGCACCCAACAGGCTCCTCCAGCTAGTGCCACAACTCTGAGCTTCTGAGACTGTTCCCTCCACCCAGGGAATCATTCCCTGTATCCCCTGGTGAACTCATCTTTAAAGTCCTGAAGGGACTGCCCTCGCGGTGCAGTGATTAAGCCTTCAAGCGTCCACTGCAGTGAGTAGGGGTTCTATCTCCAGTAGGGGCCGGAGAGAAGCTCCCCATGCTGCACAGTGCAGCCAAAAAAACAGAAAACAAAAAGACCCAGGACAAAAGGCGCCCACTCTGGGAAAGACTTCGGAAGTCCAACCCCTACTCCTCTAGCCCAGCAACTCTATAGACGCCGCCTCCTCTGCGTGCTCACTGCACCGGCACAGAGACCCACCACTTCCCTCCATCATTTCTGAAATAGTGTATTTAGTAGAATTCTGTCTCCACCACCAGTTTCAAATCTGCATTGCCTGGCCCAGAGCCTGCATATGACACTGGTTAACACCCATCCAGTGAACGAAGGGCTGAGCAACAGGGAAGGGGCGGCACACACTTCTGAACCCGCAGCGGGGTGGAGGGATCCCCGAGGGACCCTGGAAACAAAAGCTGCATCCCTGGAGCCTGAGGGCCATATTCACGGGTGCCTCAAGGGTAACCCAAGCACACCATGGTGACTTTATAACAACTCTGCCACACATCTATGGGCCTCAGTGTTCAGGTCTGCAAAATGGGGAGAGTGAGGCCAAACACCGTGGTGTCACACTCCAGGTCCCCCCATGGTGAGGGCAGGGGAAGAGCAGCAACAAATACAGTGCTCCAGGGTGCTCAGCCGAGCTCGGGCAAAGGAAAGCCAGGGAAGGGTACCCAGAAATCTGATTCCCCACCCCCTGGCGGCTGGAGAAAAGCGAACAGTCCCCAAGGCCTTACGAGGCATCTTCGATCCAGTCTTCGTTCTCCAGAATGGCCTCGATGTGAGGGTTGGTGATGACAACGTCATCCAGTTCTAGCTCAGAGGGCTCAGACTGGGTCTCCATGGCACCAATGAGGTCCACGATGGGCCTGGAAGGAAGAGTCCAGGTAAGTGGGTTCCTGCCGATTCTCTCCTCATCGAGGCCCACATACCCTCCGAAAGGATAAGTGAAATGAGTAAGTGAAAGCAAGAACTTGTTCTGGATCCAAACCGAAGGCTAGTGGGACTTCAGTGTGGGCCAGGCACATGGTCAGTCAAGGAGGCAGGGCACAGGAACACAAGAAAAATGACACAGAACAAGAAGAGCTGCTCGGAGAAAGGCAGGGCTACAACCATAATCATTACACAGATATCCTAAACAGGGATGCTCGTTCAGGACAAAACCACATCCTTCTGTAACTCGTTTCCCCTTCAAGCCTACCTGTTATGGAGAAGCTCAAGTTCCTATTACCCAAACTGCCCTGCACCCCCTACTCATTCCGTAGAATCAGCTTCTGGGAGCCACCTTGGTCCACCTGCATGATCCCACCCCCTCCAAGTTATACTCGAGAAGAGGGGCATGTAAAAAACGCCTCCTAGTTTAAAACAGGGTTCTTGAAAACATGAGACACCATCGCAGAGCTTTCCTGGGTCACACAAATGGGCATTTACTAATTATGAAACACTCGACAGAGATGCTGACAGGATTCAAACAAAGGGGTAAGAGAAACTCAGGGTTTGGTGGTCAGTGTCCCTTGGGATCTAGCAATTAAAATATCCCTAAATTGAAAATAACACCGTGATTACCAAGCAGGTTTCATGTGAAGAACATCATGAAGAAATCTGTGCAGAGATGAGACATGTTCCTATGCTGGTGTTTTGCAACCCCCAAATGTCTGTTGCTTCAGCATGTGGCTTGGAGTGCAGGGCATCAGATTTCTGCTCCTACAAGGTTGGTTGGGGACCTCCCAGGTGATGCTAGTGGTAAAGAACCTGCCTGCCACTGTAGGAGACATAAGAGACTTGGATTCTATCCCTGAGTCAGGAATATCCCCTGGAGGAGGGCGAGGTAACCCACTCCAGTATTCTTGCCTGAAGAATCCCACGGACAGGGGAGCCTGGAGGGCTCTGGTCCACAGGTCACGCAGTCAGACACGACTGAAGCGACTCAGCACTCACGGACGCACGAGGTTGGTTAGAAAGGGGTCGTGCTGTGCTGTGCTTAGTTGCTCAGTCGTGTCCAACTCTTTGTGACCCCCTGGACCGTAGCCCACCAGGCTCCTCTGTCCATGGTTTGGCCTGCTCAAATGTTAAGTGGCCAGTTTGGGACAGATGTGTGCTAGGTGAGCACGTTCAGTGTCCAAGGCAGCTCAGGGTGCTGGGGAGCTTTCGCAACATTCTTAAGCTCTGAGATCTTTACTGGGAATGACAGCCTTAGGGTACCATTTTCAAGATAAAAGTTGAGTGACAGCTGCCCAGCACCAAACTTCTTTTCTCTTTCGTTGGGACATCAGGGCACAGTCCTTCTCTCGTCCTTTCCCAGCCCAGGCCACTCACTTGGAATCATAGCACTGCAGGAGGTCTCGAGGCCGACAGTAGCGCTGCCTGCAAACCACCACCAAGGCTGCAAAGGAGGCCAGAAAGATGGTGGCCAGCACGCCTATGGCAACAATCACCACGGTCTCCATACTTCCAGGTGGCTCCCTCAGTCCTGGTCAGTCCCCGTCATGGGCTGAAGCTGGAAAGACACAAGGGGAGAGCAGCCTGGTGAAGCAGCAGCAAGAGTGGGGTCTTACCCGCTGGAAGGTGGAGCGGGAGGCTCCACCTGCAGACACCTGAGGGCCTGAACAGAATCAAGACCCAAATGTTATCTTTTCCTTTACTACTGGGTTGGCCAAAAAGTTCATTCCAGTTTTTGCAGAAGATATTATGGGAAAACTTGAACGAACTTTTTGGCCAACCAAATAAAAGCCTTTGCTCCCCAGTTGGAGCAGGACGGCCTTTTCAACCCAGGACAAAAGGAAACAGTCACTAGCACTGCTGTTTTCGTATGCGCACCAGGCACCTGAAAGAACACCCACCTAAGAAGAAGGGCGGGATTGTATTCACTGAGGGTCTATCTGTGCCAGGCCCTTGGTGGTATGTGTTTATTCCTCTAACGATCCTATGAGGAAGGTGTTAGTATCCCCATTTTACAGTTGAGAAAACTGAGGCCCAGAGAGGTTAAGTAATTTGTCCAGGTCTAAGTAGTCAGGAAAAGACTCTGATGCTGGGAAGGATTGGAGGCAGGAGGAGAAGGGGACGACAGAGAATGAGATGGCTGGATGGCATCACTGACTCGATGGACATGAGTTTGAGTGAACTCCGGGAGTTGGTGATGGACAGGCAGGCCTGGCGTGCTGTGATTCATGGGGTCGCAAAGAGTCGGACACGACTGAGTTACTGAACTGAATTGAACTGAAGTAGTCAGGAAGCAGAAAGTCATCCACTCAAACTGAGACGGATTATCACCTGCCTTGTCCTTTCTAAGGAGAAAAGAGGACTCTAAACATTCTGGGGAAAGTTTTGATCTTGAGTTTCAGTGTTGGAAACGTTGCTGTTGTTTAGTCACTACGTTGTGTCTGACTCTTTGCAGCCTCATGGACTATAGCCCGCCAGGCTCCTCTGTCCATAGGATTTCCCCGGCAAGAATACTGGAGTGAGTTGCCATTTCCTTCTCCAGGGGATCTTCCTGACCCAGGGATCGAACCCACGTCTCCTGCATCGGCAAGTGGCTTCTTCATCACTGAGCCACCAGGGAAGTCCCGTTGGAAACTTACAACTGGCATTAAACTGTTTGTCGTCTATTTATTGCCTGTTTTCATTTAGGAGGTTATTTCACACCTATTTTAACCTCACAGACTGGAGAAGCAATGGCATCTCAGAGAAGTATGTATTCACAGTGTTATTTCATTGCACGTCTCCCACTTGTGTCCTTCTGAGCCAGTCTTCTCCCCTTTCTGGGCTTTAGTTTCTCCACCTGCAAAAAAGGGTCCTTTAACATAGAATTCTAACTCCAGGACAGTACATCTCCTCTATTTGAATTTAATCCTATTTTCCATGTCTTGGAGGTCCAAATGCTCCTGATCATCATTCAATAAGTATTTATTAACCACTGAGTATGCACCAAGCAGAGGACTGGATTCTGGAGACGATATGGGCCCCAAAACCTGGGCGGGGGGAGCCTGGGGAGAGGTAGACAGGCAGACAAACCATTTCAACTCCGTGTGCATGTGCCACATACAGAAGTACATGAAAAGAGAGTACCAGTGTTTGCAGGATACTTTCTGGGAAAGCTTTTCTCCCAGAGCTGGTGATGCTTGAGCTGGGTTCTGAAGGCTGAATAGGAGTTTTCCAGGTGGACTTGGCTGGCTCAAAGTGCCAATGAAGCCGTCTCAGAACACTCACAGAGCTGCTGTCCCACCTGGCTGTGCACTTGCCCACAAGGGTGAGAAGACTGAGCTCTACCTTTTCCAGCTCTGTGTTTGGAGGAGGCGTGGGGCGTCCTGCTCGGTGTCTGTGGCTGTGTTTCTCTGTACTGTCCCTCCTAAAGGGCTCCCTCCTTCCGCCCTTCTCCTTTCCTTCCCCTCTCATTTCTCACTCTCTTCACTTTCCCTCGCTCAGCTTTCCGCTCCACTCCCGGGCTCTTTTCTCCCCTCCCCTCGTCTCAGGCTTTCTCGGCGTTTCCCTTCCCCTCCCCCAGCCCTGGGTCTCCAAGACCACCCGCTTTGTTTACTCCCTTCCTGTGCTAAGTTTCGGGTGTGTTTGTTTCTCTGCGTGCACGAGCTTTTCTCTCGAGTCGTTGCGTCTCTCTCCGCGATCGGTCTGCGTGTTTCTTCGTGTGTTTCCCTCTTTCTTTGTGTTATTTTCTGTGTGTTTCAGGATGAGTTATTCTGTTTCCCTCTAACGGGTTCTAAATCCACGAGGAGAAAACAAGACCCAAGACCCCATCTCCTTCCCTCTGCGGGGCGCGCCCCCACCCCGACCCAGAACGCCCACTCCGCACCCAGGACGTCGGGAGGGAAGCCCAGGCGCCCCGGCGCGCGCCACGCGGGGCCGATGGCTCCGGGGCGCACGGCTCCAACTCTGCCCGCCCGCGGGCGCCGGGCTCCCCTCCCCCGCCGACCCTCTCCCGCGCCCCGCGCAGCCCGCTCCGAAGGGGCGGCGGGCCGGGAGCCCCGGCCCCAGCTCGGCGGCGCGCCGGGCTCACCCACCTGCGGCTGCGGCTCCGGGACGCAGGCGGGGCGCTCCCGCGGCCGGGCCCCGCGATGGCCGAGTCCGGGCGCGGGGCTGGCGGCCGCCGGCGAGCGGGGCATGCCGGGAAGGCGCGGAGATAAGCCCGGGCGGCCGAGCCCCCGGCGGCGGCGGCGCGGGCGGGGCAGCCGCGGGCCGAGCGTCCAAATCCCCCGCTGCCAGGCGCCGCCGTCACCGCCAGGCCCCCGGGCCGGCCGCGGGTTGGGGCCGCGGGAGGCCCCGGGCAGCTGCGGGGCCGTCGCTCAGCGCCCCGACGGGCGGTCCCCGCACCCCCGCGGGGGCCGGGCGGGGCGGGGAGGGGGCGCCGAGGAGCTGGCCGTCCCCTGGGGTTGGGGAGCGCCCCGCGGCCCCGCAGCGTGGCTGGTCCCGGGGTAGGTCTGCTCCGCTGCTCGCCGGCTCGTTTACATCCTGGCTCTGAGGCCCACTGGGCTTCCCTGGTGGCTCAGACGGTAAAGAATCCGCCTGCAATGATGGAGATGTGGGTTCGATCCCTGGATTGGGAAGATCCCCTGGAGGAGGGCTTGGCAATCCACTCCAGTATTCTTGCCTGGAGAATCCCCATGGACAGAGGAGCCTGGCAGGCTACATACAGTCCACGGGGTCGCAAAGAATCGGACACGACTGAACAACCAAGCACATCCACACTGCCACTCACTAGCTTGTACACCTAGCGGGTACCTTGGTTTCTTCCTCTGCCAAAGGGACCAGGACTTATAAGCATTCTGAGTTAAATGTCCAGATGCAGACCATGTTGGGCCCAGGGTCAGTGGTGAATCAGTAGTAGCTGTTATGATAGCCTGAACCACACTGGGTGGTGACAGGCAGGCGCATCCCTACCAACCACCTGCCAGGGACAAGGGTAGGAATACACCACAGGGGTTGGGGGTCCTGTCCCCTCTGTTCAAACCCTACTCCATCCCGTACTAAAGGGGGACCCACAGTGCATACGCTGCCCCCACCCTGCAATGGGCCATCCCTCAGGCCTGAAGATGCCCACAGCAGGCTGCCTGGGAAGGACAGATATCCACAAAGGCCCTGCAAGCAGGCTGTGCGTAGTGTGAGCAGGGACTTCCAGAGTCCAGACTCCCAGGAGCGTGGTCTAGACGGGCTATGGTCTTTCCTTGGCCCTCGAACTCCGCAGGACCCAAGCAGGGCCAGCTAAAGCCTGGGACCCAGTTGACCAGTCTAAGGGCCATACTGTTGACAAGTGGCGAAGGATACAGACTAGGCCCCAGGCGCTTAATGCAGGCACTTTGATCTTGTGACCCCTAGATTATGTCCAACCCACAGCAGTATTGTTTTGGCTTAGAGTTTTAAAAAGATAAAGTTAGCTGCCAACATTTAAAAAAATCAGGAACTGTATAGATACCTCTAGATTTTTAGCCTCTCTGGAAAATTCATAAGACCGTTGGTTGCAACAGTTATAAGAGAGGGGTGGGTGAATCTCCAGGCCTACCCTGTTTTCTGCTGTGTGCAAATACACTCACACCTCACATCCTATTAAGGGCCTGGCCATGTGAGAGCTCAGGTTGCCCACCATTGGCACTCTGGGGCCAGAGGGTTGAGTTATGATTTTATTACCCTCCAAAAGGCTTTTACGGAAAACCTGCATTCCGTGTAAGGAAAACAGACCAACAGCAAAGCAGCGAACATCAGAATGGGTGACTGGGCACAATCAGTATCTCCATGTCTTGGGGATACTCTTGAGAAAAATGGAGTGCTGTTTTTGTCTTGGGTGGTTTAGACACTTGTGACTCCATAGGAGAGATGTTTAAAGAAAGCTTTGGGTCTTCCCTGGTGGTCCAGTGGTTAAGACTCCATGCTTTCAATGCAGGAGGGCACAGGTTCCCTGGTCAGGGAAATAAGACCCATATACTACATGGTGCAGCCAAAAACGTAAAAAGAAAAAAAGCATTAAGCTTGTGTGAAGGGGGTTATAAATGGAAAAGACCTACCAACACAAACAAAAGCAACCAAACTGAAAAAAAAAAAAGAAAGCTGCTGCCTGGAGCTGACAGTGCAAATGCTCCAGTTAACCACCCACCATCCAGCTGCAGGGAGAAGAGGGTGGCGCTAAAGTAGAACCAGTGCCTTTCCTAGCCAGCTGTGTCCCTTCATTCTGGCCACTCCTGCCATCTCGGTGCCCCTTGAAGTCTCTCCAGTTTGACCTGAGAAGACCTTGGGTGTACTCAGTGTTCTTACTTGCAAGCAATAGAAACTGGTTGCTTGTCCCAAGTGGAAAGGGGTCTTATTTAAAGGATCTGGGGTGCCCTTGGCATCAGCTGGAGACTGAAGACCAGGATTAGGAAGTCGGTAGTCACCACAGGGAGTTCCAAGGGCTGGGCACCACTGCCCTGAAATGATCGTGACCTTCCCTTCAACTTTATCTTTATTCTGGAATCAAAGTCCTGGGTGGGACCTCACCCTGTTGGCTTGCACTGTGGGAGGTGAGATTCAGGCAGAGTCCTGCCTTCCAATATCTATGCATACAAGGGCAGGGTCCCCCCAATAAATACAAGAGGGAGTGTTGCCAGACTGCTCCCCACAATTCAAATACTCCTAAATATAGCCCTTTCCCCACCCAGTCTGAGCATCAAATTGTGTAGGAAGGGTTCCCAAATGGAGGACTGAACCAGATGATTAAAGAGAAGCCAGCAGATGGGCAGTGGTGCTGACTGTAGTAAGGCTTGGTTCCTGGCCAGTGGCTGCAAGCTTGCACTCCACCCAGGCAAGGAGTGAACATTTATTGAGCACCAACCATGTATCAGGTGGGTTTTCCAGGTGGCTCAGTGGTGAAGAATCTGCCTGCCAACGCAGGAGACCAGGTTCAATCCCTGAATCGGGAAGATCCCCTGGAGAAGGAAATGGCAACCCACTCCAGTATTCTTGCCTGGGAAATCCCATGGACAGAGGAGCCTGGCAGGCTATTGTCC
This sequence comes from Moschus berezovskii, assembly GCF_049115385.1. Classification (NCBI taxonomy): domain Eukaryota; kingdom Metazoa; phylum Chordata; class Mammalia; order Artiodactyla; family Moschidae; genus Moschus; species Moschus berezovskii. The sequence continues at coordinate 29,315,696 of NC_142479.1, forward strand.
ATGGGGTCACCAAAGAGTTGGACATGACTTAGTAACTAAACAGCAGCATGTACCAGGCACTGATTTGACATCCTACATGCCTTATCTCATTGGATTTTCCCACCAACCCTGAATAGATGGGATGATTATGTTTGCAAGGGAGCAAATAGACTCAGAGAGGTAAGGCAAGTTACCCAAGCTCTTCCGGCTCTCAAGTGGTGAAACTGGAGACTCCCTGGCACCAAAGTCCAGACCACCCAAACCAGGAATCTGGCAGCTCTTCTGGTGACCTGGCTATTGAAACCGGGCAGGTTGCCATGGCCGCAGTGATGGTTACAACACCTAGAGCCCCTTTGTCCCAACCTTGTATACACCTCATCTTCAAAAATACACGTCCTCTGCTCTTGGTTGTGATCCTGTCCCACCTTGCTATCCTTTCACTTGGTCTTGTTGTCTTCCTTCTGATGCCAGCTACAGAGCTGTATGTGTCATTTGATGCTCAAAAAAATGGTGATCCTTTTTTGCAGCACCGAGTCTTGTGTTATGTCCTAGTGACAATAGGTGGGGGTAGCACTGCTTGGCAGACTGGATGCCAAGCACCTAAGATGCTCATCCACTCAGGGCAGCTGAGCATCTCTTTAAAAGGCAGCCCTGAAGACCAAGGTGGGAAAGGAGTGTAGCAGATAGATGCTGATCCCCTCCAACCTTCAACCCATAGCTCTGGGCAACAACCCCTTCCTTCCAGACAAGCAGGACTAAGGAGTGAAAACTCCCCCCTGCCCCAGCAAGAACAGCTTCTCACATGGCCTGTAACCCTCACTAAACCCTCCCGACCCACCTCCTGGCCCTCAGAGGGACGGCAGAATGGCATCCTTCACCCCGCCAGGTAGGGAGCTGAGCCAGGGAAAATGCGCTCCAAGGTCTGTCTCGTGTTCTTGGTAGCTGTGTGATCTTAGTTCCCTCTAAGTTTCCCCATCTGCAGAATGGGCATGACAGCAAAACCCATGGCCTCCAGATGCTTTAAGGATTAAGTGAGATGATGCATTTAAAACCATTGCAAAGAAAGTAGAATGGTGGTTACCATGGGCTGGAGGGAGAAAGGAGTGGGGAGTTACTCTCGAATGGATACAGTTTCCATTTGGGAAGATGAATAACGGGCCGGAGAGGAATTGTGCTGATGGTTACACAACAGCGAGAATGTGCTTAATGCCATGAACATAGTCTACTTAAAAATAAAGTGGCCAAGCTTATGTATATTTTATCACAATTTTTTAAAAAGTATTTATCACAGTATGATATAGAAAGAAAAAAAAAACGGGGCCTCTTTGACGTTCCTCAAACATGCCTGGCTCACCCTACGCATCCTGACTGGGCTTTGCTCCAAGGTCAGCCTGCACGTTGCCATTGGGAGGGCAGGATTCACACTCCATTTCTCTCTCTCCATCTTTGTGCTGGCTAAATAAGTGGACCCACTTCTTTAAAGTTCCCTACAGGCCTGGACTCCTTGCTGCTGTTGTTCCCATGGCTCACTCCCTCCCTTTGCTCAGGTGTCTGCTCAAGAGTCACCTCCACCAAGAAGTCTTCCCTGATCACTCCCATCTGAAGGAGCACCTGCCGTCATCTACACTCCCCTGGCCTGATGTGGGGTTTTTTTTTGTTTTTTTGTTTTTTAATGGTACTTTCACTGTCTAATGGTGCATTAGATATTTATTACTTCTCCTCTCTCACAGGGCTTCCCAGGTGGCGCTAGTGGTAAAGAATTCTCTTACCAATACAGGAGATGTAAGAGACATGGGTTCGATCCCTGGTTGGGAAGATCCCCTGAGGGCATGGCAACCCACTCTAGTATTCTTGCCTGGAGAATCCCATGAACAGAGGAGCCTGGCAGGCCACAGTCAGTGGGGTCACAAAGAGTCGGACACGACTGAAGCAACTTAGCACACATACCCCTTTGAACATACTTGCCCCTTTCAGTATGTAAATGCCATGAGGCTCAGGACTTGACTGTCTTATACTTCACTGACCCCCAGTTCTAGCACAATGCCTGGCATTTAGTAGCTGCTCAATGAACACTTGTGGAAGGAATGAACATAAAGCTTACTATTGTCACTGTCTTTCTACAGCAGAGATGGGAACTCTAGTCCCATTTCCAGTACTTGCAAGTCCCCTGGGATGTGGCAGCCATGAAGAGACTTAAGGCAGGGGGTTGAGCCCGTGGGAAACAGAAGCTAAGCCACCAGCACTGGAGAGAAAGAAGGTTGATCTGAATTTAAGTCTGAGTTTTAAATCCCCAATTTGATTCTGAGTTCATGCTTGTTTGAAGCTTTCTGGCGCTTTCGTGGGCTAGTGAACAGCTTTCCAAGGAGAGAGGCCAGCAGAGAGGGGTTTGTGTACATGCAGGTCGGGCCTCCTCTGAGCTGTGGGCGTGGACAGAGACCACAGTGAAGCCGGACTGCCATGCAGGAGCGAAAAGGAGCCAACTCGATGGCTGGGACTGGCCGGAGCGAGGGCGCAGCCCCAGGAAGCAGGGAGAAAGAGGGCTGGAGGAAGGCTGAGAGTTAGCAGGGCAGGGCTGGGCCACCGCCTCCCCGGGAACAAAGGCCAAGTTTGCATTTTCTTTAAGTCAAGACAACTGGACCATTAACAGAGATTTCCCTCAGAGGATATTAGGGCTTGGGTACGTCGGCAATGGGGGGCAAGGAGCAAGGGAAATTATAACCTGTCAGTATAAGGAACACTTTCATATTTATTATTGAATCTGACTTTTCACCACAACTGTGTGCAGGAGGCATTACCGTCGCTATATTACAGACGTGGAAACAGACGCAGGCAAGGGACTGGCTGCAAAGTTCAGTGCAGGCTCTCGCCACGACACCAGGCGGCCCCTAAGTTCAAAGTCAAGATCACGCTGGTGATTGTGAGCTTAGAGATGGGGAGGAGGGTTAGAGATGAGTCAGTCTTCCTCCCTTTCTTGACCGCCTTCGAAACCTTGTTCCCCACCTGCCCTACTCCAGGGTCAAGCCCCAGTGACACTCCCTCACTTCACCCGCTTGTAACTGGACTTAAAACCTGGTTGGCTGACCTTTTCAGTGACGCGTAAACAGCAGGTCCTAGAAAAGGCAATTCAAATAATGAAGGTAACTCAGGTCATTGCGAAGGGAGCTTGCGTGTTATCTTGGTTCTCTTTCTGTGAACACAGAAACACTGATTTGATGCGTGCACCCCTGTGTTCATAGCAGCATTGTTTACAACAGCCAAGATGTGAGAACAACCTAAGTGTCCATCGGTAGGTGGATGCACAAGGAAGTTGTGGACTATGTGTGCAATGAAATACTACTCAGCCGTAAAAGAAGATGAACTCTTGCCGTTTGCAACAACGTGGACGGACCTGGAGGAGATTATGTTAAGGGAAAGAAGTCAGACAAGAGAGAAACAAGTATCATATGAATTTACTCATATGTGAAATGCAAAAACCAACAACAAAAACATAAAACAAGCCAACCAGACAAAGCAAACACAGAGAACAGAGTTATAGTTATCAGAGGGGAAAGGGCAGAGAGGGGAGGATGAAAGGGGTTAAGAGAATGGATGGTGCTGGATGTCGAGACACTGCAGTGTATACAGCAGTAAACCATAATGTCCATGTGAAACTTATACAATGTCATAAACCAATGTTACCTCAACAGGAGATGAATTTTAAAGATAATAAAGAGGGGCAGTAAAATGCTAGAAAGAGCAAAAGAAGAAGGCTGTGAAATCTGTCTTCAGAGCTCTTTCAGAAAAGTGTTTTCACGATTTTAAGTGATTTTGCCGAGAGTATAGAGCAGCCACTATCTGAGACACCCAACTCCCTAGCCCAGAAGTCACACCCAGCGCCTGTGATGAGTGACGGGATTTTGTGGAGGGAAGGAAACCGTGCTTCCATCTAGACTAAAGCAGATCCCAGGGCTTGGGGCGGGCGAGTCTTGGGGGAATCAGGCAACCCTCTCAGCTCTTGTGTCAGTTAGGGTGACAGTTCCCCAGGACAGCTGTGGGCTAGAAGAGGCTTGTGTCACTCCCTGGCCTTTCTCTACAACCTAAGGGCTGGGACATACCCAAAGCCATCCTCAGATGCTTGTTCTGGATCCCCAGGAGAGCAGACACCTAGCAGGGAAGCCCATGTCCGGGTTTACAGCCCCCAGATTACCTGCATTGCCTTGACTGTCCACGTCTGTTACCCACCTGGACAGCAGCATCTCCACCCCCTTAGAGAGCGCAGAGCCAGGAGTCCCACTCTGGAGAGAATCGGGGAGGGCTCGAATACCTCCCGAGTGGAGCAGATCGCCCCCAATCACTTCATACGAGGCGGCGCCGGGGTCTGCTAACAACCTACAACCGAGAAGGTGCACTTCAAGGAGTGGTCACTGGGTGTCACCCCTGCTTCTCAGGCAAGGGCCTTCATGGCTCAGCTATCACTATAGGGTGCCGGAGAGAGAAGACTCCTTTGAGATTCAGTTTACAGGCTTGGCATCTTCCATGCCTTCTGTGGATCCCACAGAAGTGGGTTGTTGCCTCGCTCATCCCCCACCCCTCCTGGCTGGCCCGGACTGCACGGTCCATCCAAACAAGCTCCCTTGCTTCTCTCGCCTTCCTGGTTCATTCCCTAGAAACCACACTCCGCCTTCTGCAGACAGGCACTGGAGCAGGTACACACCGTGGAGAAGGTCCCACAGCAAGACTGCCTTTGCTTTCAAGCCACGATCACAGACCTTCCTGGTGAACTGTCTGTCCGTGAAGCTCCGAACCTCACACCCTTAGTTCCTGAGAAACAACTTCATATCTTTTTATTTCTTTATATTGATGTGGACCAGCTTCCCTGGTGGCTCAGCTGGTAAAGAATCCACCTGCAATGCGGAAGACCTGGGTTCGATCCCTGGGTTGGGAAGATCCCCTAGAGAAGGGAAAGGCTACCCACTCCAATATTCTGGCCTGGAGAATACCATGGACTATACAGTGACAAAACCACCTTTTTTAAAGTCTTTATTGAATGTGTTACAATACTGCTTCTGTTTACGCTTTGGTTTTCTGGCCACAAGTCATGTGGTATCTTAGCTCCCTGAGAGGGATCAAACCCGCACCCCTCACGTCAGAAGGCGAAGCCCTATCCACTGGAGCAGGGAAGTCTCAACAACTTATCTGCGTGTAAGTCTCATATCTTATCTGCAGACTTCCCATGACCCTCCTCCACTTTCAATTGTTTCATTAAAAATAAAAAAGAAGGAAAGTACTTATGTCCTCATTTTTTCATCCCGAATCTCTAAACTTCCCATACTTGTCTTCTCTTCCATCATTTCTTCTCTGAATCCCATCCCCCCACCCCAAAGGTCCTTGGTCCTTTACCTTTTTCTATGTTCTTCTGAGTTAATATCTCCCTCTATGTGGGAGAAGTCCCGTCAGTCAATAACGGTGCTCCAGTCCTTATTATCTTCAGAATCTCTCTGTGCCCAGTGACTCTCCAGCTACCAGCCTGTCTCTGTTACCTTTACAAGCTAAATTTCTCCTTTTGTTTCAACACCATCAGAAAAGCTGTCTCCACTGACTACCTCCCATTCACTCTTCAACCTGCTCAAAGCTGGCTGATACCCACCCTGCTCCAGTGAGCTGACTTTTCAGTCACCATGATCTCCCTGTCACCAGCAGCAACAGACACAGGCATCTCCTTTTAACACTCTCCCCAGGATGGAGCACTGTGGACTGGACCCCCTTCTCCCTTCCTGGCTTCCATGACACCACCCTCCCCCAACCTCTCAGATTTCTCCTTGGTTCTATGTCTGCTCTCCACTCTCTGAACGTAAAAATTAGAATTTCTTTCTTCTTAGTCACAGATCGCCTTCTTTTTTTTTTAATTCCATCTTCCTAGGTAATGGCACTCATTCCTGCTGATGTATTTGTCCCTATTTTATGTGGATTCCCAAATTTGTATCTTTGGGTCTCCCTACCTATTTGACAGGGCTTTCCCAGGTGGCACAGTGGTAAAGAATCTGCCTGCCAATGTGGGAGACATGGCACACAGACTCCTGTGGCCTGTGGGCTCCAGTGATTGTGGAGTGTGGGCTTAGTTGCCCTGACATATATGGGATCTTAGTTCCTCAACCAGGAATCGAACCCTCATCCTCTGCATTACAAGGTGGACTCTTAACTACTGGACCACAAGGGAAATCTCTCAGTCTGTTCTTAGCATGGCAGCAACAGAAAAGGAAATGCTCTGTATCCTAATCTGAGTACATAGATACACATATATGTAAAACCTTGAGGCATGCTTCAGTTTGTATCCTTTACTATAGGATAAACCTCAACTAAAAACGACAACAATGAAAACCCAAACAAGATGTCGATTCCCTAGTTAAAATTCTTCAGTAGCCTCCCACTGCCCTTGGAATAGCAGACCAACCCTGCATGATTCAACCCCAGGCTTTTTCTCCAACCTCATCTCCTTCTTTGCTTATTGAAACCCAGTTGCCCTGGCTTCCCTTTAGTTTCTCTAACAAGCTAAAAGCTTTCCTGCCGGCCTCAGGACCTTTGCTCATGCTGTTTCCTCAGCCCCTTCCCCTTTTTTCCTTGATATCAGCTACCCAGGCTTTCCCAGACCATGATGTCTAAAATGTATCAGCCCATTTATTCTTTCTGCTCCTAAATAATTGGTTTTTTTTAAATACTACTACAATTGTTTTGTTTTTCCATGGTTGGGACTAGCTTATACATTTCACCAACACACTGCATGCTCAGTCACTCAGTCACGTCCAACTCTTTGTGGCCCCGTGAACTGTAGCCCACCAGGTTCCTCTGTTCATGGAATTTTCCAGGCAAGAATTCTGGTTGTTGCTGTTCAGTTGCTAAGTTGTGTCTGACTTTTTGCCACCCCACGAACTGCAGCACTCCAGGCTTCCCTATCCTTCGCTATCTCCTGGAGTTTGTTCAAACTCATGTCTGTTGAGTCAGTGATGCAATCCAACCACCTCATCCTCTGTCACCCCCTTCTTCTCTTGCCCTCAATCTTTTGCAGCATCAGGGTCTTTTCCAACGAATTGCTCTTCATATCAGGTGGCCAAAGTATGGGAGCTTCAGCATCAGTCTTTCCAATGAATATTCAGGGTTTATTTCCTTTATGATTGACTGGCTTGATCTCCTTGCAATCCAAGGGACTCTCCAGAGTCTTCTCCAGCACCATAATTCAAAAGCATTAATTCTTCAATGCTCAGCCTTCCTTATGGTCCAACTCTCACATCCATACATAACTACTGGAAAAACCATAGCTTTGACTATAAGGATCTGTCAGCAGAGTGATATTTCTGCTTCTTAATACACTGTCTAGGTTTGTCATACTTTTCTTCCAAGGAGCAGGAGTCTTTTAATTTTGTGGCTGCGTGAAATTAAAAGACTACTAAAATGGGTTGCCATCTCCTTCTCCAAACCACACATTACATATGTTGTTATTCTAGGCGCTGCATAGATAACCAACGTCATGAGTCTTATATTCAAAGAGCAAGCAGACTCCTTTTTCCTTTATATTTTAGTTTCCGTAAGTCAAAGTACAGGTGCTTGAATTAAGAAAAAAATTTCAGTTCCTATCAGTGCAGTAGCGCCCCCATCCCCATGCCCGGAGTTGGAGCAGAGGGAACAATGGTGAGTCCAGAGTGTAACAGGCTGAACTGTGTCCAAAACTACAATAACTAAGCTCAAAGCAGTGGAGAAAAAACTTTTAAACCATAAACAAGCATCGCACACACACAAGAGCAAGTGCCTTTCCTTTATTGTTTTTATTTCCACAGCTTAAATCAGGGGCTAAAAACACAAGATCAAAAACCAAGCGTGTCACACCCAGACCCCTGCTTCAGTGGGTACTTCTCACATACTTTGTCTTTCAACTCAACCCTCCAAAAGACCCAATTTTTTTTTTTTTTTGGACAAGTGCAATCATTTCAACAACAGAGCCATGGAGATCCACTTCATTTATTCCCCAGCTCTTCTGAGAACATCTCTGCTTGACTGCCTCGAGGACCTCTCTGCTGGTGATGGCTCTTCTGTGGTTGTAGAGGGACAATCTGACCGCCTCCAGGCTAACCCATTCCAGCTGCCAATCCTCCAGCGCTCTCAGGGCATCCAGGATCCAGGAGCACCCACTGAAGTCTGGGTGGACCTGGGACAGAAACAGCATAATGTTGAGACACAGAAGTCAAGGCTCCCATAGTCAGGAGTGTATGGTCCAATACCGCACCCATGCACCCATTGCTTCTACCATACAAACCACCCAGAAGGACAATGGGAAAGATACGATGAAGGAAACTAAGCCATTGTAACTGTCAGCACTTTCTGAGAAAGAGCAAGGCAGGGGGATTTGTAGCAATGTGAGAAAGATAACTTTTGTCTGGATAATACCAGTTAACTCTGCTCACTTCAACTTTTGTGCCTTGATTTTTCCTAATAGAAGCAGAGCTAACACCCAACGCCTTCTGAAGATGCGAAACAGTTTTAGCTTCCAGTATACTTTCACTTTTTCCTGAAAGTCCCTTGGACAGCAAGGAGATCAAACCAGTCAATCTTAAGGAAAATCAGTCCTGAATACTCGTTGGAAGGACAGATACTGAAGCCGAAGCTCCAATATTTTGGTCATCTGATGCAAACAGCTGACTCATTGGAATAGTCCCTGATACTGGGAAAGGCTGAGGGCAGAAGAAGAGGGCATCAGAGGATGAGATGGCTGGATGGCATCACCGATGCAACAGATATGAACTCGGACAAACTTCAGGAGATGATGAGGGACAGGAAGGCCTGGGGTGCTGTAGTTCTTGGGGTCAAAAAGAATCAGACACAACTGGGCAGTAACAGCAATACGTTCAAACTCTATATTTATACTAGCAAGTGTTTAACTTTAACACTTCTTAATTTCCAGCCTTACTTCCCTATGCCAGCAGTCTCTCCAGCGTAGCAGGGAGTACTTGATCTTCCTCAGGTGTGTCGCTGTGTTTTTCAGTCCCCTGCAACTGTGTATCTGTCACCTCTACCTGCAGGCCCACACTCAACGCCACTTTTCAGACCTCATCCTTCTTCTAAGACTCTGCCCCAACTCTCACCTCTGGCTTATCTGCATTCCACACAACCACCCCTCAGCCCTGCCAACTGAGGACCAGAGCACTTTTGTTCTCAGAGCCTGTATCACAGGCTGCCCCTGTTATCAGCATCCTTGTCTGAAGTTACAGAAGCAGCCGGAACAGTCCAAAGAGTGCTGCCCTGAGACTCTGCCATCCTGGACTCTAATCCTAATTGTCTGGACATGAGAGGTCAGGTATGCAAGTCGTAGTGTCACATTGGGCCTCAGTTGCTTTTTGAGGGGAAAGGAGAAGTTTTGAGGTGGGATTCTAAAAGTTTCTCCTAGTTTTCATAATTTACAGGTATTTCCTCAATGCCCCCCACAATGTACACCCACACAGAGACAGAAACCCAGTTTTACATATAACTTCAGGGAATTCCTAGATCTATTAGAATCCATACATAGAAACCCCCTCAAAGGTCCATGGGTCTAAAGTTAAAGAACCTCTGGTCTAGGGGGAAAAAACGTAACATTTATTGAGTACTTACTATATGTCAGGCAGTATTCTGAGGGTCTTAAAGAGGTTTTCTCAATTAGTCATAAGATAGTATATTAAAAAGCAGAGACATTACTTTGCCAACAAAGGTCCGTCTAGTCAAGGCTATGGTTTTTCCTGTGGTCATGTATGGATGTGAGAGTTGGACTGTGAAGAAAGCTGATCGCCGAAGAATTGATGCTTTTGAACTGTGGTGTTGGAGAAGACTCTTGAGAGTCCCTTGTACTGCAATGAGATCCAACCAGTCCATTCTAAAGGAGATCAATCCTGGGTGTTCATTGGAAGGACTGATGCTAAAGCTGAAACTCCAATACTTTGGCCACCTCCTGCGACGAGCTGACTCACTGGAAAAAGAGTCTGATGCTGGGAAGGATTGAGGGCAGGAGGAGAAGGGGACGACAGAGAATGAGATGGCTGGATGGCATCACCGACTCGATGGACATGAGTTTGAGTGAACTCCGGGAGTTGGTGATAGACAGGGAGGCCTGGCGTGCTGTGATTCATGGGGTCACAAAGAGTCGGACACGACTGAGCGACTGAACTGAACTGAACCCTATAGAGGAGGTACTTCCGTTCTCTATTTTACTGATGAGAAAATCATGGCAGAGAAAGTCATTTGCTCCAGGTCAAACAGCCAGTAAGTGGCAGAGCCTGGGTAGAAACCCAGGCCGTCTGGCTTTGGAGCACCTCCTCTCAGCCACAAAGTCATGACTGCAAAATGCAACAAGTGAGCGCCTCTCCAACAGAACTTCTGTCGTGTTCATCTGAGCTCCTGCAGCAGGCCTGGCTGGCACTTAAGCAGCACTCAATAGGTTTACCCAACCAACATCTGTTTTTATCCTCACAGCACCGTGAGAGGCCGACCCAAGGGCGCCGACCTGAATCTCGGGAGGCCTGAAGAAGCAGGGTGGCCTGCCAGGCCCACAAGGTTAAGGAGAAGCCAAGGGAAAACAAATGCTCAGGAGACTACTTAGTCCAAGTTCTCCCATCCCGGACCTTTTCAGCCCAATGCATGATCTCCTGCAGAGAGCTCAGAGTTGGGGGTGACTTCGCCTTCCAGGCAACACTGGGCAGGATCTGTGGGCACCTTTGGTTGTCACAACCGGGAGGGAGACGGATCCTGGCATTTTCAGGGGTGCTGCTCAACATCCCACAGTGCACAGGACAGACCCCACCCCACTGTCAACAGTGCTGTGGTTGAGAACCCTGTTCTGACTACACACCTTCTCTCCTTCTCCCGTCTTTCCTTAATCTCATTTTCCCTCCTTTCAGGATAAACAACAGTTTCCAGATGATACTCCTGGAATACAGGGGACGTCAGTACAATTACAGATATGAACACTCAGCCCTGCTTCATTGGCACAAAGAAGTAAAATCCCAGTACCATATATACACTGCTATATATAAAATAGATCATCAACAGAGACCTACTGCGTAGCACAGGGGGCTCGCCCCAATACTCTGTAGTAACCTACATGGGAACAGAATGTGAAAAAGAAAAAGATACATGTACAACTAAATCACTTTACACCTGAAACACAACATTGTAGATCAACTATACTCCAATATAAAATAAACAATTTTTAAAAGAGAAGTGATATCCCAAATCAAGCCTTAACACATCTTTCGGAGAATTTCCTTGTTCTCTTCCCTATAACTTCTCTTGAAGGAGAAGGCTTTGCTGACTTTGTTTTATAGAATTTGTATACTAAGGGCTGAAGATGGGTGGGCAGGAGAAAAGGAATGAGTGTCTACGCACTTAAATTTATAAAGACAGGGACTTCCCTGCTGGTTCAGTGGCTAAGACTCTGTGCTCCTAATGCAGGGGACCTGGGTTCAACCCCTGGTCAGGGAACTAGATCCTATATGCTGCAACTAAGAGTTTGCATGCCACACCTAAGAAGAAAAAAAGAAAAGTTTCTTCATGCCGCAACTAAGACCCGGCACAGCCAAATAAATACAAATTTTAAAAAGGAATTTCTAAGTACAGAGGACCATTCAATGAAAACCTGATTATTTGCAACCCTTCAAAGCAACAGGACAAGGTGGCAAATCCCCTCTCTACAGGAAAAGTGGGCGGGGTGGGGGCGGCGTTTGAGAATCAATTTACAGATTGGCTGTCAACAAATACAAGAAAAGGAGACACCAAGAGCTCAGGTGTTTGGAGTTGCTGCCAACAGAAAGAAAGGCAAGCAGAAAAAGATAGCAGCCATCTGCAGATCCAGTTTATAGCAGCTGTTTGTACCCGACCTTTTAGGAACTCAGTGTGTGAGAAAGGACTCCTGTATCAGAAGGTGAGGTCAAGGTCACACCCAGGGCCACTAGCATGATATCTGTCTTGGCCATTCTAAGCTTCCAAAAACGGAGTCCCAACTCACTTGCTTTAAGAGTTTCCCCATGTAATTAAAATATGCCTCCTTCTTCTTCCTCCTCTTCTTCCCAGTGGCAGAGCAGACCCACTCATCCTTCTCTTTGGCTGGGATATAAATTGTGAGCTTCCTCTTAGGGAACTGTAGGCCATGTAAGCAAACGAAGTGCATGTGGAAGGCTTATCCTGACGCTGGTAGCTCAGAGCACTAGCTGTAGTTAAGGGCACATTCCAAAGAGGTTTTATAGGAACCTGCTGGAGGGCAATCATTCCTAACAAAATCGGCCATTAGTGACTGCACCTGCAAGAGATGAAGGCTTTCAAAATCCTCAAGAGACATTATTAGACCTTTATTAGATATTCAGTTCAGTTCAGTCGCTCAGTCGTGTCCGACTCTCCGCGACCCCATGAATCACAGCACGCCAGTCCTCCCTGTCCATCACCAACTCCTGGAGTTCACTCAAACTCATGTCCACATATATTTAGACCTCAAGGTCTGAAGCTGGCATGGGTTATTCCCGAAGGAGTGTGAGGTGGGACACTCCAAGCATTCTTTGGTTCAATCCCACATGAAAGATAGCATCCTGTTTGACGTAACAGCCATCCATTAACCAGGCAATGCCCATCTCAGAAGTTATTGTTTTTCTAGTTAAAGCAATTTTTTATTGAGATGTAATTCATATATCATAAAATCCATCCATTTAAAGTATGAAATTCAATGATTTTTATCATGTTTAGGATCATTGTTGTTCTGAGTCATGCTAAGTCCTTTCAGTCATGTCTGACTCTTTGTGGCCCCATGTACAGTAGCCCACCGGGCTCCTCTGTCCATGGGATTTCCTAGGCAAGAATACTGGATTTGGTAGCCAATCCCTTCTCCAGGGGATCCTCCCAACTCAGGGATCAAACCTGAATCTCCTGCATTGCAGGCAGATTCTTTGCTGCTGAGCCACCAGGGAGGCCATTTAGGGTCATACAACCTGCCTAACTTCAGGCATTTCTTAGCCATGAAGATTTCATTTCCAAAAGACCAGAAATGGAAGCTGTTTTTCTAATGCATCCCAGGTGAATCTAATGAGCAGCCAGATTTGGGATTCATGGGTCTTATAGGGATCCCCAACTTCTGGGCCACAGGCTGGTACCTCCTGTCAGATCAGAGGCATAATTAAATTAGAAATAAACTCCACAAGAAATGTAATGCACTTGAATTATGCCCAAACCATCCCCCATCCTCGGTCCGTGGGAAAATTGTCTTCCACGAAATTGGTCCCTGGAACTGAAAAGGCCTTCCTAAAGCAACTACAGCAGAGCCAGGGTTGGAGGAAAAACTCTTCACAGACGTGATGCTTAGGCTCCGTGTATATATTCGTATTTGCCTTGGGAGAGAAATGTCTCTCTTAAAAGGCAAGTGCGTGACTGGTTATGCAAATGCAATTCAGAGATAAAACCTGGATGGGGAAAGCCAACGAGTCACTGTACCTTCAAGACTGAAGGTTGAGAAATTGTAGATAGAGAGGCCATGAACTCCCTGAAATTAGTACATCAGCTCAGCTACAAGGACATGACCAGCCTGACACAAAGCAACAAATAAGAGGACACCAAAGAACCCACGTTCTAAAGATGGAAAGGACCAGAGGGGAACGCTCTTCCCACTCTTTCTGCTCATGAGCTGTGTCGAAGCCTCAGTGGAGGGACTGGTGAGTAGGAAGTGCTATCAGCCTACGCGTGTTGAGCCTTATGTCCCAGACCCCCATGCTAGGTGCTGGGTGCAATTTATCTCGCTTAATTATCACAGCAACATCACAAGGTAAGATGTTAGTACAGATTACGAACTTTACAGAAGAGGAAACTGAGACTCAGGAGACTGATGTGACTTGCCTGAGGCCACATCAGTGCCTCAGTCACAGAATCAGCCCCTGAACCTTTGCTTCTAACCCCACGCTCTGCCACTTTCCAAACCTGAACACCAGAGTCCCACGACCCTTATTATTACCCATGTGTGCTTTATGCATTTGCTACGTGTATCCTTCATTGATGGAGGACTTGGGATGTAACTTATCCATAGTGTAGGCTCAATTCTTCTGAATTAATCATTTGGTAACAATGGAAGCTAAACTGAACCCTTCCATGAAAGGAGAAGTGGTTCCCGCTTGTGCGTGCTAAGTCACTTAAGTCATGTCCAGTTCCCTCTTACCTGGTTGTCAGTGTCACATCCCACCTACCCCTCCAACTCCTCCTTGGTTTTCACCAGCTTCCTCTCTCACTTCTCTGTTTAAAAACATAATATATGCCTAGAGCATATATTGTAGGATGAAGTGAATTGGATATTTTAATGCAAAGAAGAAAGTTAAAACGGGCAAGTATCATCAAGGCTTTGCGAGATGGTACTCTTCACTGTGGCAGGGGGATCTTCCCAGGTGGCATGGTGGTAAAGAATTCACTTGCCAATTTAGGAGATGAGGGTTCGATCCCTGCATTGGGACATTCCCTGGAGGAGGAAATGGCAACCCCCTCCAGTATTCTTGTCTGGAAAACCCCATGGACAGAGCAGCTTGGTGGGCTGCAGTCCATAGGGTAGCAAAGGAGTTGGACAGTACTGAACACACACACACTCTTCACTGGAGCTGGGTAGCAGGAAGGGTCAGGCCAGGAAGGAACTGAATCAGTATCATGATGTTAAGATGCTGGAGAGCATTTGGTGGAAGGGTGAGAAGAACAGATGTGGTGTTGCCATGGGAATGTAGCACAGAAGACCTGGCCAGATGGCATTCTCTCATTGCAAAATACTGGGCAAATCTCGATACCCTACTAAGTGTCAGACCTGTGATTCTGCATGGGTATGGTGATAAATTACCAATAGGATCACAAAACTCACGCAGAGGAACTTCAGGGAGTGATCAGAAGACCCACCAGCATCTATTAGACATCTCAGTCTGCTAAAAATAACTTGCAGTCAGTGATTACCTGCTAATCATTTCCCTATTCTGAAGATAAAGGAAGCAACTACATTAATCACCACACTAGCTCATATTCATTGAGTGCCTACTATCTGCCTTGAATTATGTGAAGCACCTTATAGACGTCATCTCGTTTCATGGTTTTAACACTCGGAGATGGGTTTTCTCATCTCTTTAACCAAGATAAGGAAACTGAGGCTTATCAAGATGACCTAAGATGTTCAAGGTCACACAGGTGGCAAGTTGCTGAGCTAGGAATTGAGCGCCAATGTGTCTGACACCAAAATTCCCATCAATATTTCTCTAAGTTGGGTCCCCTGCCCACCTGCAGCAGAATCTCTTGGGCTGCTTACTAAAATGAAGAGCCCCAACCTCTATCGTGTGTGTGTGTGTGTGTCTGTGTATGCTAAGTCACTTCAGTCATGTCCGACTCTGTGACTCTAAGGACTGTAGCCTGCCACACTCCTCTGTCCATGGGATTCTCCAGGCAAGAATACTGGAATGGGATGCTGTGCCCTCCTCCAGGGGATCTGCCCAACCCAGGGTTGGAACCTGGGTCTCTTATGTCTCCTGCATTGGCAGGTGGGCTCTTTACCACTAGCACCACCTGGAAAGCCCATCCTATTCCATACGAAAAGGCTAAATAGAGACTTGTAAAGGAGAGGGACACTAGGAGAAAGTGGCTGTGACATGGCTAAGAGATAGCACAGTCCACCACAGACCTTAACACTGAGAAGGCAGAGTTCAAAGAGATCAGAGAAAATAGGGTTCTCTGGATAGAAACTCTAAAAGGCAGGTCCGCTCAAGAAAAACAGGAGGTTCCTCTTTCACTGGCTATGACCTTGGCGACCCTCCTTGATTGCAATTCACCTCAACCTGGTCCTCTCTTGGTGGAAGAGCAAGGTAAAGGGCAAACCAAGCTCACACATGGGCATAGTAACACAAGCAGAGGATGAGACAGAGGTTGAACAGAGGCTGACATACAGGGCATGGAGTGAGTCTGGGCGGTGATTCAGGAGTGAGGTTGAGTGAAAGGGCGTAGAGCTTACTTTTATACGGCAATGTCTACACGGTGCAGAAGAGGCCTAATGAGTCAACTGGTCCAGGCTGATCCAGGCATTGTGGCATATGGTGGAGGGGATTCAGGCATTGGGTGGGATACTGGATCACTTGGCCTCTGAGGTCTCCCACATCTTGTGGATTCTACTTTTAAATCATTGAAAAATGTCTCCTGCATCGATCTTTTTAGAGTTCAGGTTGTCAGAATTAGGATAGAAGCACTACTCATGATATTTCTTTTTTTAAATTAATTTTTATTGTAATATAGTTGCTTTCCAGTGTTGTGTTATTAATAGTTTCTGCTGAGCAGCAAAGTGAATCAACCATCCAAATGCATGTATCCCCTTTTTTGGACTTCCTCTCCATTTAGGTCACCACAGTGCATTAAGTAGAGTTCCCTGTGCTATACAATATGTTCTATTAATTATTCGTTTTGTACATAGTATCAATAGTGTATATATGTCAATCTCAATCTCCTAATTCCTCCCACCACCTCACCTTCCCCCCTTGGTGTTCATACATTTGTTCTCTACCTCCGTGTCTCTGTTTCTGGTTTGCAAATAAGATAATCTGTACTGTTTTTCTAGATTCCACATTAATGCATTAATATACATTTGATTTTTTTCTTTCTGACTTACTTTACTCTGTATGACACACTCGAAGTCCACCCACATCTCTAAAAATGACCCAATTTCGTTCCTTTTCATGGCTGAGTAATATCCCAGACTTTTGTCTCTAGATAGTCTGAAGAATTCATCCAGTTGACTAGAAAAAGTCAGGGGTCACACTTTAATTTTAACATTACCTTATTTCATGCTCTTACTTCTAAGGAGATGGGTACAGCTGCAGCTCACCAGTTAAGAAACCTTGGGAGAATGGCAGGAGGAGAGGGCCTCTGGGAGGTAGATTAGAAGTTGTCACTTGAGTAAGATGTCACCCTCTTTCCAGAATGTCAGCTCTATGGATACTAACCAGATATGAATGGTAGATGTTATCTGTACTATTTGCTACTTTGTCCAGTGGAGGGAAGAAAGGAATTGGATTTTTCCTGACCCTAGCAATGTCTTTTCCAGCTTCTACTCCACGCTTCTAAAAGAAAGAGAAAAAGGAGCATCAGGGGAAAAGGAGGACATCACCCAACACACAATACACACTTAGAAATGGGGTAGGGAGACTTCCCTGGTAGTCCAGTGGCTAAGACTCCATGCTTCCTCTGCAGGAGCGATGGGTTCGACCCCTGGTCAGGAAACTAAGATCCCACAAAATGCAGCGTGACCAAAAATTTTTTTAAAAAATTAGAAATGGTGTAGGGCGGCCCTGGGGTTACCCAGAGGAGATCTAGGGTGATGCTGTCTCTTTTCTTTACACTCCCCCACACACACATTGTTTTATGAGTGAATCTTCACGTCGACTAGTGGAAACGCTCCAAACCCAAACCAGAAGACGTAAGCTCAGGTTTCCGCTCTACCAATGCCTCATTCTGACTCACCAAAGTCAGCAGCTCCTCCTGGGCCTCAGTTTCCCCATCTGTAAAGGGCTGCTGATGTTTGACTCCATGGCCATTATGTTTCCTTTAATCTTCCTGCTCAGAGCCTGGTCAGCAGGCTGGCGGCAGCAGCATCACTTGGGGATCCTGTTAACATGGAGACTGCGATCCGGTGAGTTCAGATCTACTCAGGTGCGACCTGAGCCTGCATTTCTAACAAGATCCCAAGTGATTCTTATACACCTTAAAATGTGAGACATGCTGCCTTAAGACGCCATCAATCCATGAATTGATTATGGCTGTGCCTCTTTGTTTTCCCTCTGTGGGTTCCTATCACATTCCCAAATTTTCTAGCTCTAGGACTCCTTCCAATGGCCCAAAGAGTTCAAGTTAGTGATTTTCTGGCACAGGGCATAGAGAGATGCCACATCCTCCCTAAAATTTAATCCTACACCAACACACTCCATTTACAAATAAATTAGCTCACTACTTAGCTCACCTACTTGATTCAAGAAATATCGGGACTTCCCTGGTGGCCCAATGGTTAAGAATCCACCTGCCAGTGCTGGAGACACAGATTCAGTCCCTGGTCCAGGATGATCCCACGTGCCTCGGGGCGTCTAAGTCTGTGCACCACACTACTGAGCCCAGGTTCTTGGTCCCCCAAGTCACAACTACTGAGTCGGGGGCCACAATTTCTGAAGCCCACGGGGCCTAGAGCCTGTGCTCCACAATTCGAGAAGCCACTGCAGTGGGCGACCTGTGCACTACAGCTAGAGAAAGCCTTTGAGCAGCAACACAGACCCAGCGTAGTCAAAAAAAAAAACAAAAACATATATATCTAAAGGGCATCAGGCCCAGCTTGAGGGCTGGAGAGAAGATAAGTAAGGCATGGCCTCTGTCCTAGAGGGTTTAGGGCCATGCCTGGAAGCCAACTCCAACTCCATGTGATAAGCACTTCTATAATTAGCAAAAAGGATACATTCCAGTGAAATGTTTACAGTCAGAAACTATGTTATTGCAGGCAAGGAAAATTCTGGAGGCAGTCTCGGGCTGTGTCTTCCTTTACCAGCTGACTTTGTCTTTCCTGAGGCCTTAAGTATGTGGCTCTGTGCCCACTCCAGGGGATGTGCTCTTGGGACAGCCCATGTATGGTGACTCACAGGATGCTGACAGTGATGGCTTGCTTAAATTCTTCTCCGTTTCCCAATATTAGAACCTCCCTTAGCTCAGGAGTTCTTCCTTTCTATTTTTAAAAAATTTTTGGCTGTGCCTTGAGGCTTATGGGATCTTAGTTTCCCAACCAGAGATCAAGCCTGGGCCCCCCCTGCAATGAAAGTGCCAAGTTCTTACTACTGGTCCCCAAGGGTTCTTAACTTGGGATATGTTTCAGGTAATGTTGGGTTGGCCAAAAAGTCCATTTGGATTTTTCCATAAGTAGTTATGGGAAACTCAAATGAACTTTTTGGCCAACCCAATATCTACAGCTTCGGATCATTTCCACATAGTTGCAAGTGCATTATGAAGTTATTGTGCAACATAAATTTGCCTTTCTACTTTTGCTTTAGAATAATTGGGGCTTATACCACAAACTTCGGAGAAGGCAATGGCAAGCCACTCCAGTGTTCTTGCCTGGAGAAACCCAGGGACGGGGGAGCCTGGTGGCTGCCGTCTATGGGGTCACACAGAGTCGGACACGACTAAAGTGACTTAGCAGTAGCAGCAGCATACCACAAACTTGGGGCTTGCCAGGTGGCGCCAATGAGCCCATCTGGCAATGCGGAAGACATAAGAGAGGCAGGTTCGATCCCTGGGTCGGGAAGATCTCCTGGAGGAGGGCATGACAACCCACTCCAGTATTCTTGTCTGGAGAATCCCATGGATGGGGAGCCTGGAAGGCTATAGTCCATAGGGTTGAAAAGAATCAGACACGACTGAAGTGACTTAGCAGGGATGCACAAATGCAATAAATTTATCAGACGCCCTTTGAATATGTTGTATGACTGTGTTTTCCTGGTCTTCCTGCTTCTGTCTTGCGGGACGTACACTGAGTAGGCTTCCTGGATACAGCGCACCTAGTGAAGAGGGAGACGCTGGGGCAGCCCGGAAGCATTCCGGGAAAGTAGAACCAGGGGAGCAGATATGTGCTATGGAAAATTCAGAGTTGATTTTTTTGGGAAAACCCAGAGCAGCTCCTCTGCAGCAGGTGGCAAAAGCCGAAGGGTTTTTTTTTTGGACAACAGCTTTTTGTTCAGTGTGAACAGGAAGCGTTCAGGCCTGGCTCTGGGAGAGAAGTGAACAGAGCCCTGAGACCTGCTTCCAGGGGCAGGAGATGGGAAAGATCAATGCTGCACAAAGAACAGATATTGAAAGTTTTTAAAATTTATTTATGGCTGCCCTGGGTCTCTGCTGCTGCGCATGGGCTTTCTCTAGTTGTGAAGAGGGGCTACTCTCTTGTTGCGGCGCACAGGCTTCTCACTGTGACGGCTTCTATTGTTGTGGACCACGGGCTCCAGAGTGAGGGTTCAGTACTTGCAGCACTGGCCTTAAGTTGCCGCTTGGCATGTGGGATCTCAGTTCCCAGACCTGGGATCAAACCCACATCTCCTGCATCGGCAGGTTGATTCTTAGTCACCAGACCACTAGGGAAGTCCCAAAGAACAGATTTTTAATGCAGAAAATCTACCAATGAGGGTGGATTTCCAACCTCACATAACCCACATATTCAGGCTACTCCCTGTCTGTTCATCCATTAATAGTTTATCAGAGCTTCACACGCTAAGCATGGTGCTATTAGGGGTCAGAGCTACTTTCCCAAAACAGGACAGGCACAGCTTCCAGCCCTCAAGGTCCTGACACTCTAGTAAGAGAGATGAACAACACTAGGTTCATTCAGGTGCATTCAGCATGTAATGAGGGTAATGCTTCCAGGGTCCTGTGGGGTCACAGAGGAGGGATAGCCAACCTGACTTAGAAGATCATGGAAACCTTGCTGGAGGAAGTGATGTTGCAGCTTACAGTGGAGGAATGAAGAGAAGTTAGCTGTTAAGAATTAAGTTAGCAGTAAAGAATCTGCCTGCAATCCAGGAAATGCAGGTTTGATCCCTGGGTCATGAAGATCCCCTAGAGGAGGAAATGACAACCCACTCAACTGTTCCTGCCTGGGAAATCCTGTGAACAGAGGAGCCTGGTGGGCTACAGTCCACGGGGTCGAAAAGAGTTGGACATGACTAAACAATTGGCAATGTTAACTTTTATTTTGGTTTTCAGTACATTTTAAGCTGTAATACAAACCTACACATCCAAATGTTTATATCCAAATTTTTATCACAAAGGAGATTAATAAGCGAATTTATTAGCTCTACGTTACCTTGTATGAGTGCAGACCTCAGTGTTCAGTTTCTCCTGCCATTTCTAAGTATGCTGGAACTTCTTATAAATGTGTCACTAATAAATGAGATTGTAGGCATGCACTGGCCTTTCAAACAGACAGATGTTAAACTGTACCAGTAACAAATTACTGATTAGCCACATCAATCAGCATTTTCTTGGTACTGTACAACTGACTGGCTTTCCTGGGGGCTCTAACAGTAAAAAATCTGCATGCAATATGAAAGACCTGGGTTTGATTCTGGGTTGAGAAGGTCCCCGGGAGAAGGAAATGAGAACCTCCAGTATTCTTGCCTGGAGGATCCCATGGACAGAGGAGTCTGGTGAGCTACATTCCATAGGGTGGCAAAGAGTCAGACACAACTGAGTGACTAACACACACGTACAACCAAAACAGCCATTCAAAAGTAGATTGAAATCCTGAGGCTGATTTAAGGTGACAGTGAGCTCCACTGGACAGATTTGGGTTCATCAAGAGAGCCTCACTGGTCTCAATGCCTGATTATATACTAACTTGGGGTTTTAAATTGATAAAAATACTCTTTGCATATGTTGTATGTTTTATACATTCAGCTCCTGTATAAGACATGGATAGATACAGCAGTTCCCTTGCTTTGGCCATTTGAAAACCACAGCTATATCCTCCCATAGATCCTACCACTTTTGCTCTAGCAATGCCAGGGTTCAGGGAACACATAGCCATTCATTTTTTAGTGATCATTTCTAATGAGTCCCTGCTGCTGCTCCCAATTGCACAGAATTTGGTATTTCTTCCTCTTTTTTAAAAAATTCTATTTTATGTTAAAATGTACCAATGAAAACATTTTAAGAATGTATCACACTTTCTGCAATCACCTGCTTAGCTACTGACTCACCCACAAAAATGACTCAAGCAAAGGCCAGTCCTACCTTGGAAAAGTATCTAGCCTAGAGGTCCTACTCCATAAATGAGGACACTGAGATCCAGGGAGGTGCCTTCTGAAGATGGGGAGCTACTTATGGTACTCAGACTGCCACTAGGCTCTGCCTGTGACTGAGATGGAGGTGACTTTCTGATGGCAGATACGCTCCCCTGGGAGGTGATCAAGCTTCTCTCTCTTGGCCAGGGTGGTCTGTTGGCAACTGAAGCAGACAGTGAGGCAGGGTCCTTAGGTCTGGATTACTCATTTCACATTCAGCCATAGTGTTGGAGTCCAGCCAGGTCTTTGGGGGCTACTAGATTTGCTAGGAGGTTTTGAAATACAGTAAGTTCCCTACATACAAACATGTTCCATTCTGAGAGTGTGTCTGTGAGTCCAACTTGTAAGTTCAACCAAGTTAGCCTAGGGACCCAACTAACACAATTGGCTATATAGTACTGTATATAATAGGTTTATAATACCTGTCACAAAAATAATACACAAAAAACAAAGACAAAAAATAAAACCTTTTTAATCTTACAGTACAGTACCTTGAAAAGTACAGTAGTACATCAGAACAGTCAGCATACAGGGGCTGGCATCGAGTAAATGCACAAGAAGAGTGACTGGCTGGAGGTGGGAGAGAGGTGGGAGATGGTAGAGTTGAAGGATCATCAGCAATGGAGACGGAGGGCAAGCTGCAAATTCACTTACACCTGACACTGATGGAACACACTTGGAGATCTTTGAAAGTTCACAACTTGAAGGTTCGAATGTAGGGGACTGACTGGAGATGGTCCTAATAGAAACACAAGACCGAAGCAGTGCAGCTGCCTTAGGAACCATTTATGACAGATTTTCACTGAGAAAATGCAGTCTGGGTTCCAAAAGAATTTTCCAGGATCAATACATGTATAAATTGGAGACCACTTAAAACCCATTCTATCCCATTGGACCACTGTGCATTTCCTAAGTACACGTGCAAGGCAGTACAACAGCTCCTTGGTGGGTGCCAAGGGGGAGATGGAAAAGTTTAAGACAAAGTCCCATGGTCAGAAAGCCTACAATAATGTCAGGGAGAAGATACATAGGTAGATGAAAAACAGCAACAATATAAGGTAATACTTGATGACAAGCTTAGTTGTCATCGTTTTGTTCAGTTGCTAGTCATGTCTGACTCTTTGCAACCCTCTGGACTATAGCCTGCCAGGCTCCTCTGTCCATGGGATTTTCCAGGCAAGAATACTGGAGTGGGTTGCCATTTCCTTCTGCAGGGGATCTTCCCGACGCTGGGATCAAACCCAGATCTCCTGCATTGGCGGGCAGAGACTGAGCCACGCTACCACTCAGGCTACCACTTTACCACTGAGCCAAGTGGGAAGCCACTCTTAGATAGGTGGAAGAGAAAAATTGATCAGGGAACACTGAGAAGGAAATGGAGAAGGAAAGCAATCTGCCAGGTGGCTAAACGCTGGGGCTCATAAGTCAAATGACCTGGATGAAATTGCAGCTTCCCCAGTACTTAAGCAGCCTGTGGCAAGTTACTAACTTCTCTAAGCCCCTCAGAAAAACTGAGCACTTTTGGTCCCCTCAACAAGCTAATTACTATTACTATCTCAGCCTGAACGTGAACCATCATTTGAAGGATGGAGAGGATGTGAGCTGATCATGAGGCAGCGTTGCAGCCGAGTGTCAGAATCATCATGAATCATCCACGTGAGAAGCTCCACGAGCTACTTTTCTTAACTTTGTTGTCATCTACCAAGCCCCTGGGAAAGACTGAAGGCGGGAGGAGAAGGGGACGACAGAGGATGAGATGGATGAGGGCACCGCCGACTCAGTGGACGTGAGTTTGCGTAAACTCCGGGAGTCGGTGATGGACAGGGAGGCCTGGCGTGCTGCAGCCGTTTGGGTCGCAGAGTCGGACCCGACTGAGTGACTGAGCTGAAGCAAGCCCCGGGCGGGAGGCAGCAATCCTGGAAACTTGATTCCACCCACCTCCTACGTCCGCAGTCCTCGGCACCGCCCCGCTGAGCGCCCAGCGCCCGTCCCCAGAGGGCGCTGCCGCCCGGCCGCCGGGGCCCGGGCCCGGGGCGCGCCCCTGCCGGCTGCCCCGCGCGTGCGCGCCGCCCAGGTGAGGAGGCGGCGGCCTGCGCCCGGCGGGGGCGGCTCCTCGGCTGGCGGGGCGGGGAGCGGGGAGGCCGGGGGCGGGCCGGGGCGGGGCGCGGCGGGCCGGTCGCGGGGCGGGGGCCAGACCAAGGCCAGAGGCGGGACCAGCCGCCGCCGTCTCCGTCTCGCTGTCCCGTCCCCCACAGCGCCGGGCCGCCGCCGCGGGAGAAGCGGAAACCGCCGGGTGTGCCGCGCCGAGGAGCCGCGGGGCGGCCTCCGTCCGCTCCAGATCCCTCCGAGTGGCCGCGCAGCCCCCTTCCCCGCGCCCCGCCCCGGCCCCGCCCGAGCTCGCCGCGCGCCCCGGGGGCCGGCCCCCCGCGCCGTCCGAGCGCGCCCACCTGAGCCCGTCCGCGCCCACCTGAGCCCGTGCGCCGGCGCCATGGCGGAGCAGGAGAGCCTGGAGTTCGGGAAGGCGGACTTCGTGCTGATGGACACCGTCTCCATGCCCGAGTTCATGGCCAACCTCCGGCTCAGGTGAGGGCGGCGGAGCGGCCGTGCGCAGCGCCGCGAGCCGGCGCCTTTCCGAGAGGGGGCGCCCTTGACGCGTGGCCGGATTCGGGGTGCGGCGGGGGGTGCCCGGGGTCCGCTAAGCGCGCTGCCTGCACACCGGGGCGCGGTCGCATCCGAGTGGAAGGGGTGTGCCGAGCTCTGGGGCTGCGCGTTCCGGAGTGAGGGGTGTCCTTGGGTGCCGTCCGGGCGGAAGGGTGGGTATCGGGGGTGTGCCGAGCTGGAGGCTGCGCTTGGGGCCGGGCAGGCTAGCGCGCTGCCCCCAGGTAAATGCTGTAGGCGGGCCGGGTGACCTAATGGAAACAAAAGTAAAGGGAAATGAAAACTTTCGGGAGAGTCCTGGCGGCCTCAAGCCCCTGGGAAGACTGGAGGGTTGTTTTGCAGAGACTGGGGGTCTCATCGTGGTTTCACACTTGGTTCCTTTTCGCTTTCGTCTTCTCCTTTATTTATTTATCTTTTCCTGGCGTGGTTCCATCACGTCATTCAGGATGCTATGGAGTGATCCCTGAGCCGTCTGTTCCGGGACACTGGCTATTTTTTAGTTACTCTCTAAAAACGTAATTAGACACGTTTCCAGACATCGAAGAGACTGCTCTGCTTGCCAGTGCCAAGATAAACTGTCTGAATTTGACAAGGCATTCATGGTTTCAGTCTTTTTTTTTTTTTTCCTCAAGGAGTTGTGGATGGAGCCCTTGTGTTACTAACATCCTTGAGAATGTAGTCACAACTCAACGCCCCAGAATGGACTTCCAGGGCGAATTTGTTTTAGAAAGGCTTTTACGTGTGATTATTACACTCCTGAGAGAGTAACATATGTAAGCAGAGCTTTAAAGTAGTATGACTTTAAAAAAATTACAGTAAATGGAGTTTCAAAACTGAGTTTCCAGGGGGGACGGTGTGTGCGCGTGTGTGTTTCCTGAAAGTCCTGATCCCATTTCTTGTACGATTTGAATATCACTCCATGGGGTGCTGTGCTAAGTTTGTGAAAATCTTCATCTAGGTTAGGATGGTTAACTAATCCCACTGGTGTTCACCCACCCCTGCAAAGGATTTTGAGCCAGTCTGCATGTCTGAGTTTCCTAATTTGTGAAATAATGATCTTCAAGGTTCTTCTGTATTATTTTTTTTTTTTGCTTTCACATATCATTGGTTGCAAAACCTCGTTAGACTTGACTGTTAAGAAAGATTGTTAATGTGAGCATAACTTAGCTCAGAAGAGAACTTAGAACTTTGCAGTCTAATTCTGTAGTATGCAGGATACTCTAGGGCAGAGGTCCCCAAACTCTGGGATATAATGCCTGATGATCTGACGTGGAGCTGATGTGATAATAATAAAGTGCGCAATAAATGTCATGCACTTAAATCATCCTGAAACTACCATCGCTAGCCCCCTACCCCCGCCCTGCCCCCAGCCCAAGGGAAAATTGTCTTCCATGAAACCCATTCCTGGTGCCAAAAAGTTTGAGGAACGCTGCTCCAGGAGGTAAGATGGGAGGGTCTGAAGAATTATCAGGTGTGTCCGTACCTCTCAACAGTGTGGCATATTAATAAAGATAGGGGGCAAAATGAAAATTGCTATTCGTTTAAATAATAGGTCAAGAAAACAACAGACAAGGTAAAGCTTTGTAGAGCTGAGATAGTTCTTTGCCAAGTAATTGGACAATCTAATTGTTCTGGGAGTTCAGCAGAGGGAGAGATGCCTTAGGCTGGCTCAGAAACACCTAGAGGAGGAGAGGAGGAGTTGAGAGGAGTTGCAGAGGATGCGTAAGATCTGTGTAGGTGGAGAACATTCCAGATGGATAAAGTGGCCAGGAGAGGAGTGAGGTTTACAAGCTGATTCTGTTTGTGTGATGGGGCCTCCCTTGTGGCTCAGCAGTAAAGAATCTGCCTGTCAATGCAGGAGGTGTGGGTTCGATTCCTGCGTCAGGAAGATCCCCTCCAGAAGGAAATGGCAACCCACTCCAGTATTCTTGCCTGGAGAATTCCATGGACAGAGGAACCTGGCGGGCTACAGTCCATGGCATTGCAAAGAGTTGGACATGAATGAGCGACCGAGCACTCACGTGCTTGCTCTTTGGGTGATAGTGAATTGAGCTGTCTGGAGCAAAGGAGTAGGTGTTGGGGAGTTGTGGGAGGAATCAGCTTCCATTAGTGTGACCTTAGCTAAGGCCTAGATTTCTGCTGCTGCTAAGTCACTTCAGTCGTGTCCGACTCTGCGACCCCATCCCTGGGATTCTCCAGGCAAGAACACTGGAGTGGGTTGCCATTTCCTTCTCCATGTGTGAAAGTGAAAAGTGAAAGTGAAGTCGCTCAGTCATGTCTGACTTGTAGCGACCCCATGGACTGCAGCCTACCAGGCTCCTCCGTCCATGGGATTTTCTAGGCAAGAGTACTGGAGTGGCTTGCCATTGCCTTCTCTGGCCTAGGTTTCTAGGTCTACCTTTATTCCCAGTCACTGGGTCAGTCAGCATTCAGGTGTTATGTTTCTCACCTGTGTGTGTACTCGACCACTCTGAGAATTGGCTGCAATTCTCAGCGCACAGGTTCAGTGATTGTTGATGATTTACTTATAAGTTGGGAGGATTGGTTCCCAGGAGTCTTTAAAGGGTAGCCAAACCCTTGCCTCCTCCCCAGCTGTAAATCCTGATGATCCAGGTGGAAAGCAGCCCTCCTGATTGAATTTCCTACCACCCCAATGTCCCTGCAGACTATTCCAGTGTTTAGCTGTTTGAACTCCTGGGCTTATGCTCTTGTGACCTTTGGATGTCTGTTTCCCCTCTGAAGAATGTGACCAGAAACCCACTGTAGATCCAGGTGCTATTATGTCATATAGTGTTTTCATCTCCCAAAATGCAGGTGGTTGGTTCATTGTTGTTGTTTATTTGGTAGTCATGCCTGACTCCTTGCAACCCCATGGACTGTAGCCCGCCGGGCTCCTCCGTCCATGGGATTTTCCAGGCGAGAATACTGGAGTGGGTTGCCATCCCCTTCTTCAGGGGATCTTTCCGCCCAGGGATCGAAGCCGAGTCTCCTGCATTGCAGACGGAATCTTTGCCACTGGGCCACCGGGGAAGCCTAGTTGGTCCGTACTCAAGTGTATATTTCTGGTTGCATAGAGGTGAAATTTGGGTGTGTTTCATCTCTCAATGGATATGTGTACACACGCTCCATCATTCCTGCCTTGACCAGGCTGCAGCTTTGCCTCTTCTGTTTGGATGTCCTGTCCTTTGCTGTCTGCCTGGCTTTTTTCAAGGCCCTTTGCTTCATTTATGGCCTGTGATGTGCGTTTAGGCACTTACAGCTACAGTTGTATCAGGGGTCTGTGTCATCCAAACCAAATTTTAATTTTTCTGACAGCGGCACCCATTGTGACAACATTTTTTTTTTCTGAAGCTTTTGTGACATTGTCTATTTAGAATTATCTTATTTTGATACTAGTTCAGCTTTCTTTTTCTTCTTGGGTAAATACTCTATTTTAGACATTTATACAATTGATGTCACTTTCCCCTGACTACTATCATTTAAAAAAATCAATGTAGGCATATGTCTGAGCATGGGAGTCTGGAGGTGATGTGGATTAGTGCACGTTAGTGTATCTGAGAAGGGGTTTCAGTTGGTGGTTTTTTTACCCTTATACCCCAAACTATTATTATCTTGAGGGTTGTCTCCTCTCCCTCCTACAAGTCTCTTGCTCGGGGGGATTTGTTCTACTTATTTGCTTTTCCTTTATTAAAATTTATTTTTGCCTTCGCTGGGTCTTTGCTGCTGCACGTGAGCTTTTCTCTGGTTGCGGCAAGTGGGGGCTACTCTTGAGTTGCAGTGCTCGGGCTTCTCATGGCCGTGGCTTCTCTTGTTGCAGAACACAGGCTCCGGGGTATGCAGGTTTCAGCAGTTGCAGCACCAGGGCTCAGTATTTGTGGCTCGTGGGCTCTAGAGTGCAGACTCAGCAGCTGCAGTGCACGGGCTCAGTTGTTCCACAGCACGTGGGATCTTCCTGGACCAGGGATCGAACCGGTGTCCCCCTGCGCTGCAAGGTGGACTCTTTAACCACTGGACCACCAGCGTTTTTCTTTGAGTGGAGGCAGAGGTGTCAGTGGCTTTGGTGGTGGTAGTAGCCTCCTCACTGCACTTCCAGGGTCCTGTTGAGGAGTGAGGATGCCTGCACAAGCGCCTTCCACCTTCATGGTCAGGCCTGGTTCCCACCAACCCACCGCATGGCCACTTGAAGCTTCATCCACGGCATCCCCACCATGTTCTTTCTGCTTTCTTCATAGCCGCTCCCTCTCTGGAGCCTTTATTTCCTTTTCTTCCACGCCACGTAGAGCACCGGGGCCTCACCGTGCTCTCACTCACCCCTTAGCCATCCATGAGCAAGGAGGAGCGTGGATGGCCATTCCCAGGGACTTTTGAGATGTGCTTTTCATATCGCAGGAAACCCACCATAGGCTTCCAGCGTGTAACTTTGTTGGTGGTGATTCCTGTTTTGAGAATAAGGCATCTGCCCAGCCTGATATCTTGGTTCTTTAGAAATTTAACATGTCCTCTTTTCTTACTGGTTTTTCTCTTCCGTGAAAGCAGTGATTTGAAGCCCTGTGTTTACCAAAGCTCCAGGCAACTTCTCACCTTTAATATAACACAGCGTCTTTCATATCTTTACTCAGACCAAGCTTTCCGCCTCCTTTGTGCTGTTGAAACACAGCAGGGTCAGGCTTTGTGGTGGGGTGGGGGGGCTGTCCTGTGTTTGTCACTTGTTTAGCAGCATCTCTGGCCTCTGCCTGGGCTTCCCAGGTGGTGCAATGATAAAGAATCTGCCTGCCGGTGCAGGAGCTGCAGAAGACACAAGTTCGATCCCTGGGTTGGGAAGATCCCCTGGAGTAGGAAACGGCAGCCCACTCCAGTATTCTTACCTGGAAAATTCCATGGACAGAGCAGCCTGGTGGGTGAGAGTCCACGGGGTTGCCCCCGGGGCTGCCCCCACCCCCATGACAGGAGCACTGTTCCCTTCCCAGATGTTTCCAGATGTTGCCAAAATTGGCCCCGATTGAGAACCGCTGACCTGGGCTGTCCTCAGTCCCTGGGGTGTCCTCCCCCACTCCCTGCCTGCCACACTCTTAGTGGTTCTGCAAGACCAGTTCTGAGAAGTCTTTTCCAATCCTCCGAGGCGCAGGTTAACTGTGCCCTCACCTGTGCACCCAGGGTACATGGGCGCTTGACCGTAGCTGTTGGGGTTTATCGTGTTCTGTTGTTGTTCTCTGCATGCCTTCATTCCCACCAAATCGTGAGATTCCCCAAAGCCCCAGAGCCTGTCCAGAAGTGGATCCATCTGAAACTCAGCTGGGCGGGGGCAGGGGGTGGAACATCTCTAAGGAAAAATGTATAAATTATGAATGTCACATTAGATACAGGGCTTTGGAAGGGGCAAGCACAGGTGAGTGGCTGTGAAACAAACCCACCTCTAGCCCTTCTGCATTTTCTGTCATGCTCTAGGATTGAGCATCTCTGCCTTCAGTACATTTTAAAATGAGTGAACTGGGAATTCCCTGGTTAGAGTTAGGACTGCATGCTTTCACTGATGAGAGAGCCTGGGTTTGATCTCTGGTCCGGGAACTAAGATTCCACAAGCCACACGGTGTGGCCATAAAATAAAAAATAAAAGGAAAAAAAATGAGTGAATTAAGCCATCAAATGTTGGCTGAAGCCCATGGAATTCTTAACTAAAGAAAAAAGCATACAGCCATTTCAAAATGTTGTACTTATTTTAATATAACCTCAGTGTGTGGGAGAGGAGCTGGAGCAGTGAGTTTTAGACTTAGCAGAAAGGCAGTGAAGAGGTGATTGCTCTTTCTGTCTCCACACAGCCTCTGTACCTTTTCTGTGGCTGTTTGACCACTCAGAAAATTAGATAAGACAGATGGCCCCTCTTGCTTACTGGGGCAAAACCTCAGGGACCCTGGTGGTCCCCAAGCATGAGTCAACCTGTGATTGGTTCAGAGCTCTCCTGCAAAGTAACTGTAGTTAGAGTCACAGGAGAGGTGAATGGCACACTAAATCTTTTTGGCTTGCATGTGAAATTCTTTGGCAGCCACTTTTAGAGGCCTTCGGAAAAGGACAGTTTGCTCCGGGCCTGTTTTGCACATTGGCTTCATATTGGGACAAAAAAATGAGAATTTGGGTTTCGGAGCTGCCATTTGGAGTGAATCACCCTGCCGTCTTGTTTCCTTTCCTGCTCCGTGACAGATTTCCAAGACTATTTTTATTCGGGGTCATTGGTTGACCCTGGAGACTTCTGCTGAATTTAGCTCCCAAACAGAGCCAGATATGGGTGGGATCGAGCCCTCAGAAGCTGCTACTGGTGCGTTTCATCACAGGTCCCAAGGATTTAACGTCTTTTTTAAAGAGATTGGCTCTTTGCTTGACTTGGAGATGAAAACGGGGAAGCTGGTGGAGATAGAAGTGTGTTTGCTTAATGACTCATGGGTAAGTTGTCAACTCTGTGAGTTATCCTGATGTGGAGAGCTGTTTGCTGACATTTTCACCTGAGTCTGAGCCAGTTCAGCAAAAAGAACCGGATCTCATGGGCCGACCTCATCTTATGATAACTCTCTGGCCTCCATCACTGTGTTGCTGCTGGAACTGAGTTGGGTCATGTGTCTTTGCCCAGCCATGGTCAAGCCCATCTAGTGGGATCTGCTGTCCACAGTGGCTCCAGCCCCACTGGGGATGTAACTTGATGTGAATCTCACTGACATGGCCTAACAAATAATCCATTAGATTTACAGAGGGGTTCAGAGGGTAGCAGCAGTTTTAAATACACATTGCAAATCTCTCTTTGCCTACTCAGTTCCTTGGTTGAGATGATAGTTTTACTTCCTGTGGGATGCAGGCTCCCTTTGGTTCAACTGCTGTGTAATTATGGGCAGATCTCTTAACAGGTGGTGTTTCCCAAACTTTAGTTTTGGGCATTTATGGGAAGAAGAAATGGGAGTGCATGTTGGAGGGCAGTGGAAAGAGGCTTTGAGACCTGACGGACCCTGTTCAAATCCCCGCTTCACTTTCCCTCTTTTTAGCATTGTGCGTTAGGGTAATTCCCTCAGTTAACTCATATATGTTAACCTCAAGTTCCCTTTCTTAGGGTTATTGGGGTGAAATCACGTGATGTGTAAAAGGTGCCTATATGGTTCTTGGTTCATAATTCCCTCTCAACTAACGTTAACTCGATTTTCTGAATCCTGCCCTGACTCCATAACTACAGAGGAGCTAGCTGTTCTTACCTCTTCTTTCCTCACAAAGACAAAATCATTTGGCTTTATTTGGGGGGCAAGAATGAAAGGTGTTCCAGAAGAGGCTGGGGTTACCTAGTGGAGAGAGCAGAAGCGTTGGAGACGAATAGGTCTGGGCCTTCACGCTGTCTCCGTCTGTTACTACTACGCATGTGGTCTTGGACAAGTTGCTTAACCTGCCTGAGCCTCAATTTCTTTATCTGTAAATGAAGGGTTATCGTGAAGATTAAATTCTACCCCCTGTCAGACACGCCAGCGTGGTGCCCATAGCATACTGTCAGGAGATGCTCGGCGGATGGCCCTCTGTCTCCTCTGCATCCCTCTCAATGCAGCCCTGTGCACCGAGTGCCCGTGCTCATGCCCAACTCTCTCCATGACTGTCACACACACAACCTGGTTCCCTTCAGGGCTGCCACTGTCTAGTTCCTGGAAACTGCTTTAAGCTCTTTGAGAAAGGAGATCAGCTGTTCATATTATTCATAAATGTTCCAAAATATTTTTTTCTTCGTGTTTACTCTTCCCTGCTTTCGTTCCCTGCTGAATGTTGGTGACATTGGGAAGTCCCCAAGCCCTATAGCTGGGTGATGAGCTTTTAAATGTAGTCTCTCTCTCTTTTTTTTTTAATCTTTAACTTATTTCCTTATTTAACCAGAGACCTTATGTACTTTTAGTATAATCACCTGGCTTTAGAGCTGACAACTACTTGAGTTCTTGCTGTGTGCTTGTCACTTTGTTGGGCACTTTGGTGGGGGCTACTTAAAAAAAATGTTCTTTGGGCGTAAAAGATACCTTTATACATAGATCACATCAAGCAGAAAATGACTGAGCCAAAATGAATATGATAGACAGTTGTTCTAAGGGCTTCCTAGAGAGAAGGAACCAGTGAACCAGATTTTTTTTACAAACAGAACTGATGACAGTGTAATCAAGAGTTGTTTATGTGTTACGTGCTGGAGTTCTCAGGGAATTCAGAAAAAGAAAACATGGGGTTGGGAGTAGGTTGTGCTCTGTGGACCAGGTAGAGCGTGAGCAGACCCTTGTTGGAAGAAGAGTCTCATCAGGAAGCACCCCTTTCACCTGGGTCCCCACATCCTGGCCCCCCTCCCTGCCTTCCTCCACTCTCAGCACCAGGGCACTGGCCGTGCTGCTCGCCAGCTTCCACTGCTCAGAAATATCTCCCCCCCCACCATGATTGACACTCCTGTCCTATGCTGCCCCAAATTCTCCCAACTAAAGACTGAGTCAGGCTAAGAATCTTCTTCCAATTTCATTCCTTTTTACGGCCGAGTAATATTCCACTGGATTTCCCAGGTAGCTCAGTGATGAAGAATTTGCCTGCCAGTGCAGGAGACACAAGAGATGCAGGTTTGATCCCTGGGTTGGAAAGACCTCCTGGAGGAGGAAATGGCAACCCACCCCAGTATTCTTGCCTGGAAAATTCCATGGACAGAGGAGCTTGGTAGGCTGAGGCCACAAAGGGTCAGACATGACTGAGTGACTGAATACATACACACACAGTCTTTGAGCCTAGAAGAGGAAATGGAAAAAAAAATTTTTTTTTCTTCCTTTGTTTTATTCCTAATGACAGAACTTCTAAGGCTCGGCACCCAGACTGTGTGAAGACTCTGCTTATTCCATTGTGGGTTAGAGACATAGTGAGCCAGCCTGTGACTCTCGTAATAGCTTTCAACATTTAATGCTGAAATAGAGTGGCCCACTTTTGGAAGGGAGAACATTTCCAGGGACAGGGTTCTGATAAATGACTTCAATCGATGGAAAAGGAATTTGAGAGCCTCCACTGGTTCCTTTTTGATACTTTGCCCACCTTCCCATCTCCTCCTTGTCTCAGCCACACCCTGAGGATGTCCCAGTTTCTGATCTGGACAGAGCTGCTCGCTGAGGAGTAGTTACTTTAAGTCTCAGTGAGACCATCTTCGTTCCCCCTGTTTCTGTGCATAGGTGCACAGTATGGAAGTGGATTTCACTTTAGTGAGACTAAAGCATTATTCCGAGTAAAGCTATTTTGCTTTAATAAAACAAATTTTTACTGCTGAGCATGTGAAGTATGCAAAAGTGTTATTAGCTCAGCCTTGCCTGACTTGTTGCGATCCAATGGGCTGTAGCCCACCAGGCTCCTCTGTTCATGGAGTTCTCCAGGCAAGGACACTGGAGTGGAGAGCCATTTCCTACTCCCAAGGGATTGAACCCAGGTCTTCCGCATTGTGGGTGGATTCTTTACAGCCTGAACCATCAGGGTTCAGCTGAGCATAGCTTTTTCCAATTCAAGTTTCTGTTAAAACAAAAACAACAACAAAGACAAACTTCTGGAATAGATGGAAAAGTACATCAGGAAACAAACCCAACTTTGCTTTCGTTCCTCCTCTCCATTTATCTCCCACAGTCACATTACTAAGACTTGGGGTGGGGGAAATAACCACTTATATATACCCATGTCCCTTAAGGTCTAAAAGCCAGTGAATTAGTCCCCAAAAATGGCTTCATCTAAAACAATGAAGCAAACACCAAGAGAAACTCAGACAGTTTCTCCCCCTCTGCCCACAAAGTCGGCTTTGAGTAAGTTGTACAATAGAGGATCGTCCGTAGTGGGGTCAGGGCTATCCCAAAGGAATCTCAGACTGCTTCTTTGTGTTCAATATAAAGTCGAGAAAAATGTCATAGTCAATTAAAAAAAAAAGAAGGCAAACTCCATTTAAAAAAAAAAGCAACTTACATTTATTTTGGATCACCCTAAAGTGGGTTTTGTTTCATTTGGGCTTTTATGGACATCTCTGTCATTTAAAATTTATTGTAAGAATAGTCTTTTGATCATGAGGTTGAGTTAAGCCTGTATCTGCCATCCTATGTTACTTGTAATTAAGAACACCTTTTTTAAAAAAAATCCTCAAAATTACAAATCTCTGCTGCTACTGCTAACTGCTAAGTCACTTCAGTCGTGTCCGACTCTGTGTGACCCCATAGACGGACGCCCACCAGGCTCCCCCATCCCTGGGATTCTCCAGGCAAGAACACTGGAGTGGGTTGCCATTTCCTTCTCCAATGTGTGAAAGTGAAGTCGCTTAGTCGTGTCCGACCCTTAGCGACCCCATGGACTGCAGCCTACCAGGCTCCTCCATCCATGGGATTCTCCAGGCAAAAGTCCTGGAGTGGCTTGCCATTGCCTTCTCCGTACAAATCTCTAGAGCAGTTTAAATGTAAGTACAACTATGAGGAGTTTTTTTTAATTGTGTTCAACCTGTGCTGTCAATTCATTTTGTGTCCTGTCTCTAGCAAGTCCTGAGGGTAACTTTATCTTCTTTATCTCTGAAGGCTTATTCCCAGGCATTAAGAACAAGATGTTTTCACTTCTATCAGTAAATGAATAAATGCATGCATAATATCTTCACATTTTTGATTCCTCCCTGAACTATATATTTTCCATATTTCATGTATTTATTGTGTTTTGTATATTTAAAAATCTGATTATTCTCTTGTAATTCCAGTCTTTGAGAAGATAGAAAAATAAAAACTACCATTACTCTTGGGGGAGAAAAAGGCACTAAAATATGTTTAGGGTCCTTGTGAAATGGTAGAGTTTTTGTTTTTCTCTTTTCTAAGGCTTGTAGAACTCAGACAGGTGGAACTTGTCATCGGATAACAAGGGGGACACCTACTTGAGTGCTATCTGGTGTAGGCAAATTGATTACATTTTGACCAGCATCAGGATGCCTTTATATAACTTTGTATCATTTGTTGAATGTCACTGAAGGGACATGGTTTTATACAGCAAGTCCAGTGACACAGATCACATAGATTGGTGCTCTTTCAGTCTGCGTTCCCTGGTGTCCGCTGCCTGAGGCGTTGCCTTGGATGCCAAGTAGGGATGGAACAGGACTTCAGGCCGCCTCCCGCCCGCCCTTCAAACAGAGGAGCTCTGTATTTACATATTGGGGCTCCCAGGGATTTTTTTCTTTTTAAAATATTTATTTTACTGTATAAGGTCTTTGTTGCTCTCAGCATGTGGGATCTTAGTTCCCTGACCAGGGATCGAACTCAAGTCCCCTGCATTGGAAGGTGGATTCCTAACCACTGGATTCTTGATCCAGGGAAGTCCCAGGAATTATTTTTTTCCTTGATGAGCTAATTTATTTTTATTTTTTCATTGAAGTATAGTTGATTTACAATATTATGGTAGTTTCAGGTGGACAACAAAGCCGTTCAATATTCCTATAGATTATACTCCATTTAAAATTATTACAAAATAATGTCTATATTTCCCTATGCTGTACAAGATATCCTTGTTGCTTATTTATTTTATACATTGGTATCTCTTACTTCCTTCCCCTATCAGGCCCTTCCCCTTTTCCCTCTTGCCAGTGGGATCACATAGTTTGTTGTCTGTGTGACCAAGGAATTTTTTGTTTGAGGAGAAATGCTATCATATTGAAAAGCCAGTTTGAAAACCACTGTTCCAAGTGGTTGTTTTCCAGATGGTGTTTACCTTGCAAACGCACACACACACACGTGCACAAAATCAGAAATATTTCCAACCAAAATGACTTAAAAAGTGGCATTGTAGTATGACATAAACAAAGGAAATATTTCAGTTATCTAAACTGGAAAAGAGTCTGATACTGGGAGGGATTGGGGGTGGGAGGAGACGGGGTCGACAGAGAATGAGATGGCTGGATGGCATCACCGACTCGATGGACATGAGTTTGAGTGAACTCCAGGAGTTGGTGATGGACAGGGAGGCCTGGCGTGCTGTGATGCATGGGGTCGCGGAGAGTTGGACACGACTGAGCGACTGAACTGACTGAATTGAAACTTAAATATGGCTAGGTCGCGGAGAGTCGGACACGACTGAGCGACTGAACTGAACTGATCCTATTATACAGTATGACAAAAACAATTTACTTTGGTTCTCTGGGCCTCTACTGTCTGGTTTTAAAATGGGAATGATCCCTACATTACAAGGTTATTTCATAAAATGAAGTCATAAGTGGCTTATTTATGCTTCTAAACATATCAAGGGTACTCAAATCTAATGTTTCTCTCATTTTTGTTTCCTTAAACGAATGTAAGAATGTAAGTTCTTTCCTAAAGGGCTTAGATCCTGATGATTATCCGTCCGTTCCGTCGCTCAGTCGTGTCCAACTCTCTGTGACCCTGTGGACTGTAGCCTACCAGGCTTCTCCGTCCAGGGGATTCTCCAGGCAAGAATACTGGAGTGGGTTACCGTTTCCTTCTCCAGGGGATCTTCCCGACCGAGGGATCGAACCTGGGTCTCCCGCATTGGAGGCAGACGCTTTAACCTCTGAGCCACTGTGAATAATTGTTTTCACACCTCTGGGGTTTACCGAGGTATGTGTGATGTTTTGTTCCACACCGAATGGATCTGAAATATTTAACATGTTAGATACACAGTTGCGTTTCTGTAGTTTCTCTTAGTGTGCCTTCCCTGTGAATTCTCTGTCCCCTCTTAATCCACAGATCTGATCCGCCCCGGGGCTAGCTCATGGAAGGGAAAAGAGAGAAGTTAACTGAATTCTAATGAAGAGTGAGGGGCGGCCCTGGGTGTGGAGCGCAGGGTTTGGGTTGTCTGTGTATCTTCTCTGCTCAGATTTTTTTTTAAATTGCTTTGATGTGTGACGTCAAGGATGAGTTCTGAGCCGCAGACACGGTGTTACTCCAAGACTTACTCCCGTCCTTGGTATTTGAATTATCTGTGTGGTTGAACAAACCAGCACATGCTGCATGGGTTTGTCCACACTGCGTGCACTTCATGATTGCTTGTTGATTTGCAGGAGGCGGTAGCCATTGGCAGAATCTGTTATCATTTGAATCTCTGCCTCCTAGGTTCCTGGTTTATCTGAAAGCTTTACTGAAAAGAAACCTGTTCTTTAACTTCATTTATCCTGGCTTGGTAATTCTTCAGTTCAGCTTTGTTTCAGAATTTCCTAGCTCTTAAAATATCCAGATTCCCAAGACTCTGCCTCCTGGAGAAGTTGATCTTTTTCAGCTTCGTTAGTACCCAGGTGATTCTCCAGTGCGGCCGGGTTATGCACTGCAGTCTCAGGCTACTGGTTTTTCATCCACAGTTGCATTCTGTTGATGTTATGTGGCTTGTGAACTGACCGGTACGTTAACAAATGTATCGTAACTTTTCCAAATAATCAGTGTTCTTAGCTCCGTTGTGATTACTAAATCAATGTAATCATTTGATAGTCCTGTTTTACTCTTCATCTGTACAATACATTTTCTTTCACACTTATGTTTGTGATTGTCTACTTTTAGCATACTGTATGTTATTTCTTTCTGTCACCAGATTCCCCATACCCCCCACAAAGTATAATCATACCATCCTTGTTAATACCTTGATATATGTCCTTACATTGTGTTATGCATATGTAAATGTATATATTTTAAAAGTTGGTATCTTCCTGTTTAAACAAGATAAACTTTTGTCAACATTCTTTTCATATGGTGTCTTCAGCATTTTTCCATGTCCTTAACTTGTTGCTGAAAATGTGACGGGCTTTTCCTTCGTGGTCCAGTGTGTGGTGTATGTGTACTCAGTCGTGTCCGATGCTTTGTGATCCCATGGACTGTAACCCGCCAGCCTCCTCTGTCCGTGGGGTTTTCCAGGCAAGAATACTGGAGTGGGTTGCCATTTCCTCCTCCAGGGGCTCCTCCTGACTCAGGGATCAAACCCACGTCTCCCACATTGCAGGTGGATTCTTCACCACTGAGCCACCTGGGTTACCAGCCGCAGAGACATACAAAACTGGTAAACAAAAGAATAATTACAGGTAGTAATAAGCGCTCTGAAGGAAAGAGCAGACTTCCCTTCCAGGGGAAGCAGCAGTGGTGTGTGTTCATGCCACAGAGAAGGCATTTCATGAGGAAGTTGACTTTAAGTGGAATCCGAAGGAAGAGGAATCTGGGGGGAGGGGGGAGGGGAGGTAGGTGTAGGGTATCAGAGGGGGAAGGGAAATCAAGAGAGGGAAGGGTGGTTCAGGCCAGGCAGAATGAATCACGAGAGTATGAGATATTGACAGACAGATGGACCCGTGGTGAAGCTGAAGAGAACTTAGTGAGGCTGGAGTCTCTGGACAGATTAGGGCCAGGTAACGATGAAGCACTAGTCAGACCACACTTTGCAAAGGGCCTTGGGGATGAAGGGCTCAGACTTGAAGGGCACTGGGAAATCCTGAAGGGCTTCCCACATCCTGCAGTCACTTCAGGTTGTTAGCATGCTTTTAAGTATCTGGGTTCAGCTGCCAAAACTGCCCAGGACTGGCGGCTGTTCCGAATGTTTATTTTTGTCAAATTGGTGAATGGAGTGTGGAGTTGGCAATTACTTTCTACACTTTGCCTTCAGCGATAGTAAACACACATACAGTTCCGTCTTGATCTGTCGGATATAGCGGAGCTGTTCTTGGAATAGGAGCCCAAAAGCAGTGCTTGTGGATTTGAAATCAATCTCACTAATGACTAATAGACTACAGCTGACTTTGGGGAGCTGCTTTTTCTGATTTTATGCTTCAAGCAAGAGAAGAAGGGAATTCTGAGCCTTTTCCCTGATGGAATCTCTGAGGTGTAGAATTTTAATGCCAGAAGGGAACCTGGAGGTTCTCTTACTGATGTTACAGATACATGAAGTTAGGAACACGTGTGACTCACATAAGTCACATAACAAATTATGTGATTTCTTTCCCCAGGATTCCCCAGTAGTCTAGTAGCACTGTTATTCCTGGAGCAAAAATCTGATGTCCTGGCTCTGTATTTGTTCTTTTGTTTCTCTCTTCTTTACTCTCTGGTGTTTTGCAATCAAAACTTACTTTTTAACTTGCTTTTTCTTTCCCCACGTGAAACAGACTTAATTTAAAAAGATCTAAGCCAGGTTACAACAATGAAGAAGTTAGCTATGTAAATATGCAGTAAATTGCTAGTTCTTTTACTGAAGGGCAATGATACAAATACAAAATAACATTTCAGGAATGGCAAAGATGAGGGTTTTAGGAGCCTTATTATGCATCAGCATCCACCTGGGCTCTATGGAGGAGAAAGGGGGACTTGGAAGTGCTACTCTGGCTCATCTCATCTCCCCTGGAGGGCTGTGTAGTTCTCACTGCTCCTTATCAGGTAAAATGCTGTTGGCTGCATCTAAAAGAAAACCTGATCAGACTGGCTTCCACCAAAAGGAAATACGTCATCTCTCACAATGAGAAGTCAGTGGTAGGAGAGGCTCTGGCTCGCCCTTCAGGGCTCTGGCTCCTCTTGCCTGTCTGTGGTGGTCTCAGCCTTGTCCGAGTGCTGGTCTCGTCCTCATGCTGGTTGGAGGTAGTGACAGCAATTCTGTGCCTCTCATCCAGACTCAGTACTCTCCAAAGGAAGAAGAGGGGACCATCTGCTTGTCTTTGCTGCTTTCTTAGGAAGTCGCTAGGAGACTTCCTTGTGTTTGATTGGTCTGCATTTGCTCACATGCAAATTACTAAATCCATCACTGGTTCTGAGGAATGAGGTTATCATGATTGATTTAGAGCGTGTGCATGGTTATGTGGAAGGGAGGAGATACCTGAACAAAATCCGAGTCTTTTAGGGAGGAATGGGTTTTAGGAGGAGAATGCTATCATTGAATAGGCAACCAAGAGAGTCTACTCTGTACACTATAGTGTAGACAGAATGACGTTAATTCAGAAAAGAATGCCTAGTGTGATGAGGGCAAATGAAACTGTCATTTTAAAATAACTGAAGGAGACATGGAAGCAACCTAATATCCATTGATGGATGAATGAAAAAGAAGATGTGGCACATATGTACAATGGAATATTACTCAGCCATAAAAAGGAATGGAATAATGCCATTTGCAGTGACCTGGACCTAGAGATTGTCATACTGAGTGAAGAGAGTCAGACAAAGGCAAATGTATCATTAATATGTGGAATCTAAAGAAAATGTGATGCAAGTGAACTTATTTGCAAAACAGAAATAGTCACAGGTGTAGAAAACAAACCTACAGTCACCAAGGAGGAATGAAGGGGAGGGATAAGCTGGG
The DNA here is from genome assembly GCF_049115385.1 of Moschus berezovskii. Lineage (NCBI taxonomy): Eukaryota > Metazoa > Chordata > Mammalia > Artiodactyla > Moschidae > Moschus > Moschus berezovskii. The sequence goes on from NC_142479.1 coordinate 29,356,471, forward strand.
AGACTGGGATTAACATATACACGTTATTCTGTATAAAATAGATCACTAAGAAGAACCTACTGTATATAGCACAGGGAATTCTACTCGGTACTCTCTAATGATCTGTATAGGAAAAGAATCTTAAAAAGAGTGGATATATGTATATATAAAAAACTGAGTTGCCTTGCTGTACAGCAGAAACTAACACAACATTGTAAACCAGCTATACTCCAATAAAAATTAATTTAAAAATGAAATGACAGGGAATACGATAACTTTGGTGTGTTTTCCAGCATGACCAAGCTGTTCTCCAGTTCTCAGTGGACACCAGCTGGGAATCTTACAAATTTAGCATGCACAATTCTGCTATTATCTACATATTCTCCAGGCTAAGGGCTCAGCCCCACAAGACTGCCCCTCACCTCAGACAGCAAGTCCAGGTTGTCACTTGTGCTTCAGATCAACCAGTTGTATATATTGGAGGTTCCCACAGCCCCTTTTTCAGATTTGCTGGAGTGGCCCACAGAACCCAGAGAAACATTGACTTCTGTTTACCAGTCGATTATAAAGGACACATGTGAACAGCAGGGCTGAGATCAAGAAGCATCCTGGGCACAGGAGCTTCTGCCTCTCCACATACAGATCAAGCTAAAAGAATATGGCTGTGTATATGTATTGGCTCAAACGTATGCCATGATATGTGATATATTTAATGACATCAGTTCAGTTCAGTCGCTCAGTCGTGTCCGACTCTCCACGACCCCATGAATCACAGCACACCAGGCCTCCCTGTCCATCACCAACTCCCGGAGTTCACTCAAACTCATGTCCACAGAGTCGGTGATGCCATCCAGCCATCTCATTCTCCGTCGTCCCCTTCTCCTCCCGCCCTCAACCTTTCCCAGCATCAGAGTCTTTTCCAGTGAGTCAACTCATCGCATGAGGTGGCCAAAGTATTGCAGTTTCAGCTTTAGCATCAGTCCCTCCAATGAACATCCAGGATTGATCTCCTTTAGAATGGACTGGTTGGATCTCCTTGCAGTATGAGGGATTCTCAAGAGTCTTCTCCAACACCACAGTTCAAAAGCATCGATTCTTCAGCGATCAGCTTTCTTCACAGTCCAACTCTCACATCCATACATGACGACGGGAAAAACCATTGCCTTGACTAGCCGGACCTTGGTTGGCAAAGTAATGTCTCTGCTTTTTATTATACTGTCAAGGTTGGTCATAACTTTCCTTCCAAGGAGTAAGCGTTTTTTAATTTCATGGCTGCAATCAGCATCTGCAGTGATTTTGGAGCCCAAAAAAATAAAGTCTGACACTGTTTCCACTGTTTTTCCCCCGTGAAGTGATGGGACCAGATGCCATGATCTTTGTTTTCTGAATGTTGAGCTTCAAGCCAACCTTTTCACTCTCTTCTTTCACTTTCTTCAAGAGGCTTTTGAGTTCTTCTTCACTTTCTGCCATAAGGGTAGTGTCATCTGCATATTTGAGGTTATTGATATTTCATAGATGGTATAATTTTATTTTTGTAAATGAAGAGGTAAGTGGCATCTCCTCATGTTTTAAAACGAAACCAAAAAGCAAGATGAGTCTGGGGCATTTTGCTGTGCCAGAAATGAAAGAAGTCCTCAGAGAATGATGGACAATATAAAGAAGATACGAAAACCAGGTTGAAGGAGTTCCCTCTGGCTAAATCTGGGTCATCTTGAGCATCCACTTGAAATAAAAAGGCACGAGTCCATACTGCCCCCTACGCATACCCCATGTGTACTCAGTCATGTCCAACTCTCTGCAACCCCATGGACTGTGGCCCACCAGGCTTCTCCGTCCATGGAATTGTCCAGGCAAGAATACTGGAGTGGGTTGCCGTTTCCTTCTCCAGGGGATCTTCCTGGACCAGGGCTTGAACCCGTGTCTCCTGCATTGGTAGGTGAATTCTTTACCACCCAGCCACCTGGGAAACCCTGAGTCCATACTTACATAAACTGATAAGCTAGTAACTTGAAATTTTATGAGGAATGAGATCTAAGTATCTCATTCTTAGTATCTCAGCATCTCCCTACAAAACACTTATTAATATATATCAGAGAAGAAAAGGAATATTGTTGCAGTGGAGAAGCCTGGTAGGCACCGCCTAGTAAGTGAGCAGAAGGGACTGCATCAGTAATGCTGTGAGTGAGTCAGATCACATGCCATAGAACAGATGCAATCAGAACACAGCATCGCATCTTCTGAGACATTCCTGCTAAAGATGCATGACCTGGGTCTAATCAGAGGAGACATCTGGGAAATTCAAAGGACCGAATAGTTATAATCTTTAAAAATGTCACATTCCTAAAAATCAAGGAAAGCCCAAGGAACTATTCTAGAATGATACAGCAACTAAAGGTAAAGCATGATTCTGAACCAGATTCTTTTGCTGTCAAGGATATTATTGAGCCGCTTGGTGGAATTTGAATGGAGTTTGAGAATTTGTTGTGGGTAAATGTATCAGGTCTTAATTTCCTGAGTTTGATGGTTGTGTTGTGGTTACGTAGGAGAATGTAACTGTGTGAAGCTCGTGTGCATGGGCAGTAAGTGCATCAGGTTATTCTCAAGTCGTTAAGGAAGAAAGAAGGGACCTGCAACTCTTCTGGTTAAAAGTTTGAGATTGCTTTTTTTTTTTTTTAAAGTAACTCTTACCTAGACATCACACAGCTTGGAAAGGAATGTAGTGAGCCTCTGGTTGTGGGGATACATTGAGACAGAATTTGGAAGGTCACTCACTGAGGCCATTGTAAAGGGATGTTGTGCATGGTCTACATAGCCTCTGAAGACTGACCTCCATGGCTTCTGAAGCCCAAATGCTAAGATTATGGGTGTCTGTATACGTAATTTAAAGTAATAGTTGGATTTACTAAATGATGTTTATGCCTTCAGTTATTGCAGATCAAAGGAGATTGCCCTCTTATACCAATCCGCAGGTGTTTTTAAAAAACTCTTGGCTAAAGACTGTGTATACTACAGAGACTGTGTATACTAAAGACTGTATATAGCTCCCTACAAGAAACGTTAATGATGTCATTAGGTAAAAAGGGCATTGACATAAAAAGTAGATGACCCCCATACAGTTCACTTCCATTCAGTTCAGTCGCTCAGTCGTGTCCGACTCTCCCCGACCCCATGAATCACAGCACGCCAGGCCTCCCTGTCCATCACCAACTCCCGGAGTTCACTCAAACTCATGTCCACACAGTAGTATATAATAAATACAGTAAATCCCCTACATATAAACCTTCAAGTTGCTGACTAAGATGCAAACATGCTCCTGTATGCCAGCTGTTGTATTGTACTACTGTAGAGTACCACGTTGTAAGATTTAATATGTTTATTTCTTGTGTTTGTTTTTATGTATCATTTGTGTAAAATGTATTACAAACCTATTACAATACATTCTATATATCCGATTGTGTTAGCTGGGTACCTAGGCTAACTTTGTTGGACTTACCAACAAATTGGACTTACAAATGTGCTGTTGGAACTCGTTAGTATGTACCAGACCTTTGGTGTAATAGTCTGTACATTTCAGACTGGGGGATGTTTCTGTGAGCTTCAGGAAAGCCTTTATAGAGGTATGGGATGGGACTAGGGGTTGGAGTGTTAAGACTTAGGTATGCATGGAGTAGGAGTGGAGAGGGGACATTCCACGCAGAGGTGCCCCTGTGAAGGGCGTGTGGTGTCCAGGGGCAATGAGAGGACTAGTCTGACAGGTTTGGAGGCATCCTATAGAGAGTGCTGCTTTAAATATGGTGTAGTTAGGGGCACAGGACCAACTGCCATAACAGGGAAGATGGGGAGGAAACTGATGATTGGGACCTCACACACTGGGCTAGATAGTTTTAATTTTTACTTTTAATTTTTAAATTTTTAAAATTTAATTTTAAATGTTAATTTTAAAATTAATTTTTAATTAAAATAATTTTAAAATTAAAATTAATTTTTCATTTGAATTAATTTTTCATTTAAAAATTTTACTTTTACTTGTTTATTTTTGGCTCTGCTGGGTCTCTGTACATGGGCGCTCTCTAGGTGCAGTGAGTGGGGGCCTCCTCTCTGGTTGCGGTGTGCAGGCTTCTGGTTGCAGTGACCTCTCGGTGCTCTGCTCGGGCTCTAGAGCACTAGCTTAGTTGCTCCGCCCGAGGCATGTGGGATCTTCCAGGACCAGGGATTGAACCCATGTCCCCTGCGTTGGCAAGCAGAGCCTTAACCACTGGACCACCAGAGAAAAAAGTCCGTAGATGGTTTTTAATTCATTCTTTCATTCATTCATTTCTCTTTCGATCCGTTCAGTCCTCCAAGATAGGTGTTGCACTCATTATACAAATGTGAAGCATTGTGACTTGGAGAGAGTCATTTCTTCTCTCTTGAAAACAGAGTTGCTTTAAGAGGCAGTTTGATTCTGAAACCAGATTGGCGTGCCTTCAAAGCCCATACCCTTCCTACTACCCTGTCTGCTTCTTACACATGGAGAGCAATAGAGGGCAGTGAGGTAGGCTGGGGGTGCTTGCCTGTGTGTGCGGAATACTGAAAAGAATATTAGGAAAAGGAGCATGTATCCCAGTACTTCTGTCACTTTGAGATGAAGTGCCCTGGAATATGTCCATGAGATGCAGATTATTGGAAAGTGTGAGCAAAGGGCCACGGACTGAACCCCGAGGAGCAGTCAGAAGGAGTGGAAGGGACAGTCAGCAGCACCCCTCAGGATCCTGAAAAAGAGCATCCAGGAGGGTGACGTCACCGGAGTCCAGAGGAGCGGGAGTTGAGAATGGCAGAGATGACAGGGAAGATGCAGGTGGAGGAGCATCCCTCGGACCCAGCCCTGCGGAGGGCATTGGGGTCTTACCAAGGGCGGGTCTCAGTTTGCGGGCAGAAGTGGAAAACAATCGAAATGAGTTGAACAGTGAGTGGGGAGGGTGGAGAACTAGAATCCAAGAGAGACCAGAAGGCGTTCAGGAAGTTTGCTCTGAACAGAGGGCGGGAAGGCCCGGAGCTACAGGAGGTGGTAGGTGAGGTTTTGCTCTTCTCTTATTTTTAAGCCTGGAGAGTTGAGAAAGTAAATGATGATGGAAAGGAGACGGGGGAGAGAGAGAGAGAAGTTTGAGAAGAGAGGTTCTGATGAAAAAGGTGAGATTCCTGAGGAGATGGGCAGGATGGGGTGAGCAGAGGCACCATCCTCGTCGTGTACACTGCCTGCCTCCATACCCACCGCCCACCCCCCCGCCCCAACACACACCAGAAGTCTCTGTGTGTGCATGCAAGGTGGCCTTGCTGACCACAGCTGCTGGGTCCACGCTGTTTCCAAAACACATGGTCCGTGAAGGGCAGCGAAGGTATATTCTGTTTAAAGTGGCTCAATTCAGTGCTATCTTATAACACTATTTGTTCCTAAATAGCTTCCTTAAAAATGGGTGTCCAAGGAACCTCCCTGGTGGTCCAGTTGGGAGTCTGCCTGCCAGTGCAGGGGACACAGGCTCTTCCCTGGTCCTGGAAGATCCCACATGCTATGGGAGCAGCTGAGCCCGTGAGCTGCAGCTCTAGAGCCTGAGTCCCACAAGAGAAGCCACCACAGTGAGAAGCCCACGCACAGCAACTGAGACACAGCGCAGCCAGTTTAAAAAGAAAAGGAGTGTCCAAGGAGAACAAGGAAATGGGTGAATACACTCTGGCCAAGACAGCCGGGCCTATAGAGACCACAGCCTGGGCCAACCTGACCTTGGATGGCCCTCACCTCCGAAGGACTCCAGGCCATGTTTCTCAGGGCTGAGTTATCTTCTGCAACACAGTGTTTTCTCTGTCGTGGCCTCGTCCTCCACCATTTGATTGGGCATCTGGAGAACTGTTTTGATGTGTAAAAAGCTAACAAAAGTTGTTTTGAATAAATGAAGCATGCAAAAAAAATGGAAAAATTGCTAGACCTACATGTTAGATGTTAAAATGCAAGAAAGATTAAGAGTCCATTCCTCGGGAAGATCACAAGTTTTCATCAGGAGCGGGATGGAAAAATCATTGTGGTGTTCATATAGTAGCACGTCCCTTGTGACTCAGACTGTCAAGAATCTGGCTGCCATGCAGGAGACCTGGGTTCTACCCCTGGGTTGGGAAGATCCCCTGGAGAAGGGAGTGGCTACCCACTCCAGTATTCTTGCCTGGAGAATTCTATAGGCAGAGGAGCATGGGGGCTACAGTCCTTGGGGTCGCAAAGAGTCAGACACGACTGAGCACAGATTGAGTGGGGGTGGGGGAGAGTATGGACTGATACGTACACATACTCATTCATACAATAGAGTGACTAGATAACAGCAGAAAGGAAGGGACGACAGCTCCACGAGTCAATGTGAATGAATCTCACAATCGTAACATTGAACAAAAGAAGCTGGACATAAAACAGGTGTCTGTGCCTCTGTCTATATACAATTCAAAGCCAAGCGTCACTGATCTGAGGGGTGGAAAGTCAGCATAATGGGAATTTGAGGACAGGAGAGGGAGAGTGATGATTAGAAGGAGGATAAAGCAGGGCTTCCAGGGCTGCTGGGCATCGTCTTTTTAAAAATTACTTATTTATGTATTTACTTGGCTGCACCAAGTTAGTTGTGGCATGCAAACTCTTAGTTGTGGCATGTGGAATTCAGTTCCCTGACCAGGGATCAAATCCAGGCTCCCTGCATTCGGAGCACAGATTCTTAGCCACTGGGCCACCAAGGAGTGTCTCGACACAGGAGTGTCACACGGGTGTGTTCACTTCCGTAATTCATCATACTTAACACTCATGACTTGTCCACTTTTATGTGTGTATATTACACTTCAATAAAGTGGTTTTTTTTTTTTTTAACACAATGAAGAAAAGCATAAAAATCAGTGTATAAATCAGCATGCAGTTCAGACTTGGTGGAAGTCCTTTGACCTTACCAACGGCGTTGTAAATCTCACGGGCGCCAGTATTAACCATTGGTTTATCAGTGCCAGCCAAAGGGGTGCATGACTGCAGTGGCTTTGCAGAGACTGGAAGCGCAGGTGCCAAATGTGGCATCTGGGCTCGTGTTTGGGGTGGGATTCACATGTACACATTTGTATACCAGGCGTTGTGTCTCAGAACGCAGTGCAGGTACTCAGTACAGGGTGTGGCTTCTGCCAGTGCGTTCACACCCAGCACAGCATCCTAAACCTGCCTTCAGTTCGTGAGTGCCACAGCTGTCATTACAAATTTTATTGGGCTTCTTCAACCTTTATCCTCTGTTGATTGCTTCTTTTCAGATCACCTCCTGATTTTATCTTGAGTCTCAGATGCCCTCAAGAATCGCACATTTAGGGGATGTTTTGAATCCCCAGTCCTGCTTCACTGGCTCAGTGGGCCTGTGTGCTGAAAGTGCAAATTGATTTTAATATTACTTTGTCAAAGAAAATGGAATCTGTCCCCACTTCATAAAGTGTAGAGTATATCCCAAAGTGAGGCAGAATTACTTTTGGATTATTTGTTGTTTGCAGTTGGCTTCATCCACAAGTTCCTGCTTCAGGCCAGAGAAAAACCCAAGTTGTTTTGCTTTCATGTGCCAATTCCTTCACAGGCAGGTTCATTTCAGGTGGAACCTTGCTTTTTTGGAAGAGGGTGACTCACTTGTGAGGAATTGTGAGTAGTTCTTGCCTGGAGAATCCCAGGGACGGCGGAGCCTGGTCGGCTGCCGTCTATGGGGTTGCACAGAGTCGGACACGACTGAAGCGACTTAGCAGCAGCAGCAGCAAGCAAGGAAGAGATCCATTTCTCAGGGTTTCGTAATTTTCAATAGTCTCTACTTTGCCAGGATCCATTGTTTTTATTTTTTCATAACCCCTTAGGGACTTTCCCCAATGGCTCAGTGATAAAGAATCCACTGGCAATGCAGGAGATGCAGGTTTGATCCCTGGGTTGGGAAGACCCCCTAGAGGAGGAAATGGCAATCCACTCAAGTAATCTTACCTGGAGAATCCCATGGACAGAGGAGCCTGGTGGGCTACATTCCACGGGGTCCCGAAGAGTTGGACACGACTGAAGCACAACCCAGCACAACCCCTTATGAGTTAGATCTTCATGAAAATTCTGATTAGTAAATTTAAATTCCCATGGGTTACCTATTGCATGTGTTTGGAATGAAGGGAGGAAAAAACTGTCCGTGAAGTGAAATGGAGACTCTATTTCTCTTTAGTTCAGACTGATTTCACTGTGATTCCTGCTGTTGATATGGCTGGTAATAATTTGACATTTTTCTGTTTTAGGAAGCTAAGATAATTTTTGCCTACATTGGAAATCAGTAGCTCTGAGAGGTGATTTTCAAACATGTGCCTCAGAAAGAGAAAAAAAATGTTAAGAGATTCTTATGAATTAATTTTAAACCTTGTACACTTTCAAAATAACTACAAAATAGCTATGTAAACTTAAAGCAGATACCACACTTCATATGTTGAACTTATTAGTTGCTTATAGTTATTTATTGAGTAAATTTCCATCTTTGCATATATTGATTCTTAGAGCACTGGTTCAGTTGTATGGGGAAAAAAATGCATAATTTGTTAATCCATCCTGTTGTTCTCACCTTATTACCCAAAGTAGGGAAATCTGGGGAGAGTGGGGCTATTTACCAAGACCAGATGGTAAAGATGTGGAGTGTGGGAAGGAGGCTAAGACAAGAGGTTGGTGCTCTGGCTCTTAGGAGTCGTCACAGGAAATTGCCTAGAAGCCACGTGGAAGCACAGTTCTGGAGCTTAGAAGGCACAGGTGTCAGTCATCTGTAAGTGGTGACATTTCCTGCTTCTGGAGGGCGTGAGACTACCAGCTGGAGGATGGGCAAGGGGAGAAGTGAAGGCAAATATCACCTTTACAGAAAAAGAGTTTGAGCCCTTTTATTGAATTGTTTTTCATGCATGGGTTTTTTCCCCTCTCAAAATACAAATGATCCCTGTGAAAAACTTGGCAAGTGCAAAATATATAAAGCCAATAAGATTCACCAATAATGCTATTCTCATTTCCCAAGAAAATCACCGTTAACATTTGGAATATTTCTTTCCAGACTTTTTCCTGCGCACATACTTTCCACAGTTGAGATACCACTGTGTGGACAATTTTACATCATATTTTTTCCACTTAACATTAGTTCAAGCGTAGTGTCATCTTATTAAAATTACAATATTGCTTTTAATGTTTCTGTGCAAGGATTATCTCTTCTTTCATTATTTATGGTTCTTCACATGGAGTTTTAGAGGTAGAATAAGTGGGTTAAAGGATGGGAACAGTGTAAAGCTTTGCATTTTTTATTAAGTGCTTTTCAAAATTTTTATTTCAATTTCTACTTCCATTGACAGCTAACGCTGCCATTTAAAGGTTTTATTGGAGAAAGAGTTAACAAAAGAAATAGATGAACCAGAAAGTAACACCAAAAGTAACACCATGGTATGAGTGTTGTTGTTTAGTCGCTAAGTCGTGTCCAACTCTTTTGTGACCCAATGGACTGTAGCCCACCAGACTCCTCGGTCTATGGGATCCTCGGCAAGAATACTGGAATGGGTCGCCATTTGCCTCTCCAGGGGATCTCTGGGACTCAGATCGAACCCACATCTCCTGCATTGTAGGCAGATTCTTTACCGCTGAGCCACCTGGGAAGCCCAGTGGTGTGAGAGAAACTAATGAAAGAACTGTTAGGAAGAAGGATCCGCATTAGTTAATGCTGTAGAGAGGTCTCATAAGCACAGGATGGATGAATCCTTTGGGTTTGGTGCCTGGAGGCATTGGTGTAATGGTAAGTTGTTAGGTTTAGGGTGAGCTGACAGGTGCATGAAGTAGATATGTTTTATTCCGTAATCATAGCATGAAGGGCAGGAGAGAGTTATTAGTCTGAGGAGCTTCAGAATTGATAGAAGGTGTTAAATTATTAGTTCCTAAAGGTGGGTGTGACATATGCATATTTGCAGGAATTGATAGTGGAGGAAGTGAGAGGGGATGGGGCCCAGAGCTCTTGAGCCACCTTTTTTCAGGGAAGGAGGTCAGGATGGGAGGGCATGCAGGTGAGCTCGGAGGAAGCGGGAGGAGTTTCTGTAATACATTTCTTTTTCTCTGTGAGAGAGAAGGAAGGCACAGCATTGGCTGAGAGTGAACGGAGTAGTAGAAATATCAGCTCAGTGATGAGGTGTGGGTGAACGGGTTTGCCTTCTGATCCAGGTGACTGTCTGCAGCTCAGGCCAGGGAGCTGTCTGAGGACTACTGTGGGTGGTCACCAAGTTGAACCTTCACCAGTGTCAAAGGTTCTCCTGAAGCTCAGAACCACAAATTTGTAGCATTTTCTACCTCTGTCAATCTAGGGTATTTCTCTGGCAATACTCAGCAGCCCATGGCTTCTGTGGTGGCTCAGTGGTAAAGAATCTGCCTGTCAGTGCAGGAGCCATAGGAGATGTGGGTTCGATCCCTGGGTTGGGAAGATCCCCAGGGGAGGAAATGACAACCCACTCCGGTATTCTTGCCTGGCAGGCTATGGGGTCACAAATGAGTCAGACATAACTTAGTAACTAAACAACACTTAGAAGCCCAGGTGCAGGGGAGAATTAATCAGTTGGTACTCTGAAAAAATTTCCTTGCAAGTATATTTAAATAACTTTAAAGTGAGTACAGGGAGATTTATTCTCTCATAAACAAGAAAAAAGAAACAGATCGATTCCCATGTTAAGCTAGTGATCAAGCTCGATCCAGACCTTGATAACTACTCTGTTCCCTTCAAATTCACTAATGTTTGTAGTTAGGTTTTAGAAATTTTACTTTAAAAAAAAAAAGGATTGGTAAAGGAAAAATTGGCATATCCTTGTATGCTAGATCTTAGAAAAATAAAAAACAGGGCACATATTTTTGAGGAGAAAGGAAAAGAAAAAGGCAGCATTGCTATGTTATTCCTGTGCAAAATTACTAAATGTTATTGGAGGAGCAGTAATTATTTCATCCCTGGAAGTTTTCAAGAAACAGTGAAAGACAAGAAAATAGAGCATTCACAGAAGCCATTTAATTTTTGTACTGCCCAGACATTTTACCCCTGGAGAAGGAAGTGGCAATTCACTCCAGTATTCTTGCCTGGAGAATCCCAGGACAGGGGAAGCCTGGTGGGCTACAGTTCACGGGATCGCAGAGTCAGGCATGACTTAGTGACTAAACAACAAGACATTTCGCATGAAAAATACATTAAAAAAAATTAACTTCAAATACAATTTCAGTTCTGAGTAAAAGGGCTATGTTTTATGGTAATATTGCTGCATGAAAGGTTAAAAAGGGCAACACAGTAGTTCAGGGCTAATTGTGTGATGTATTAGAGGGTGGACAATTGTTCATTTACACCTTAGTGGATAATCAGCATCATGTTTATGATAAAAGTTCACAGAGTGTAATTCACTCTTCAGATGTTATAAAGAAACAATCATTTCTTTATCCAACGACTGCCTTTTTTTCCCCTCTTACATGGTTTTGAGTGACAGCAGTTTTTGATGGATGTAAACAACCATTCTCTGGAACAATAGCTATTAAAACTGGTTTGAACGCTGCTTGTCAATGATGAAAAAAAATATTATTTCCCAAAGGACTGAAGTAAGAGGGATGATTTTTATGCTAGTGGAAGGCCAGTTTTTACCACAAAAATTTCCCTGTAACCTTTCCTGATTGAAAACATATTACTTGCTATTCAAAAACACAGGCAAATTAGTGAGGAAAGTTTCTAAAATAAGCTCAAGGGTTAGACATATAATTTGCGGATGACATGTCATGATAGTAAAGTGTATTTCCTTCTGGGTTTTGTTTTAAACTGTAGAAGGTACACAAAACGCCACAGTTCAGGCTTCAAACATATTTTTACAGCTATAAGATGAGCACATCTAATTTTTAAGGTACTGTTTGTTTCAAGTGCCCATGTCTTCAGAATGTTTATTTCTCACAATATATTTGTCCTCGTTTTATAATATATGTTTATCTGACTTTTCCTGGGTCTGTAGGAATGTCGGGGAACTTGGCATTGCCTTTGAAATGGTCATCTAGGAGCTTCCTTATTACAGGGCTATTCTCTTAAAACATATACTTTGAGGAACAAACATGAGATTTGGGGCTGCTGGGGTGAGTGAGCCCAGCTGCAGACGGTGACAATAAGGCTACAGGAGACAGTGGTTATGTACTAACTACCCCAAGAAGTCACACTTTAAGTCATCATTGAATGACCCCCACTAAACAGCCGTGTGCTCTGCCATCAGGAGTTGAATCACTTCTGGATCCAGCCTGACCCTAAGAGCTAGCGACAGAGTACGGTGGGCCCTTCAGGAGAACTAAAGGCCTCTGCAACATCCAGAACCTTTCATCTCCTGGATCACTGCAAGACCTGACCACCACAGAACCACTTGTTTTCTGAAGGCAATGATAAGAGAGAAATGGTTTAACCCTTTTAGTAATCTTTTACTTTGACATAATTTTTTAAATGATTTATTTATTCCACCCTGCCAGGTCTTAGTGGGGTCTAGTGTGGCATGTGGGGTCTAGTTCCCTGACCAGGGATTGAACCTGGACCTCACTGTACTGAGAGCATGGATTGTTAACTGATGGACCCCCAGAGAAGTCCCCGACATAATTTTAAATTTCTGAAAAGTTACAGGACCTTCCTTGTACTTTTCACCCAGACTCATCAATTGTTTGGCATTTGCCTTATCACCGCATCTACCAATAATGTGAAAGTAAATTACAGACACCATGCCCCTTTACGCCCTAATATCTGAGTGTATATTTCTAAGAACAAGGAGAGTCTCCTGTATAATCCCAGTGTAGATACTGGAAGTAGGAAATTTTACCCTGGATTAGATAATTGTCTGGTATCAAAGTCCATATTTAGATTTTTCCAATTGCCCCCAATATAATGTCTTTTATAGCAGTTTTTGTTTGTTTCCTGGTCCAGGATTCAAATCATATCTCTTTGAGTTCAGTTAATCTTAAATGAATTAGCTGTTTCCAGCAAAGTGAAGGGGGACCACATTTTCATCGCGTGCTTTTGATGCATGCATATCCATTTCAACATCTTTTCTGAAGCAGAGTGACAAGAGATTGTACAGAGCAGCTTTCATGTAGGAAATACTTTTATTCAGGGCTCATGACCCAGTACCTTTTTCAGCAGGTGAATTGCTTTCTGTACAAGCCACCAGTGGTTCTTATGAAGGCTTGCTGTATAGTTACCATTGTGTGCTGAGTACAGTACGGAGCTTTCTCTCATTCAAGGCTGTCTTTTTAACATGTGAGAGCTGCTGTTTTATCCCATTGAACATTTTATGTAAGTTGCTGGTGAGACGGTTCCAAACTCTGTCTTGCAGCTTGTCTTTTGGTGAGGAAAGATGACAGGTAGCCATCATTTTTCTGCTTAAGGCCAGCAGTTGGTCTGTAATTACTCTCTGGAGCTTATGAACAAAGCAGCGTATGCTTGTGATTCCAAAATCACTCATAACCTCTCCTGCATTTGTTCCTTTGAAAATTGCATGACAGTTTTCTAATGTTTCATTCTACAAAGTGTGTTGAATTCGTTCTCACAAGATATGAAGAATTTCCAAACTGAGATTTTCCATAAAAGACTCATGGCCCCAATAGAACCACATAAATAAGAAATTCAGTGTTTTTTTTTTAAGAATTTTTACTTATTTAGTTATTTTTGGCTGTGCCGGGTTCTCTTGCTGTGGAGCACTGGCTCAGTGGGCATGCAGGCTTCAGGAGTTGTGGCTCCCAGGCTCTAAAGCACAGGCTCAGTAGTTGTGGCACAGGGACTTGGTTGTTACACCACATATGTGGGATCGTCCCAGACCAGGAATCAACCCCATGTCTCCTGAATTGGCAGGTGGGTTCTTTACCACTGAGTCCCCAGGGGAGCCCCAGCAGTTTCTGTGTGTGTGTGAGACCTAAATTTTTTTTATTGGAGTATAATTGCTTTGCAATGTTCTGTTAGTTTTTGCTGTACAAAAAGTGAATCAGCTATGCTGCTGCTGCTGCTGCTAAGTCACTTCAGTCGTGTCCAACTCTGTGAGACCCCACAGACGGCAGCCCACCAGGCTCTGCCTTCCCTGGAATTCTCCAGGCAAGATCACTGGAATGGGTTGCCATTGCCTTCTCCGGAATCAGCTATATGTGTGTGTATGTATATATCCCCTCCTTCTTGAGCCTCCCTGCTCCCATCCACCCTCTTTAGATCATCACAGAACTCCGAGCTGAGCTCCCTGCAGCAGTTTTTAAAGGGCTATTTTATTTGATGTTATGGTTTTACGATGATAAGAAATTAGGTTGTCATCTCACTCCTGTATCCTGTTTTGGTTGTTGAAACTGTTATAAATCTTTGGCTACAAAAGGATATAATGTTCTTCCCCAAGTTTACCTATGAATGTGCTCTTGATGTTTATACTGTCAGTTTGTTCCCCTTATTTAAATTTAATAATTTGAAATTTTGGATGGTTTTTTATACATAAAATTAACAGTTTTCTAGACTACCACGAGTTACTGTAATTTGCTTTATTTGCAAGGCTATATTTCTATTTTAGATGATGGAATTTCAACACATAAAGTGGAAAATCAGATATTTTTGCCCCAAGATACATCTAGATACTTACCTGTGTGCATGTGTGCCAAGTCACTTCAGTCGTGTGTGACTCTGACCTCATGGACTGTAGCAGCCCAGGCTCCTCTGCCCATGGGATGCTCCAGGCAAAAAACTGGAGGGTATGTATTCTTGGAGGAGGAAAATGCCCTCCTTCAGGGGATTTTCCTGACCCAGGGATCAAACCCGTGTCTCTTATGTCTCCTGCATTGGGAGGTGAGTTCTCTACCGCTAGCGACACCTGGGAAGCCCATGTTTGCCTATAGATGGGCCTATATTAGTAAGTCTGAATGGCATGCTTTGTCCATATTGCCGACTCCGTTATGCTGATCAGATAAAAGTTAAACAGTCATGTGTGTAATCCCTTGGTATATGGCCACTTTTTGGGTAATCCCTGAGATGATGTTAAGTAGGCATTCAGCTGTTTGACCTTTCAGAGGTCAAGACCAAAGCCACAAGAGGGTATTATCCTATTAGCTTACTTCTCATCTTGTTTTGTCAGGCCCAAGTTGCATTGCAGGCCCACTCTGAGGCACAAAGGCCGTAGGGGTGGGGGTCGACACCTCAACAAAATCTTAGCTCTATTGCAAAGGAAGAAGAGTGAATAGGTGCTAAGTGGTGCCCCCCCCCCCCGAGTTCACTGTGCCACCTTCAGGCTCTTCCTGTGTCCTTCTTTCACTACTCACTGTTCTCCAGCTGTACCAGCCACCTTTCAGTTATTCTAATTCAGCACAGTTTTTTTTTTTTCTATGATTTTTCAGAGATTCATGTCTTGTAGGGAAAGATTATCAAATAATATCTTCCTGTTTTTTTCAAGGGGGCAAAGCAAGGGTGTAGAAAGCCACCACATGATAGGAAAATGTTATTGGCATGGAAATTGCATTATTTCTGTGGGGATGGGAATATTCTTTATCCGCCACCGTCCAACACAGAAGCCACTAACCACAAATGGCTGTTAAACCCTTGAAATGCAACTAGTGCAACTAGGGAACTGAATGTTAAATTGTATACCATTTAAATCAACTTCGCCACATGTGGTTAGTGGCTACCATCTTGGATTGTGCAAGCTAGCACTATTATTCACCAATCTGAGACCCTGGGTACATCCCTCCACCTCTCCTAACTCACCTCAGGCTACTTACCTGAAAAGTGAGGGTTGTGCTTTGCCTGCCTTTTACATAGACTTGAGGACCAAATAATATCGTGGATATAAAAGCTCTTTAAAAATTGTAATTGAAAATATAAAATGACATTATCAATATTATAGCACCTCTGTCTTTTTTTCATAGCAGAGCTGGAAGCAGCCACTTTTGTTGGTTACCTCTGTCCTATGACTTCTGTTATATTGCTGATTATTTCTTTTAGTGAGGATAAACCTAGAGTCTATTGTGTAAGTACAGAGAGGAATCAGTTTAAAACAATTTATCATTGTTGAACTATTTGTGAGCCTTATTAGCTCTTAAAAGGGTTTGAAAATGAAAACTGAACACAGATTTGTTTTTCCTGTTTCATAGATAGGTTCATTTGTGTCATATTTTAGATAAGTGTTATCATGTAGCATTTGGCTTTCTCTTTCTGTCTTACTTCACTTAGTATGATAATATCTGGGTCCATCCATGTTGCCTCAAATGGGATTAGTTCGTTCTGTTTTTATGGCTGAGTAGTATTCCATTGTATATATGTACCACATCTTCTTTATCCATTAATCTATTGATACACATTTAGGTGAAGACAGATTTTTTTTTTTATGAAAACCTTATATATAAAAATAATATATGGTCCTATTTTTAAAAAAAAAATGGAGTCAAGACAGAGTTACAAAGAGGAAAGTAAAAATCACTCCAAATCTTATCTCCAGAAAAGCCACTGTCAGTTTTGGGTGTATCCTTCCAGATTTCTTTTTCTTGCATACATGTAAACTTTTTATAAAACACAAATATGGGAACATGCTGCTTTAGCCTACATTTTTCACATAAAATGTATTATTGATATTTTTACATGGCAGTAGATATTCCTTGCAAGGAAAGTTATGACCAACCTAGATAGTATATTAAAAAGCAGAGACATTACTTTGCCAACAAAGGTCTGTCTAGTCAAGGCTATGGTTTTTCCAGTGGTCATGTATGGATGTGAGAGTTGGACTATGAAGAAAGCTGATCGCCGAAGAATTGATGCTTTTGAACTGTGGTGCTGGAGAAGACTCTTGAGAGTCCCTTGGACTGCAAGGAGATCCAACCAGTCCATTCTAAAGGAGATCAATCCTGTGTGTTCATTGGAAGGACTGATGCTAAAGCTGAAATTCCAATACTTTGGCCACCTCATGAGACGAGTTGACTCACTGGAAAGGACTTTGATGCTGGGAAGGATTGGGGGCAGGAGGAGACGGGGACGACAGAGAATGAGATGGCTGGATGGCATCACTGACTCGATGGACATGAGTTTGAGTGAACTCCGGGAGTTGGTGATGGACAGGGAGGCCTGGCGTGCTGTGATTCATGGGGTTGCAAAGAGTCAGACGCGACTGAACTGAACTGAGATATACGTATGGATCTTCCCAAGTGTCACTAGTGGTAAAGAACCCACCTGTCAATGCAGGCAACTACATGGGTTCTATTCCTGGGTCAGGAAGATCCCCTGGAGGAGGGCATGGCAACCTACTCCAGTATTCTTGCCTGGAGAATTGCAGGACAGAGGAGCCTGGAGCGCTACAGTCCATGGTCCATAGGGTCGCAGAGTCAGACACGACTGATGTGACTTGTGCTAATGAATATCTATGTGTGTGTGTGAATGTGTAAAACTGTGTCTTTTTTCATTAGTATAGATTCCTGGAAGTAAAATAAGGGGTCAAAGTGTATGTACTGCAGGCATTTTTATATTTATTGCTAGATTGCTTTATAATTAAAGTGATGTTAATTCAACAGAGCATGAAAGTGTCTTCAAAATGGATATTGCCATATTCATTTGGAGCAAAATAAAAATTGTATTATTGTTAATGAATTTTCTTCATGTTAGTCCTGTGTTGAAATTGAACTGAATGAGTTTATGTGCGCATGTCCTTAGGGAGTTGTGAAGCACCCCACCCCATTTTGCCTGCAGCACCTTGATAAAGCCCACTGCTTTTCCTTCTGTCCGGGTTCCTGGATCTGTAAACTACCTCTTCCTCCCTAATTTCTATCTTTTCTATTCCCCTAAAAGGTAGGGAAATGGAAAACTTGGTGACTTTGGATTTCCTTGGCATACCGTGCAGAAAATACTTAGTGACTAAGAAACATAAGGCCAGTAGTCAGTGCTAAGCATTCCATTTGATTCATTCAGCATGCCGTTACTAATCTGGCAGGTTGTTGTGCAGCTTTGAATACATTTTATATAAACACACTTCCCCATTTTCTCCTTAGTCACAGGAGTCTGTTTTTATAGATACTCAGTGTGGTATATGAGCTTTAGGTTAAGATGACAGTTGTCTACGTCTTGGACTGTCCAAGTCCTTTAAATCAAGAGTATTGGCTCCAAGCACACACACACACACTTTGCCTTAAAAATTGAATTTAAGAAGAATTTCTGTGCCAAAGGAGAATGAGGAATAAAACAAATGACCAAAAAAAAAAAAAATCTGTGTATTGGAAGAAACACACAGGCAGAAATTTGGAGAAACTGGGTAATCACCTGGGTTTTGAAACGTGGTGAGATTTTGCAGTCTGGGCTCGTGGAATGGGAAGTGTGTATCCTGAATGAGTGGGGAGAAGGCCTGTAAAACACCACGGGTAGAAGGTTGAGTCCCGGAAGCATCTTGGAAACAGCAGGCTGCTTTCTCTAATTGGAGTAGGTAACCCCATCTGAAAAAGAATGCAGGTAGCTTAGAAAGAGAAAGATATGTATACCTTCTTTACGTGTATAAAGTATATAAAGGTTTTGAGGAATAACTCTTTCTGACCAAGCAACATATCAGAGAAACCATCAGTCCTGTGTTCGTCTGACTCTTAAGAGACCTAAGTGATCCCTATCCACTGGGACATAGCTGGGATTAATTGTCCCAGAAACCTTGCAGCCAGCTAAACTGGTCATGCAACCCGTCCATGTGGTCTTGATCATCTCCCAAAGTGTCATCTGTCTTCTTGTTCTCATGCTGCTGCTCCTTCTCCCTTCTGACCCGGGATTTTCAACCCAAGCATCTCTGTCTTCTCAGCCTTAACTGCACTGTCCCACTGTCCTTTAGGAGCCCTTAGCGGCAAAAACCCAGCCCAGCCCTATCAAATTGCTTTTTTTTATTTGCCTCTATAGACTCTATACTCTATACTATATAGACTCTATGCTGTATACTCTCTATACTGTATACGATATAGACTCTATACTGTATACAATATAGACTCTGTACTGTATACGACATAGACGCTACGCTGTATACTATATAGACTCTACTGTGTATGATATAGACTCTATGCTGTATATTATATAGACTCTACTGTATACTATATAGACTCTACTATGTATGATAGAGACTCTATGCTATATTTATATAGATTCTACTGTGTACTATATAGACTCCACTGTGTATGATAGAGACTCTATGCTGTATATAGACTATGCTGTATACTGTGTAGACTCTATGCTGTATACTATATAGATTATATGCTGTATATGACATAGACTCTATGTTGTATACAATATAGACTATGCTGTATACAATAAAGACTCTATACTGGGACTGCTGAGACTTGCAGGAGAAAATTATGCTACTGGACAGTTAGGTATCAATAAATTTAGAGTTGCCACCCTCTCTCGGGTGGTGAAACTGCCAGGCATTCCTCCTGTGCTCTCCTAAGCTACTGTTTTCTCATTTCACATTTCATGTTCTTTCCACTAATCTCCTATTTCTATCCTGCCACCTCCCTCCTGCATCACCTTCCTGCTTCTCAGAGAAATACTTGTGCAGACCTGAACTGTACCATTCCTGCTGGCACATCTAAACCCCGTGCCTCCACCCACTCCTTCGTCCTCCCTTCCTGTCTGTCCCACCTCTGGAAGGCCCGTCCCACCAGCCCTAGCAGGCCCTGTCTCTTCTCACCCCCACAAGGCCATGGACCTCTCTGTTATCGTTTTGCTCTTTTGAGGCTTCATCCTTGCCCTCTCCTGGGTATTTCTCTTCAGCACCCAGATCTTATAGTGAACACCTATCTTTTTTTTTTTTAAGTCTAACTAGCATCCCTCCCTCCAGTCCACTCTAATGGTAACTCTGCATGCTGCAGTTTAAATACAAGAGACTCTTTTTGGCCACTGTTAATTGGTCCAGGAGAGGACACCTGACTGAAGCTGAACCAATCACAGTTCATCACCAGGATTCTATGTTTGAAATGAAATTGTTTTTCCCTTTTGGTGGCTGAAGTTCAGCATGTGTATGTTTTGGAACTGTTGGGAGTTGAATTCCGCATGAGTATTGAAGAGTAGACAAAAATAATGAAGAATGAGGTAACAGAATGTGAATGAATGAATATGAAAGAATTATAGCAGAAAGGCAGAAGCAGCATTTCTTGAGTTCTTTAAAAGCAGTGAATGCCATGTCATGACTCTCATGGGAAATGATAACCTCAGTCCTGCCCGCTGAGGGATATGAGTAAGGCTGTGCTTATGGCTGGTGGGCCCACCTGTGGTCTGAGCGCAGATTAGGAAGCTGTACTCTGTAGTGCTCTGGGAGAGCATACCTGCAACCCACACCCAGGTGGGGTTACCCTGATCCAGTATGTGCTTCTGGGTCTTAGCTTGGGTCCCAGCCTGGGGGATACCCGCATAACCTTCCCATAGATTCACTTCTTCCAGGCTGTTCTCCTGAACTCCCCAGATGCCTCTCCCCTGTGCTTCAGCAACACCTGGGGCCTGCTACTCTAATTGTCTAATTATTTCTCTCTCTATTGTACTGTGAGCCCCTGGAGAACAGGAAGCGTATCTGCCTTTTCATCATGATGGCCCCAGTGCCTTGGGTGTAGTAAGCATCTCTGGAATGAAGGAATTACTCGGCAGGGGCAACCCACTCCAGTGCTCTTGCCTGGAAAATCCCATGGACGGAGGTGCCTGGTAGGCTGCAGTCCATGGGGTAGATAAGAGTCGGACACGACTGAGTGGCTTCACTTTCACTTTTCACTTTCATGCATTGGAGAAGGAAATGGCAACCCACTCCAGTGTTCTTGCCTGGAGAATCCCAGGGACGGCGGAGCCTGATGGGCTTCCGTCTATGGGGTCACACAGAGCCGGACACGACTGAAGTGACTTAGCAGCAGCAGCAGCAGATAAAAAGATTAAGGAGAAGATTGTCTTTTTCTTTCTTTCTAACAACCACAACTTTGGCAGCCCTGGAAAGGAAAGTGCATGATAACTGTGTCTTCTTGTCATTCTCGATCTAGTTTTTTCAGACTCTTAAATCTTTCAGTGTCTCATATTTTGACTTTAATTACACTTCACAGCGTTCAAATTGGGAAGAGAGAGAGACCACAGGTTACATACCTGTTCCACGTGCTCAGTCATGTCCAACTCTTTGTGACCCCGTGGATTGTAGCCTGCCAAGCTCCTCTGTCCATGGACTTTTCCAGGCAGGAATACTGGGGTTGTCATTTCCTACTCCGGGGGATCTTCCCGACACAGGGATCAAGCCCACATCTCTTGTGTCTCCTGCATTGGCAGGCAGGTTCTTTACCATTAGCACCGCCAAACCGTTTTCAGAATAACAAATACCTTATGACCAAAAAAAAAAGCCTTTAAAAATCCTGAGAATAAATACAGACGTAGAAAATATGGGCAGAAGGATGTCTGTCCTCTGGCAGAAGGATGCGTCCATTCTTACCAATACTGAAGAGTGCCAGGAGGCATAGTTTCTTTCTTATAGGATGGATGCACTTCCTTGGTTTCCTTCATCCTACCCTCTCTTTCTCTGGAGGAAGCCTTTTAGCCCTAGTTTGCTGTCTGTCACCCAATTTCCAGGTTGTCGCTCCACTTGAGTTTGGTGTAAGAGACTCTAGAACTGAGCAGATGAACCCACACACAGAGTTTTGAAGCACCTGATGTTTCTGTTTGGATCTCTTTCACTCCTTTGGTTCCTCGACTCCACTGCTATGGCTTATAGTTATTTTAGTAAAACTCCAGCATGCTTCGAATTCTGGTCAGAATTTTTTCTTTATTCACTCCTCGACTTTTGGGGAAATAAGCCTCTTCATTTTGATCTAGTTGTACCTGTATTTAACACCGAAGTTTAAAACACTCCACCTCACTCTCTCCAGCAGTGTGGTCTTTCTTCTTGGCTTAGACCTTAGTCCTTTTCATGATCTGGAGAATTCCATGGACTGTATAGTCCATGGAGTCGCGAAGAGTTGGACACGACTGAGCGACTTTCACTTTTCCCTTTGGTTTTTGACATTTCCTTTGCTTTTGGTCAAGATTAAGGCTCTCCTGTCCCATCTTTTCCCTTTCATTTTTGTTTTGCTAACAACCATGCACAACCACATAACCTTCCCAAAGATTCAGTTCCTCTAAGCTGACTTCCTCAACTCCCCAGATGCCTCCACCCTGTGCTCCAGCAGCACCTTGCAGCCTGTACTCTAATTGTCTAATTATTTGTCTCTGTACCCTATGGTATCCCAGGAGGACAGGAAGTGCATCTGCCTTTTCATCATGGTGGTCCCAGTGCCTTGAGTATAGCAAACATCTCTGGAATGAAGGAATTACGATCTGCCCAGATAAAAAGATTAAGGAGAAGACCATAATTAGCACAAAGTCTTATGTTCCAAAAATGTATGATGAAAGGAGAAATGGCCTAGCCGCAATCATTTAAAAACTATAGGGGACATGATATATGGAGTGATTCTTCAACAACTCATTTAAAACATTTCAGGTCATTTCAAATAAAGTCACATTTGGTTTGGAATGGAGTCAGGTGCATGGGAGGGAACTTAGCTAAATAATTTCTATATTTATCTGGAAAACAGGTATGTCATAGTAGCATAGAAAGTTTGAAAAAAAGTATTAAGTCAGGACTTAATTTTACTTAATTTTAATTTTAGACTTCTCCCACGTGGTGCTAGTGGTAAAGAATCTGCCTGCCACTGCAGGAGATGCAAGAGACGTGCATTTGGTCACTGGGTTGGGAAGATCCCCTGGAGTAGGAAATGACAACCCACTCCAGTATTCTTGCCTGGAAAATTCCATGGACAAGAGAAGCCGAGAGGCTGCACTCCACAGGGTTGCAGGGAGTTGGACACAACTGCACACACATACATACACGTATGTGATTTTACTGTCAGTACTCTAAGTAGGCTCTTTGGCTGTTCTCTTGAGGTCCTCTAGTAAATTATTTTTGCATCCTCTTACAGCCTGTGTGGCTTTCTAAAATGCATATATGAGAGACTTCCCCTGTGGTCCAGTGGTTAAGACTCCACCTTTCAGCGCAGCCAGAAACTAAAAAATAAAATGCATGTCTGAACACTTTGCTCCATGGTTAAACTCTGGAGTGGCTTTTCTTGCCCTCAGGATTCAGGACAGAATCGTTCTTAATCTCGAGTGGTCTTGCCTTTGATATTCTGCAGCCTCAGCTCTTGTCACACTCCTCCTCCCACCCCTGCTCCGTCTCCGGTACTCTTTGCTCTTGCACTTCCAGACCTTATCACCAGACCTTCTGGGCAGCCATGGCATCACCTTCTCTAGGAACCGTGTCCTCATTTCTGAAGTCCAGGCTGGGGGCCCCTCAGCTCCCTGTGTCTCCTGCCATGTGCATCACAGGGTGCCGTCACCACCCGTTGACTCGTCTTCCTCCTCCCTCTAGTCTGTGTGCCATCACGACAGGAACCAGGTGTGTGTCTTCACCATTTTGACCTTAGGATCTGACACAGCGCAGGGCCTCAGAGAATATTGGTCCCATGAAATAGTTATAAGGCTACAAGAATAGAAACAACATGACGGCTTTGTAAGAACTGACAGACAAATTGGTGGAACTGAAAAGAGCTGGGAAGGAGATGCTTCCCTGTATAAAAAATGTAATAAGTGATCAAGTATGCATCATAAATCCAAAGAGGAAAGGAATCTTTGTTGGATAAATGGTACTGCCATGCTGGTTATCAGTTTAGAAAAGGATAAGATTTAGAGATAAATTCAATACAGTACTGCCCAAGAGGCTGATAATGGATTAAGGAATTAAGTATTCTTAAAAACTAGAGGAAAATGGATGTGAATATTTATAGAGAAATACCTGTATTTATGTATGTATGTGTGTGCTCAGTTGTGTCCGACTCTTTGCAACCCTATGGACTACAAACCTCCAGGCTCCTCTTGTCCCTGGAATTTTTCAGCAAGAATACTGGAGTGGGTTGCCATTTCCTACTCCAGGGGATTTTCCCAACCCAGGGATCAAACCCACGTCTCTTGTGTCTCCTGGGTTGGGAGTCAGATTCTTTACCACTAGCGCCACCTGGGAGAATACTGAATAGGGAGTATTGTAGGGAGAAGACATTTCTAAGCTTTGATATGATCACAGATTTGACTACATAAAATTTTTAAAGGGGGAGTTTAGGAGATAATAAATACATGTATATGTATGGTGGAGTCCCTTCACTGTTCACCTGAAACTATCACAACATTGTTAATCGGCTATGCCCCAGTACAAAATAAAAAGTTCAAAACAAGCAAATTGTTGTTGTTGTTTACTGGCTCTGAGTTGTGTCTGACTCTTTTGGGACCCCATGGACTGTAGCCTACCAGGCTTCTCTGTCTATGGCAGAGCACATTACCTCTTGGAAAATGATTTCAGTAAATATAGAATAAAATAAAATAGAAATGCATTAGAATAGTATGTAAAAGAAAAGAAACACTCAATACCTTGAATGAATGAACTCTAAAGATCCTAAGAGATAAATGCACACACACACAATGAACAGACCATATGTAAAAGTGAAAAAAAAAGGCTAAGCAAAAATGTTTTCAATTGCACTGATCGTCCTAGAACCAAATATTAAAACAGTAAAATACTGACTTTTTTCCTATCAAACGGTAAAGATTGTTTTTTTAAAGCCAGGGTCGGTGAGGACATGGTGAAGACAGGAATAGATATTCTCATGCATTGATAAGTACCAATATCAACTGATAGAATTCTTCCTGAAGCAGTTTGTCTGTACCAATACCAAATGATCGTATGTATGCATTGTTTCAGTAAATCTACTTCTGTGAATCTAGGTTAAGGAAGAATGTTTAGATACAGACAAAGCTTTAAAAGTTGGTCATCAACATGTTTGATTACAGTAAAAATAAGAAATAGGCTAAATATCCAACAGTGGGAAAATGGTTAAATAATGACATATCTAGTTGATAAAATAATATCATGACTATTAAAACTGAATATGAACCACATTTGGGAAGAGATTTTTGCAGTTCATTTATCTGACAAAGACTTATAGCCAGAACATGTAAAGAACTACCGAAAAAAAAAAAAAAGGCAACCCAATTTTTAGAAAAATAGACACTTTAAAAATAGCCAAATGATCAGTAAGCATTAAAAAAGTCCACACAATATCACTGAGCATCAGGGAAATGCAAGCTGAAAACCACAAAGTAGCATTACACATTCATCAGAGTGGCTAAATTTGAAAGACTGGCAAAAATAAAATGTTGGTGACAGCTTGAAGCAACTGGAACTCTTAAACTGTTGCTTGGGAGGCTATAAACTAACTCAGTCACCTTGGAAAACTCTTTGGCAGTATCTCCTCAGGTTAAACATATACCTGTCCTATTACCCAGCACTTCTACTCCCAGGTATATATTCAGGAGAATGGATTCATACGTCATGTGTAAAGACATATACATAGTTGTTCAAAGCAGCTTCATTCAGACTAGCCCCAAACTGGAGACCACCCCCGTGATCATAAGAACAGAAGCATGAATTAATAACCTGTCGTATATTCCTATATGGAGTACCGTGTAGCGGGGACAGAAGAACAAATTAGTGATGCACATGACAGCATGAATGAATCTGGCTGACATTATCTGGAACAAAAGCAGACAGATGGAAGGAATTCATACAAAAATTCCAGTTATATGATGCAAGAACAGGCAAATTAACTGATATTGAAAAGTCAGAAGAGTATCCCTGGGTGGGAGAACTGACTGGCAACAGATTCAAGAGAACCTTCTGGGGTGATGAAAGTTTGCTAGATGTTCATCTCTATGGCGGTTAGGTCCAGTTTTTTAGTCACTAAGTCATGTCCAGCTCTTTTGCAGCCTCATAGACTGTAGCCCCGGAGAAGGCAATGGCAAGCCACTCCAGTACTCTTGCCTGGAAAGTCCCATGGACGGAGAAGCCTGGTAGGCTGCAGTCCATGGGGTCGCTACGGGTCGGACATGACTGAGCGACTTCACTTTCACTTTTCACTTTCACACATTGGAGAAGGAAATGGCAACCCACTCCAGTGTTCTTGCCTGGAGAATCCCAGGGACGGGGGAGCCTGGTGGGCTTCCATCTATGGGGTCACACAGAGTCGGACACGACTGAAGTGACTTAGCAGCAGCAGCAGACTGTAGCCCGCCAGGCTCCTCTATCCATGGGATTTCCCAGGCAAGAATACCGAAGTGGATTGTCATTTCCTTCCCCAGGGGATCTTACTGACGCAGGGATCAAACCCGTATCTCCTGCATTGCAGGTGGATTCTTTACCGCTGAGCCATCAGGGAAGCCAACCAAGGTCTAGACATAAGTCCAAATTCAACAGACTACATTTCATACATAGGCCCTCCTTTGTTTCTCACTGATTAAAAAAAATCTGAAAATGAATGATGTGTGGCCTTGGACCAGTCACCACATTTTCTTAAGTTTCAGTATTCTCATCTGTAAATCATCCTAAAGATGCTTAACTTGCAGTTGGATAGACTGTTCTGAGGTTTAGAGGGGAAGCCAGGCTGGAGAGATGTGAGTATAGTTCGTGATTTGAACACCCGTGACTCAGGGGAGCTCCACATACAACACCACTTCAGAGGCATGTGAAAGTCCCTTGGGAGCATTTCAGATTCTGTTTTGTGGGCACATTATATAGATCAGGGGCTTCCCCAGTGGCTCAGACAGTAAAGAATCCACCTACAATGTGGGAGATCTGAGTTCGATCCCTGGGTTGGGAAGACCCTCTGAAGAAGAGAAAGACAACCCACTTCAGTGTTCTTGCCTGGAGAATCCCCATGAACAGAGGAACCTGGTGGGCTACAGTCTGTGGGTTTGTAAAGAGTCAGACGTGACTGAGCGATGATCACTTCACTATATAGATCAGAGAAACTAAGCTGCTAACTTGTACCCAAGTTAAAAATTATTTGCATTTGAAAGAAAGTGCCTTCCTAAATCACATGTGACTTCTGTTCTTTACATTTGCTTTTGAGTTTTATTTTGTTTTTAAAATAAAACAGGCCTCTTTCTCAAGTCAGTAAAATTGGTGAAATGAACAGTTTTAGGTGTGTGCTGCCGCCACCTTTAGTCTAAACATCCATTCCTTTCTTCTAAGTGTGTGTCCACAGACTGCAAGTTAATTTTAACAAATGTCGAATACAACTGCGAAATAGTGCCGAGTATACCACACTGAATTCCCTAATTTATGAATGATAGCTGTAAGAAGATTGACAGTTATAAGTCTTATTTAAGCGTTTTTGTAGCTAAATTCATTATAATGTATAAACACTGATATTCTATTTATGGTAGGATTACTTTGAGGTCCCTGAGGAATCTTTAGTAAGAAATTATGGAAAAATAGCCATTTTGATATAGTGGCATAAAATGAGGATTTGTTTGTTAGTGAACTGTTTTCCCCTTTTAATATTGAGCCTTGCACATGTAATTAATTCACATTTATTAAGTGTGTCTGTTGTGGAAAGTATTTGGCCCTGTCTGAGTTTGGGGCAGTTTCCTTCTGACACCACCTGAAAAGGTAAATAGAGAGCTTGAAAGAATGGGACTTTATTCATTGTTTCTTCTAAGCCTTCTCTGGTTCAGGCATTTCATTTAATCTAATAGATGTTAGATGTAGAAGAGCTAGTCTGGAAACAGAAAACAGTACAACAGAAGTACTCTGATGGGGAAAATAGAATCAAGAAACTTGGAGAGGCAGTAGCCGCAGGGAGTCTGCTCAGCTGCACATCAGTGATGTAATGACAGCAGCTGACACTCAGGTAGCAGTATGTGTCAGGCACAGCTAAAGCCCATTACATGTATTGCCTCTGAACAGCAGCCCTACTGAGGCAGGTGCTCTGTCTTTGTACCTGTGGAAACAGGCAAAGAGAGAGAGAACTTGCTCAGTCATAGCTAATTGGTAGAGCCCCGATGAAACTAAGCAAGTGTCACTCTTGAGTACTTCCTTTCTGCCAGGCACTGGGCTGAATGTCTTATATACATTCATCTAATGAATCCTTTACCATATATAGAGATTGTAACTTTTTTTTTTGGTTACGCTGGGTCTTCATTGTGGCAGGCAGACTCTAGTTACAGCGCTCAGGCTTAGTTGCCCCTAGGCATGTGAGATAGTAGTTCCCCAGCCAAGGACGGAACCCGAATCTCCTGTATTGGAAGGCAGATTCTTAACCACTGAACCACCGGCAAAGTCCCAGAAACACACACAGGTAGACAGGGACTCAAGTCTGGCTCAGAATCTGTGCCTCTGCTTTGCTGCAGCTAGAAAAAGTCAAGAGATGGTGAAAGATGCCTTGCATTTATGTGTGATGATAGTGGCATGCCTGGTTACCTGATCAAGCAATTCAAATCCCAGAAAAAGAAAGCAGCAGGTCATCATGAACTTATATAAATATTTGTTTAAGAATAATATGTAAACCTGAGTATAAATATCCTAACCTAAGTTCTCTTGTGCTTAGTCGCTCAGTCATGTCTGACTCTTTGTGACCCCTTGGACTGTAACCCGCCAGGCTCCTCTGTCCGTGGGGATTCTCCAGGCAAGAATACTGAAGTGGGTTGCCATGCCCTCCTTCAAGGGATCTTCCCAACTCAGGGATCAAACCCAGGTCTCCTGCATTGCAGGCAGATTCTTTACCAGCTGAGTTAATAAGTTATCTTAAGTGTGTAAATAATAGTAAAATTCTCTGGGGGCACAAATTGAGCTGATAAATGCAGTACAGTTTTTCTTTTTTGACTGCACACAATTCTGGTTATTTGTTTGCATGGCATCAATAATTAATTACATTGTTTTTTTACCTCATGTGTTACATTGTAATTGATCCTAAGCCTTCGTTTTAAAAACAAAGTAATGCAAGCCTGATGATCACATTCCTCTTTAAACAGATATTTTAAAGGAATTACTATACATTTCATTATCTGAAAGCACTTAATTCTCTGTGAGCATGGGTTCTCCTAAGCAATGTTCACACGTTAGTTTGAACAAAAGTGAAATTCCATCTGTGAGGATTTCCCTGGGTGCCTTTAGTAGAGGGTACTTTTTAGAGATTCCCAGCATAAAAATTCAGCATGATTTAACACAGAAAAAAAAAAATCAAAAAGAAATTTATTTTTCCTCCAAGTGAAAATTATTTCCTCTGAAAAAACGTTATTCTCTTTCTCAGAATTTTGAAGCATTTCTGATTAGATTAACACTATCCAAATTGCTGCTTAGAGCTGAGCCAAATTCTGTTTTCCGTTTAATTTGTGACACTGTTTCTTCTCTCTGTATATTGATCAGAAGTCAGTAATATATTTATGAAAACCTCATCTTTCCTTACCTTTTACAATCATGTCAGTAGCTTTTAAAAACCGTTTTCTTTTGTAATAGAAATTGAGTATTAAGAAAAAGAACTAATTCTTCCATAACCAGTCTTAATATTTTGTGTTTATCTGTCCAGACTTTTTCATCCATATATAGATATACAGATAAGAGAAATGGCTATGTGATTTTTAAACATATAAGTGGATTTATACCATAACATATCTTTATTACTTTTTAAAAACATTTTTCCTTTCTCAGTCCAAAATGTCTCATCAGCAGTATTTTTATCAGCTTCATTCTCCATTCTGTTTCAAAGCCTTGCCTCTGCCTAGCGTGCTTTCAGTCATCCTCACTTTCATCCAGTCATCGCAGTTCTAGGGAGTACTTGGCTGTTACACATTTTTAGTATTATGGTCAAATGATAATTATGTTGTGCTAATGTTGTTTTCATTGGATGGGATATTTTGCTTTAATGCCGAGTATCTTGATTTAAATGTTACCACATGGGCTACCCGAGCGGCTCAGTGGTAAAGAATCCACCTGCCAGTGCAGGGGACACGGGCTCAGTCCCTGGTCTGGGAAGATCCCCCGGGCCACGGAGCCCCTAAACCCATGCGCCACAACTGCTAAGGCTCCCCACAAGAGAAGCCACAGCAGTGAGAAGCCCGCAGCCTGCAGCTGGAGCTAGCCCACGTACAGCAGTTAGAGACAGGCCCATGCAGCAGTGAGGACCCAGCACAGCCAGAGGTAAACAAATGAGCAATAAGTACCACCACCCTGCTTATTTAACTTCTATGCAGAGTACATCATGAGGAACGCGGGGCTGGAAGAAGCACAAGCTGGAATCAAGATTGCCGGGAGAAATATCAATAACCTCAGATATGCAGATGACACTACCCTTATGGCAGAAAGTGAAGAGGAACTCAAAAGCCTCTTGATGAAAGTGAAAGAGGAGAGTGAAAAGGTTGGCTTGAAGCTCAACATTCAGAAAACAAAGATCATGGCATCTGGTCCCATCACTTCATGGGAAATAGATGGAAAAACAGTGGAAATCATGTCAAACTTTATTTTTGGGGGCTCCAAAATCACTGCAGATGCTGATTGCAGCCATGAAATTAAAAGACGCTTGCTCCTTGGAAGGAAAGTTATGACCAACCTAGATAGTATATTAAAAAGCAGAGACATTACTTTGCCAACAAAGGTCCGTCTAGTCAAGGCTATGGTTTTTCCCGTGGTCATGTATGGATGTGAGAGTTGGACTGTGAAGAAAGCTGACCGCCGAAGAATCGATGCTTTTGAACTGTGGTGTTGGAGAAGACTCTTGAGAGTCCCTTGGACTGCAAGGAGATCCAACCAGTCCATTCTAAAGGAGATCAGTCCTGGGTGTTCATTGGAAGGACTGATGCTAAAGCTGAAACTGCAATACTTTGGCCACCTCATGAGACGAGTTGACTCACTGGAAAAGACTCTGATGCTGGGAAAGGTTGGGGGCAGGAGGAGAAGGGGACGACCAAGAATGAGATGGCTGGATGGCATCACCGACTCTGTGGACATGAGTTTGAGTGAACTCCGGGGGTTGGTGATGGACATGGAGGCCTGGCGTGCTGTGATTCATGGGGTCGCAGAGAGTCGGACACGACTGAGCGACTGAACTGAATTGAACTGAACTACCACTTTATTTACCTCAGTTACTTAGAACACAGTTGAGGCAAGGAGAGGAAACTTTATTTCATGCAAGCTAAAATAGTTATTGTAATCAATTCACCTCATTCCTACGGGACCATCTCAGGCCTTTGTTTGGGACTTTTTTTCTAATTTTAGATATGACTCTGGGACTAAATACACTAGAAATTAGGGGCTTCAGTCACTCAGAAAATTTGATGATATTGTAATTAACTACACCTGTTAAGTCAACTCTTTTGTCCTTAGAAGACGTGTTTGTTTGATCGATGGCGAGGGAGATGCAGAGACCTTTTGATGATGGATCCTGTGCGTGCCTTTTCATTACCGCTTTGCAGAATCCCCACGGCCGGTATTCCATAATCTGTGTCTGTGTCTCTGCCTCCATTTCTCATTTGTTTAAAAAAACAGCGTGCGACTCATGTTCCCGCTCCTAGCGAGTGATCCAGAACCAGGCTCCAACCTCAGGAATGATGGCAAAGCCTGTGGCTTGAGGATTCACGCGCAGTGTACATGCGTATAATTCAAGGTGGAAAAGATGATTTTTGATGAACACCATTTTATCTGTACGTTTGAAAATGGGTACGTCTGGTGTTCTTTTTTTAAAATTGACTTTTAATTGGAGTTCAGTTGCTTTACAGTGGTGTGTTTGTGCAGTGCAGCACAGTGAGTCAGCTGTGTGTGTACCTATGTCCCCTCTTTTTTTTAACCTCCTTCTCAGTTAGGTCACCACAGAACATTGAGTAGAGTTCCCTGTGCTATTCACTAGGTTCTCACTAGTTATCTAGCTTATGCTTAGTAGTGTGTATATGTGGATCCCAGTCCGTCTCATCCCCGCTTTCTTCCCTTGGTGTCCATACTTTCATTCTGTACGTCTGTGTCTTTGTTTCTGCTTTGCAAATAAGATCATCTGATGAACATCAGCCCCTGGCAGAAGGGCATAAATGTGCCCTGAGAAGACCTTTCTCAAAAATGTATCTGAGAAACCAGTTTCCCTATTCTGTGCCTGCCCCGCCCCTCCCTGTGAGCCGACTTTCTTTTGCTACTATTTCAAGATCTCATCTTAAAAGTAAATGTTTTGCAGTTTATTTTGGCGTCCGCTAGAGCACATTTTCCGCCTATCATATCCATTTTTGCTCCTGCCTTGCTTTGTCCGCCTGTGTGCAGCTGCGGCTGCGCAGCTCAGGGAGTCCTGCACCCCAGAGTCAGAGCCTGGTGTGCCTCACGCGTCCACCACTTACCGTGAGAGCATGGCTTCAAGGAAGTCTGCCCAGCTTGCATGTGCCTCCCTTTCCACGGCAGGCAAATCGGAATATCGTAATGCAGAATCAAAAGAGCCCAGAATGCAGGATAAAACCCGGGAGGGTCATTATGACAGTCAAATGAGAAAGATGTATAGAAAGGAGCAACTAAAGCAAGAACTGAGCACTTAACTCATATCCCTAGCACCTTCCACTGGTGGCTCAGTGATAAAGAATCCACCTGCAATGCAAGAGACACAGGAGACGCTGGTTTGACCCTTGGGTCAGGAAGCTCCTCTGGAGGAAGGCTTGGCAACCCATTGCAGTATTCGTGCCTGGAGAATCCCATGGACAGAGGAGCCTGGTGGGCTATAGTTCATAGGGTCGAAAAGCGTCGGACATGACTGAAGCAATTGAGCTTGCACTCACACTCCTTTAAGTAATAGGAAGTCAATGACTTTGCCCAGTAGTGTACACTCCTAACTCCACCTCTCCTGCCTCTTCCCCTACCCTGCCCTTGAATAGAGAATTAAAGAGAACACTGGAATGTGGCATCCCCCTGCCAGGAGCCTTCTCATTCTCTGATGGACTCGTCCTCGTATGCACCTGTTTCCTGTCTTCTCTGAATAACCCAGAAGAATGAAAACAGTCTGACTTAACGCAAAACAACTGCCTCTTACCCAGAGGCTTTCTGGAAAATAACGCCTGCTGTTTGTATTACTGGCTTCCACGTCAGCTCGATCTGCTGAGTCTTGAACTTGACATGTTTTCCAGCATGCTTCTCCCAAGTTCAGTGTTTTGTTCTGTATTTAGTAGTGGTTAGTGGTCATTTTCTTTTGCCAGTGGTGTGGTTCTGACTTCGTAAGAGTTATTTTGAACTTGACAGCACTATCCCTTCTTTTCCTGGGTGAGAATGTAGTTAGTAAGTGAGCACAGGCATCATCTTTTACCTGCAACCCAGACTTCTGAAAATATTTTGCAAATATTTGCTGAAATGAGAATTTCTTTTTAAGTTCACTTTTCCCTCATTGCCTTGGCATAAAAGATAATTCCTTGTGTACACAGTCACTGACCATCTGTTTTGTGGGCTGCAGATTCTAGAGAGTTTGTCTATAAACTTAATGATGGTCTTTTTTTCTACTTTTTATTTTTTTTAGTACCCAGTTGAATAAATTGGAGGTTGGAAATACAGAGTAGTAAGGAAAAACTTTTGTTTTTTAAAAATAATGAAATGCTTCCTCCTAAGTTTGTATTGTGATAAAATAGAGTCTTCCCAGGTGGCTCAGTGGTAAAGAAGTCCACCTGCCGGTGCAGGAGATCTGGGTTCGATCCCTGGGTCAGGAAGATCCTCTGGAAAAGGAAATGGCAACCCACTCCAGGATTCTTGCCTGGGAAATCCCATGGACAGAGGAGCTGGTGGGCTACAGTTCGTGGGGTCACAAAGAGTTGGACATGACTGAGTGACTCAGCACAGCACACAGCACATGAGTACTAGTATGCAAAAATCTGTTTGACTCCCTGCTTTCAGTTCTTTTGGGTGTATACCTAGAGGAGGAATTGCTAATTCACATGGTAATTCTGTGTTTAATTTTTTGAGGAAACAGTCATACTGTCTTCCACAATTGGCTGTTGTATTTTACATTCCCATAGCCTCTAATAAAATTATATAGACTTTAAAATTTTTTGATAAATAATATATACCTTTCCAATGATGGTTCTATCGGAATTTAGCAGGAAATTGTGAGACAGCAGGAGGATGGTTCTATCGGAATTTAGCAGGAAATTGTGAAACAGCAGGAGGAATGCATAGCTAAATTGTGCACTTTTTCATATTTTCTCAAGAAACCTTTACACCATCAAATTAGTTTACCGTTTGGTATGAGTTATTTTCTGTTCGAATAGAATTTTTTGTTTTTGCCCATGCCTCATAGCATGTGGGATCTTATTTCCCTGACTCAGGATCGATCACTGGAAGCATGGAGTCTTAACCACTGGACCACTAGGGTAGTCCCTCAAATAGAAACTTTCTGCTGTCACAAGAGTGTGTCTGTTTTTATGCCAGCATCATACCATTTTGATAACTTTGTAATATAGTGGTATTCTAGTTTGGAGCTTTTACATTTTTTTTTTTTTTTAAATTTATTGCCTGTGCTGCGTCTTCATTGCGGCATGCAGGCTTCTCTTGTTGCGGAGCACAGGCTATTAGTTCCCCAACGAGGGATGGAACCCACATCCCCTGCATTGGAAGGCAGATTCTTAACCACTGACCCACCAGGGAAGTCCCTAGTTGTATTCTGTTAAGGAAGGAGCAGTTAGCTTCTGACTCAGATGGTAAAGAATCTGCCTGCAATGCAGGAGACCCAGATTCGATCTCTGGGTTGGAAAGATCCCCTGGAGAGGGGAATGACTACCCACTTTAATATTCTTGCCTGGAGAAATCCATGAACAGAGGAGCCTCCTGGGCTCCAGTCCCTGGGTTTGCAAAGAGGCAGACACAACTAAGCAACTTAATACACAAATATGATGTGCTCAGGTACTTAAAAATATCAAAGGAGTTTCAAAACCCTGTGAATATGAGCATGGTGCCTTAATTAAAATTCATCCTGAGATATGAAATGATCTGTGTTACAGAATAATATAATATGGATCTTACTGTTTTAATCATACTTCATTTGGATGAGAAAATGTTCCACACAAAGCTAACTCAATTCAGTAAGTATGGGTAATATCACAATTTTCAAAGAAGCCACAGCTGTGATAACAAAGATGCCATTCTTTGGATTAACCTTCTCTTTTAATTAATTTGTTTTACATCTTAGTTACTTTTAATTTGGTTTACTTTTTTATACTGATTTTTTTTTTAATTACTAAAGAAAAACATCTTTCCAGCAAACCAGAGTAAATGAAGTAAAATGTGATTTTTCCCCCAGTCATCTCTACCCCCAGTGCTGCTCCCCAGAAGTAAACACTGAAAGCCTGGTGTATCTCTTTCCAGAGTATTCAGACATTTGGGCAACCAACTAGTTATATACGTAAGAGGTGGCAGAGGGGAAGGGGAGGGAGAGAGATTGGGTGAGTATGTTTGTGTATGCCTGCGCCCAGGCATGTGTAAACACATGTATGGTTTCAAATTTAAAAAGTAACAAGATGTTGTATGGAATTAAGTCTCCATAAGAACAAACAACAAATACACCTTTAAATGGGACCATGCCATAGTAATGTTCTGTAGCATGGTTCTTTTTCTACTTACTGCAGTATGTCCTTAACCTCTCTCAGTGTTAGCGTGTTGAGTTCTGCCTCCCTCTGCTGTGTGTGTGGCTTTGCTGGGTCTTTGTTGCTGTGTGCGGACTTCCTCTAGTTGCCGTGAGCGGGGGCCACACTTCGTTGTAGTCTGTGGCATTCTCATCGCAGTGGCCTCTTGTTGCGGGGCTTGGGCTGTAGGGCACGCGGGCTTCAGCAGTTACGGAGCATGGGCTTAGTTGCCCTGGGGCATGTGGAATCTTCCCACACCAGGAATCAAGCCCATGTCCCCTGCTTTGGCAGGTGGGTTCTTAACCACTGGACCACCAGGAAAGCCCTGCCTCACTCCACTGGCTGCATCATATGTCATCATTTGGATGTAATCATTTTCCAAGTCGTGATTGTGATGTGTTAGCATGACAAACATACTGCAGTGAATATCCTTGTGTGTGGATTTTTACCCACTTGGGCTAGTATTTCTGTAGGATAAATGCCCAAAACTGTGATTGCTGAGCTGTTTGCATATGCACACACTCATCATTTAAAACTCTGATACATTTTGCCAAACTGCTCCCTCAAATACTTGTACCTATTAACCAGAGACGTTATCCTTTTAACACTAGGTTTTTCCGTTGTGAAAAAAAAGCAATTCACCTGTTGCTAATCTAACAGTTGAAAAATGCTATGTCACTATTTTATGGTACATTCCCAGGTTGTTAGTGAGGTTGAGTGTCTTTTTCTAGATGTATTAGCCATTTATATGCTCCAAAGTGCCTATTTTTATTAGCGTATTTGTTATATTCTTATTGATTTTAGTAACTTTATAGATACTACTGCTCTCTACTGCGTAAGTCAGAAATATTGTTCATTTTGTTCTTTTGACTTTGTATGTAGTAACTCTTGCCAAATAAAAGTTTTTCATATTTATGTAGTCAAATCTATCAACTGTTTCCTTTATGGCCTCTGGGTTGGGTATTGTATCACTGGGATATGTCCTGATGTTTGTTCATCTCTGTTAATTTATCTTAGGACATAGGTAGCCCTTCAGTGTGAGGGCTTCCCTGGTGGCTCAGACTGGAAAGAATCCACCTGCAATTCAGGAGACCGGGGTTTGATTCCTGGGTTGGGAAGATGCCCTGGAGAAGTGAATGGCAGCCCACACTAGTATTCTTGTTTGGAGAATTCCAAGGACTGAGAAGCCTGGTGGGCTGCAGTCCATGGAGTTGTAGAGTCGGGCACGACTAAGTGACTAACACTTCACTTCAGTCCTTGAGTGTAACAATCTAAGATGATCTCTTGAATTTCTTGTATTATCCCTTGGAGCCTTTTCATTTCTTTGTTCTTCAGAGATATCAACCAGGACTATGTTGATTGTCCACTGAATCCTTGTTTTCTATTGCATTTTTTCCCTTTTCTCAGGTTTGTCTTCCTTAGCCCCAGATGCATTTTCAGCAGAGTTTTTGCTCCATTTTGCTGCTTCCTTTCTGAGCTCTGCTATCTTTTCTCCACCTTTAGTTGTATCATTTTTTTTTCTTTTTTGAGCTACTTTAGTCTTTTGTTGTAAGCCCTTGTTTCATAAAGCCTTTAAAAAAATTACCTGTAGCAAACTACCACAAACTTAGTGGTAAACAGCACAGGTTTCATTATAGTTTTAGAGGTCGGAAGCGTGACGTGGGTCTCACTGAACTGTAATCATGGCATCGACAGGGCTGGTTCTGTTGCTGGAAGGGGGATCTCTTGTCTAACACTCAGAAATGAGTTGTCCGAGGAGACACACGTGCTGACAAAGCAAGAGACTTTATTGGGAAGGGGCGCCCGCGTGGAGAGCAGGAGGGTGAGGGGAGCCAGGAGAGCAGCTGTGCCTCATGGGTCACAGCCTCGGGTTTTATGGTGATGGGGTTCGTTTCCAGGTTGTCTTTGGCCAATCTTTCTGACTCGGTCCTTCCTGGTGGCGCACGCATTGCTCAGTTAAGACGGATGCCAGCAAGGAGGATTCTGGGAGGCGCTCGGACACGTGGTGTCTCCTTTTGACCTTTCTTGAACTCTTCTGATTGGTGGTGGCTTCTTTGTTCCATGATCCTCACCAGGACCTTCTGTCGTGAAACAACTTACGCAGATGGTTAGGCTGGTTCCTGGCCAGGCTGGCAGTTTCTGTCAGTGTGCTTCCCCTAACAGTTCCTCTGCGGAGGTTCTGGTGGAGAATCTCCAGTTTCTTACCTTTTCCAGCTCCTGGAGGTTGACTCAGGGTTTTCTTCCTCCACCTTCAAAGTCAGCAAAGGCAGGTCAAGCCCTTCTCACATTGCACAGCACTGACCTTCTGACCTTCTCTAGTCACTTCTCTTGTGTGTCTTTCTCATTATTAAGGGCCCTGGTGATTCCATTGGACCCACCCAGGCAATCTGTAATTGAAAATCAGCTGATTAACAACCTTCAGTCTCCTTTGCCATGTCAAATGACAGAGTCACAGGGATTAGGACCCAGACATCTTTGGGAGTAAGAGTGAGGCATAATTCTGCCCTACCGCAAAAGTCATTTTAGAAGTAATGTCTTTGCTCACAGACAGAGATCAGACTGTGGTTGCCAAGAGGGAGGGGCGGAGGGAGAGGATGGACCGGGAATTTGGGGTTGGTAGATGTAAACGGGTATATTTAGAATGGATAAGCAACAGGGTCCTATAAGCGCAGGGAATGATACCCAATCTCCTGGTTTAAACCATAATGGAAAAGAATATTTTGAAAAGAATGTACATATGTGTAAAAAACTGAGTCACTCTGCTACACAGAAGAGATTGGCACAACACTGTAAATCAACTGTACTTCAATAAAAAATAAATAAAGGTAATGTCTTTGGCCAAGATTTTTTTTACCTAGTTTTGAAAAATTATCCTGGTATATATTCTTTTTTATTTCCCACATACATACTGCTTTTTCTTTCTACCCTCCCTTCTTCCCTCTCCTTCTCCTTCCCATTCCCCAGTATTTTTCTGTGTTTGTTCTGAAAAAAAGGAGTTTTTCCTTGACAGAGGCTATTTGTATGAGCCAGGGATTGAGAATAAGGTACCACAACTGGTCCTTCAAATTTAGACTTGTCCAGGACATTCAGTTCTAAGCCAGGACCCAACTGTCCTGGACCCATAGGGAAGCCCCTTGTTAATCAGGGGTGTGTGTGTATGTATGTGTCTGTGTGCATTTGTGGATGACTTAGTTTTATTTCTCTTCTGCTGACAGGCTCCTGCCCCGCTCTTATTTTTCTACTGTTTATATTACCCTTCTGTTACTTATAATTCTTAAAGGTGAATTTCAGTTATTTGATTTTGAAATATTCCTAGAAGACAAACAACAAAAGTGCTGGTTATGCTAGACATGTGAACTATTAAGTGTGCCTGCCTACCACCTCCTCTCTTTTTAAGAGTAACCAGTTGTCTATGACATGGCTGAGGCAGGCGCCATGTTTTGAGCTAGCAGATGCCCCTGTCTCCCCTCACTCCCACCCTGCCCCAGTTGGGGTAGGACTTTGATCCAAAGAGGGCCGATCTGCGGCCTTACCAACAACCCGTGGCTTGATGCAGAGTTTAACTCTAGCCGTTTTAAGCAATATTTATGTTGTCCAGGATGAAATTCAAGC
The DNA here is from genome assembly GCF_049115385.1 of Moschus berezovskii. NCBI lineage: Eukaryota > Metazoa > Chordata > Mammalia > Artiodactyla > Moschidae > Moschus > Moschus berezovskii. The sequence goes on from NC_142479.1 coordinate 29,395,593, forward strand.
TGAGCCAGTTACTAGTTGCGGAACCCTAAGCAGCTCACTCAGGGTTCACTGTGCCCCAGTTTCCTCTTTGGAAAACATTAGCTTGTATATAATGTTCTGAGAACTATTAATTCACTTAAAGTTCATACAACAAGATCTGGCTCATATTCTGAGTGGCATAAATGGTGGCCAGTCTTACTATCCTACTAGGAGTTTGGAGTTAGGAAGCTGAATGCGAGTTAGCAGCAGAAACTGAAGCTGTGGAGTCATGAGAAGAGTTCCTTCCTCCTCTTAAGGGGGTCGTCGCCTCCTTGAAGAATCTGGTGAAAGCATGGACAGTTCCCTACAGAAGGGGACACGTGCAGACATGAACATACAATATGTCGAGGTGGAAAGCTGCTCATTTGAAGAAGGAAGGAAAGGGGCTCTGGCAAGTCAAAGCCACGTACAAGTCAGATTTATGAAGGAACAGAAACGCATCAAAGCAAGGAGCTGTTTCACAAAGGGAGGAGGTGGGCTGAGTCAGAGCAACAGAAGCCGGGAGACTTTCCTAGTTCCCAGTCCTGCAGTTTCTCCCTGCCCCCACCCCCCGATTTCCCCTGGGACCCCTGCCCTTCTTCTCATGCCTGGGATATAACCAAGCTGGCCCGGTTCTCACGTCTTCTAACCCAATTAGCCAGACAAGAGCAATGAAGATGCCGACCTATACATGATGAAGAATTACTGCTGTGTCATCGCAGATTGCTCTTAGCCAACACGATGAAGTTTTCCTGTGGTGTGATTATATCAACAGCCAGTGCTCCTGGAAAAAAGTGAATAACCAGCTGCTGTGACTTTTCAGCAACTGCCGACTTCCTTTTTTGTAGGTTGAACACATTCCAGGCATATCCTATTTTGTAATACTCCAGTTTAAGGAAGAAGCAAGGAAGAGGGTGACATCAACCTCTTCAGCTGAATTCTTTGTTTATTTTGGTTAATCTTTGCAAGTTTTTGAACTGAAGATGGGGTACAGCTTCATACGGTCTTAAGAGCTGGAAAGGATTTTAGATTTTCTAGTCTCACTCCTTGCCTAAATAAAGGAAGCTGGACCCCAGTATCTTACCGCACACTTTGCTTCATCTAGTCCTCATGACAGCCTCACGGGGTACAAATAAGGAAGTATTTACAAATGAGGAAGCAGGTTTGGAGAGATGAACTCCTTATCCGGGATCAAAGATACAGCAAGTGGTGGAAATAGGATTTGAACCCAGGTCTTTCTGACTACAAAGCACGTTATAATGCCTCCATGGGCTCTACAACTCAGAGAAAAGAGAGAAGCTTTTATTTTACATTTCTTTCCCTCAACATGATCTTTCTTTCAACATCTCTTCTAGACAAGAAGGCTGGAAATATACAGTACCCACGTTTTGATAATTTTATTTCTTTATTCATGGCTGTGCTGGGTATCTGTTACCTTCCAGGCTTTTACCTGGTTGTGGCGCGAGGGGGCTACTCTTCATTGCAGTGTACGGGCCTCTCACTGCAGTGACTTCTCTTGTTGCGGAGCACAGGCTCTGGGATGTGGGTTTCAGCTGCAGCTTGTGGGCTCAGTAGCTGCGGCTCCCAGGCTCTAGACAGAGCACAGGCTCAGTAGCTGTGGCACACAGGCTTAGTTGCTCCATGGCACATGGGATCTTCCTGGATCAGGGATTGAACCTGTGTCCCCTTCTTTGGTAGGCAGATTCTTTACCATTGAGCCACCAGAGGAGCCCCCTATAGTATCCACTTTTTTATCCATGAATTGGGAGGTTCTTGCACGTAGCCATTGACCATCTGCCTCCAAAGCAGTGAAGTATCCACCAATTAGAAATCTTCCCACTGAGCTGGAACTGCTGTTGGAGATCTGGTCAACCTTCCTTCTATACAGTTGCCTGCACATGGAACCACAGCCAGGCGGTACTGGGGTGGGCAGGATGGTCAGAGACTGCTGGGACAGCAGTGTCTGGCTTGAACATGACCTGAATAATACTTGATGACAGAGTGCTTGCAGGAGGTAGGAGTGGCTAAGAGCAGTGACTCTAGAAGTAGACTGCTTGGGTGAATCCCAGCTCTTCTGTTTGTGATGCTTGTGTGACCTTGAATCAGAATCAACTGTTTCTCAAAGTTGTGTTTTCTTTATCCATAACAGAAGAGGTGTGTGATCCATTGATTTGTTGTGAGGATGAAATGGAGTCATGTATCAATTTATAAAGGGGCTTCCCAGGGGGCGCTAATGGTAAAGAACCCACTTGCCAGTGCAGGAGATGTGAGAGACATGGGTTTGATCACTGGGTTGGGAAGGTCCCCTGGAGGAGGACATGGCAACCCACTCCGGTATTCTTGCCTGGAGAATCCTATAGACAGAGGGTCTGGTGGGCTATAGTCCATGGGGCTGCAAAGAGTTGGACACAACTGAGCACACACACTGTATGGATCAATATGTAAGCCATTTCACACAGGGCCTGCCATGGTCATGCTCGGCAGATGTTGGCCATTGTTATGTATACTCCTTGAAAATGGTTTACAGAAACAGGAAGAAGTAACATTGCCTCTCACTAGATTTCTTTTGTATTTTGGTTAATTTTTTAAGGTTTTCTAACTTAAAACAAGTTGTAACATTACAGGGAAGACTTTACTTGAAAATGGCAACACCAGTGTTGAGCTGACTAGACCAGTTTTTAAAACTACAGTCATGTTATGAGTGTAAAATATTCATTTCAGAATGCAGAAAATGTACCTACATTTTATGACTATCTTGAAGAGAAGTAAAAATATGTTCTTGTTCCAAGTTTTTTTGTTGCTAAACCGTTAAATAATATGGCTGTGATTTTCCTGATCCTCAGCAGAATAAGCTTCAGTGTCAGTATCTTTTAGGACCGGAAACATTTTATAAATTTTTTAATGATTCTTAAAACACTACTATGAAGTGGCTAGCAGGTGAATACTATTTTTATTTTATTGATAGCAGTATACCAAAATTTGATTTTAGACAGTAACTGAAAATTCTCTGCTGATTTGATACCCAGATGAACAGTTTTCAAGTATTTTCATTCTCATAGATGACATGATTTGTGTTGGGCCATATTTGTTTTTCTCAACATTTCCCTGTACAGTGGTAGTCTTGGTTTGTACTAAGACTACCAGTTATTGTATAAATTGTACCAGTGTGCAATTTATTATTATGCAATGTACATATTGTACAAACTTAGAAAATACAATAATGTATAGTTTACCAGGTGATTATTTTGGACAGAGTTACACATAAATTTAACAGACTGGTATTTGGCAGGTACTAAAAATACCTCATGCATTTAGACTCATAATAGGCTGGCCCGAAAGGAAATTTAGAAATAATACTAGACTCGTCACTCAGTCGTGTTCATCTTGTGCAGCCCATGGCCTACAGCATCCCAGGCCTCCCTGTTCCTCACCATCTCCCGACGGTGGTGGTACTAGTCTAGTTTAGACTGCTGCTGCTAAGTTGCTTCAGTTGTGTCCGACTCTTTATGACCCCATAGGCTGTATACATTCCTTGGAATTCTCCAGGCCAGAATACTGGAACGGGTAACCTTACTCTTCTCTAGGGGACCTTCCCAACCCAGGGATCGAGCCCAGGTCTCCCGCATTGCAGGTGGATTCCTTACCATCTGAGTCACAAAGGAAGCCCAGGAGTACCAGAGAGGGTAGCCTATCCCTTCTCCAGGGGATCTTCCTAAACCCAGAGATTGAACCAGGATCTCCTGCACTGCAAGTGGATTCTTTACCGACTGAGCTATCAGGCAAGCCCTAGTCACGCTTGTCTAGGTTATTATATATAGATAAGTTCTGATCGTTTTTCCTTTCCAGAAAACTTTTGTGCTGTGGCTTTTCTTGCTATATCGTCCTCCTTTTTGTTAAAAAATTAATTTAAAAAATTATTTAAAAAATCCCCAAACAGTATAGTATTGTATTTGAAGAAGAAATATTGAATCCTGTTTTTATGATCAAGATGGATTATTAGCATTTTGATAATGCAATTTCAACACATACTTAATGTTATATCTGGGAGTTTTTACAGTGTCTGCAGTTAAGAGCATCCATATATTAGATTCAGACTTCTTTTTTTTTTAAGAGGGAGACTTTTTTAAAATTTTTATCTACTTTTTGCCGTGCTAGTCTTTGTTGCTGCCTGGGCCTTCTCTAGTTGTGGCGAGTGGGAGCTTCTCTTCATTGCAGTGCGTGGACTTCTCGTTTCAGTGGCTTCTCTTTTTGCAAAGCACAGGCTCTAGAGCATGGGCCTAGGAGTTGTGGTGCATGGGATGAGAGGCTCCTCAGCATGTGGAATCTTCCCAGACCAGGGATCAAACCCATGTCCCATACATTGGCAGGTGGATTCTTATCCACTATACCACCAGGGAAGTCCTAGACCACTTTTTAAATATAAAACAGTATCTAAAACAGAACTAACTCATGGTCCACTAATTGCAAATAAATAGTATAAGTATTTACAAAGAAAAAAAAATGCATTCAAGTGGTTCCTTCCCCCTAGTCTTTGAAGATACTGTTAAAGAATTGCAGTCTATTGCAAACTGGGCTGATCACACCACATAGCTTAAATTTTAGTTTTAATAGTGTTAACAGTATTCAGAGTGAAAATATTAGTCTCTCAGTCATGTCTGACTCTTTGTGACCCCACTGACTGTAGTCCACCAGGCTCCTCTGTCCGTGGAATTTGATTCTTTTGAATTGTTGCTTTAGAACTTTGTTGCTGGAAAATACTCTTGAGAATCCCTTGGACAGCAAGATCAGACCAGTCAATTCTAATGGAAATCAACCCTGAATATTCATTGGAAGGACTGATGCTGAAGTTGAAACTCCAATACTTCAGCCACCTGATGCAAAGAGCTGACTCATTGGAAAAAGCCCTGATGCTGGGAAAGATTGAAGGCAAAAGGAAAAGGGGGTGGCAAAGGATGAGATGCTTAGACAGCATCACCAACTTGATGGACATGAGTTTGAGCAAACTCCAGGAGATAGTGGAGGACAGAGGAACCTGGCATGCTGCAGTCCATGGGATGGCTTCTTCCTCAGTAATATTTTTGGTTCTTCTTGGTGAAGAAGAAAAAAATTCATGTTGAAATGAGCAACTGCTGTAAATCAAAATGTTCAGTTCAGTTCAGTCGCTCAGCCGTGTCCGACTCTCCGCGACCCCATGAATCACAGCACGCCAGGCCTCCCTGTCCATCACCAACCCCCGGAGTTCACTCAAACTCATGTCCACAGAGTCGGTGATGCCATCCAGCCATCTCATTCTCCGTCGTCCCCTTCTCCTCCTGCCCCCAACCTTTCCCAGCATCAGAGTCTTTTCCAGTGAGTCAACTCGTCGCATGAGGTGGCCAAAGTATTGCAGTTTCAGCTTTAGCATCAGTCCCTCCAATGAACATCCAGGATTGATCTCCTCTAGAATGGACTGGTTGGATCTCCTTGCAGTCCAAGGGACTCTCAAGAGTCTTCTCCAGCACCACAGTTTAAAAGCATCGATTCTTCGGCGATCAGCTTTCTTCACAGTCCAACTCTCACATCCATACATGACCACGGGAAAAACCATAGCCTTGACTAGACGGACCTTGGTTGGCAAAGTAATGTCTCTGCTTTTTAATATACTATCAAGGTTGGTCATAACTTTCCTTCCAAGGAGTAAGCGTCTTTTAATTTCATGGCTGCAATCAGCATCTGCAGTGATTTTGGAGCCCAAAAAAATAAAGTCTGACACTGTTTCCACTGTTTTTCCATCTATTTCCCATGAAGTGATGGGACCAGATGCCATGATCTTTGTTTTCTGAATGTTGAGCTTCAAGCCAACCTTTTCACTCTCCTCTTTCACTTTCATCAAGAGGCTTTTGAGTTCCTCTGCACTTTCTGCCATAAGGGTAGTGTCATCTGCATATCTGAGGTTATTGATATTTCTCCCAGCAATCTTGATTCCAGCTTCTGCTTCTTCCAGCCCAGCGTTCCTCATGATGTACTCTGCATATAAGTTAAATAAGCAAGGTGACAGTATACAACCTTGACGTACACCTTTTCCTATTTGGAACCAGTCTGTTGTTCCATGTCCAGTTCTAACTGTTTCTTCCTGACCTGCATACAGGTTTCTCAAGAGGCAGGTCAGGTGGTCTGGGATTCCCATCTCTTTCAGAATGTTCCACAGTTTATTGTGATCGACACAGTCAAAGGCTTTGGCATAGTCAATGAAGCAGAAATAGATGTTTTTCTGGAACTCTCTTGCTTTCTCCATGATCCAGCGGATGTTGGCAATTTGATCTCTGGTGCCTCTCCCTTTTCTAAAACCTGCTTGAACATCTGGGAGTTCACGGTTTACATACTGCTGAAGCCTGGCTTGGAGAATTTTGAGCATGACTTTACTAGCGTGTGAGATAAGTGCAATTGTGCGGTAGTTTGAGCATTCTTTGGTATTGCCTTTCTTTGGGATTGGAATGAAGACTGACCTCTTCCAGTCCTGTGGCCACTGCTGAGTTTTCCAAATCTGCTGGCATATTGAGTGCAGCACTTTCACAGCATCATCTTTCAAGACTTGAAATAGCTCAACTGGAATTCCATCACCACCACTAGCTTTGTTAGTAGTGATGCTTTCTAAGGCCCACTTGACTTCACATTCCAAGATGTCTGGCTCTAGGTCAGTGATCACGTTATCGTGACTATCTTGGTTGTGAAGATCTTTTTTGTACAGTTCTTCTGTGTATTCCTGCCACCTCTTCTTAATCTCTTCTGCTTCTGTTAGGTCCATACCATTTCTGTCCTTTATCGAGCCCATTTTTGCATGAAATGTTCCCTTGGAATCTCTAGTTTTCTTGAAGAGGTCTCTTGTTTTTCCTATTCTGTTGTTTTCCTCTATTTCTTTGCATTGATCACTGAGGAAGTCTTTCTTATCTCTCCTTGCTATTCTTTGGAACTCTGCATTCAGATGCTTATATCTTTCCTTTTCTTCTTTGCTTTTCGCCTCTCTTCTTTTCACAGCTATTTGTAAGGCCTCCTCAGACAGCCATTTCGCTCTTTTGCATTTCTTTTCCATGGGGATGGTCTTGGTCCCTGTCTCCTGTACAATGTCACGAACCTCCGTCCAGAGTTCATCAGGCACTCTATCAATCAGATCTAGTCCCTTAAATCTATTTCTCATTTCCACTGTATAATCATAAGGGATTTGATTGAGGTCATATCTGAATGGTCTAGTGGTTTTCCCTACTTTCTTCAATTTAAGTCTGAATTTGGCAATAATGTTAGGAATCTTTTTTTCCTACATTCCTTCAATTTATGTATCTGACGGTTATTTTTGCAGTAGTTTATGCCATAATATATGACTTCCCTGGTGGCTCAGACAGTAAAGAATCTGCCTGCTATGCAGGAGACCCAGGTTTGATCCCTGGTTGGGAAGATCCCCTGGAGAAGAGAATGGCTACCCACTCCAGTATTCTTGCCTGGAGAATCCCATGGACAGAGAAGCCTGGGGCTACAGTCCACGGGGTCACAAAGAGTCGGGCACGACTGAGTGACTGACACTTTCCTTTTCACTTTATGCCATGATGTGGATCTCTTACAAGGTAATATTTTTCATAAAGTATTTTTTAACAATTATATTTGAGTACTTGAATTATATTTGAGTACTTGAATTCCATTTCTCTTTGAGATACAGCTAGGCTTGGCCACTTTGCAAAGACGAATGGGTCAGATGTCTTGTCCTCAGAACTGTTCCATCTATGACAGAGATTGCTTAACCGTTCACCAGAAACATCTGTGACAGAGACTGCTAACTCTTCACCAAAACTCATTTCCTTTCCTTTATGGACGCACCCTCCTTCACAGGTCCAAGTGGCGTGTGACCAAGTTCTCACCACTGAAACTCCCAAGATCCAGTCACTCCCAAGTCTGGCTCATAAAAGCTTCTTCCTCTGTGTTATTCTCCACTCTGCCCCCTTTGGCATCAATGCCCATGGTGACCTGGAAGTCTTGAGCTGAAGATGGAACTCCAGTAATGAAATTTAATACAGCAGCTTCATCAACAGATTCCTTTCTCCATTGCAACATAGTTGTGTGTGTGTATTGCTGTTGTTTAGTCACTAAGTCATGTCCAACTCTTTTGTGACTCCATTAATTGTCGCCCGCTAGGGACTTCCCTGGTGGCTCAGACGGTAAAGTGTCTGTCTACAATGAGGGAGACCCGGGTTCGAGCCCTGGGTTGGGAAGATCCCCTGGAGAAGGAAATGGCAACCCACTCCAGTACTATTGCCTGGAAAATCCCATGGACAGAGGAGCCCTGGTAGGCTACAGTCTATGGGGTCGCAAAGAGTTGGATACGACTGAGCGATTTCACTTTCAGGGGCTTCTCTGTCCATGGGATTTCCCAGGCAAGACTCCTGGAGTGGGTTGCCATTTCCTTCTCCATCATTGACAAATCTTTGAAGACTACTTTTTTTAAAAGAGAGTTAGAACAATGATTATGTTTGCCGAGTTCTGAAAAGTCCATCTATGGTCTAAACTTTGAAGTCCTTTTTTTTTTTCCCTTTACTTAGAGACAGGTATATACAGTGCTATTGTAATAATGAAACAAATGTGAACTCTACTGTAAAGTTGCACAATACAGAAAACTGTTGCTCCATCTCCTACTACATAAATATGTGACTCCGCAGGTTAGTAATGTCATTGTCATTGTTTTCATTAAGTTGGAATTATCCTGTCATAGCTAAGACCTCTCCGGATCCTCCAGTTTTTTCCACAGTCCTTCACGTTCTCTTCTTTCTTTTTCTCCTGCTGATGACCTGTCTTATACGAGGCTGACAGCTCATCACACATGACGCTGTTCATTTCCATAAACGCCTTTCAACACATTGTACACTGATGCCACGGTAGCCCTGAATATGGGGCTAGATACACACTTGGCAATTTGTTTAAACAAAGGTTCTTAGATTTTAACAAATTGTGAAGGTTCAATCACTTTCAATATTTCTTCCAGCTCCCTAAGGGACCGTGACCTCTTTTTAACTACATGTTTGGGACCAAAATATTAACCCCCTAATAACTGGTTCTGTGAGTGAAGGATCTTTCTCCAGAAACTGTACCGTGTGGTATGCCAGCTCGGCATGAAAGAGTGATAAGTAAGTCACTCTATGACTTACTTACTTACCTGGAGCAGAGGCCCACTCCTTCTCCCCAGAAACATTTGTGTTGGACTAATGTGTGAATAACAAATACGCTTCTCTTGTTAAGCCACTGGGAAGCTGGGACTATTGCAACTAGCATCACCCTAAGGCAATGCTTCATAGCTAATATAGCACTTTCAGAGTAAATATTTCACGTTTAAGAATGATGAACTTACATCTTCGTTTGTAATGTAAGTTAGAGGAGACAGCAGCTTCATTTTAAAATAATCTGCTAAGGCTTAGTCTTTCATTATTCCACACCACTTGGTTCTCCCTGAAACTGCCAGCTAATGGCTGCTCGGATTAAGTAGGCTCTTTGTTTATCCTTCTTCCCCTCACACCATTTTATAAGGTTACGTTCTGTGTTTACAAATCCAGAGAGCATTTACTCTTACTTACAAGGGCAGTGGGAAAAAGAGAAGGAATAAATTTAAAATGTCAACACAAAAGTATAATTTATGTGGCTGACGCAGGCTCTGGCAAGTCACTTTTCTAAAATGTGTCGCTGCCTTGAGAAATTTACCAAAATGTAACAGCTACTCAGTGTTCAGCCTTCCACCTAGTGACCAAGCCAGAAATCTGGTAGTTTTTGATTCCTCTGTTTTTTTACCATCTCTGTTGAGGTCAGTTCAGTCTCCTAAGTGTCTCTTGAATCGACCTCCCCCATGATCTAGTTTAGGTCTCTGTTAAGGTCCCTTGGATGCAACTGTCTCCTAACTGGCCTTGTAGTTGTCTCCTGTCTTAATACTTTCATGCTGTAGCCAGAATTTGCTTTCTAAAATGTATAACTCAACACCTATATCTCTCCATTGAAATCCTTCACTGACTCTCCCTTGCTTTGGGGATAAAGCCTAAGCTACTACTACTGTTTTTTTTTTAAGCAGATGAGTATTTATTTATTTATTTGGCCATGCTGTGCAGCATGTGGGATCCTAGTTCCCTGAGCAGGGATCAAACCCGTGTCCCTTGCGTCAGGAGTGCAGTGTCTTAACCGCTGGACCACCAGGGGAGTCCTAAGCCTAAACTTCTTAACAGGACTTGTAAGGCCCTGAGTCATCAGCAATCAGTTCTCCTTTCTTCTCTTTCCCTGTCTTTGCTTCCCTTTACCTGCACTGTCTTTCCTGCACCCTGTGCCCCAACCTTCTGGAACTTCTTTCTTTAAACATGCCTTCCTCTGTTTTAAGCTTCTCAACTTTGGTTCTCAACTTCTCAACTGTGCCCTCTGTGTTGGAGCACTGCTTTCTCACCCACCACTCCATCTTTATCCCCTGATCATTCCTACCCATCCCTTAGTTCTCAACATAGATGTCACTTCCTGGATCACCTTCTCAGATCCTCAAAGTCTGGGTTAACTGCCCTTCCTTTGTACTCCAAGATCACCCTGCATTTCCTCTGTCATGACAGCTCCTGGGTTTTCTACTTACTTATTTGTAACATAAGTAACACTAATAACCTACTGGTCTATCCAGAGGATCTCAAGCCATGATTATATTGATGACCGTTGTGTATAAACCCTTAATAGATTGTGTAGCACCATAAACACTTGGATAAATGAGTGATGGGATGTATAAGACTCCAGTCTTTTTCAGGTTTGTTTATGAAGTGATATTTGAGGATCTTCTAAGGATAACTCAGTGGCAGAGTATCTTTCCAAGTATAGGGAGACTGCTGGTGCTGAAGACTGTTTATAGGAGAAATGATTGATCCTGGACATATTTTGAAGGTTGAACTAACAGGATTTGCGGATGGATTTGCTGATGAATGTAAAGGACTTCAGGCTTGTACATTATGTTTGATCAGTGAAATTGTTCATGAAAAGATCATGTCACAATTATCATTAAGATGATTGTGAGGATTAAATAATATAAAGTTTCTACCTAGCCAAGTGCTCAGCATTTGGGTAGGTATTCCATAAATACTACTTTCCTGTTTGTCAGTGACTTAGTATCTTGTTAAGACGAGAAAGTGAAATGCATTATGGCATACTGCTCCTTGGCCGAAGTGTGCAGCCTTCGTGGGTACAGCTGGGGTCCGGTCTCCACCTACACCTCTGCAGTCTTTTTCCCTGTCCTGTACAGACTGTGTCCTCAGAATGTCTCGAGACCAGACCTTGCCCCTGACCTGGGACTCTGGTGTCTCCCCGGTTCCCTCACTTTCAGAGTTTGTGACCGTTATCCCTCATGGTTTCCCTCCTGTCGAAGCTGCTCCTTTAGACATTTTGTACTTTGTTTTCAGTTCTCTGATGACTGCTCCTTTTGACTCCACTGTTTTCTCTTCCTGTGATTTAAGAGTAGGCAACATGGCAGAGAGAGTTAAGTGGATTGACTCTGTCGTCAGCCTGCTGGGTGTGAACCAACTGTGGCACTGACCCCCCACTTTTGTAACCTTTGGCAACTTCCTAAACCTCTCTGTTGCTCACTTCTGCCATAGATAAAGTGGAGATGGAAAATTACATTGTTGTGAGGATAAGAGAGAGATTCTTTTATTAATAATACATTTGGAACGGGGTCCAGACCACAGGAAGCATTGTTAGCCATCATTAGTCATAATCATACCTGGTGACGGCAGCTGCTTTCATGTAACTGGAAGTGTCCCTTCTGTCCTTGAATCTCGTCTTACCCATTCTCATCCTTTGATCTTGTTTCCACTTGGATGTCCCACAATAAACTGAGACTCCGTATTCATATCTCAGCTTATCAAACTGTTCTCTGTAGCAAGGTGCTTTGGCTACAAGTAACAGAAAACCCAAATAAAAGTGTCTTCAACAACAAGGCAAGTTGTTTTTCCCGTCACCAGAAATCTGGAGGTAGGATAGATCCCAGGTTGGATAATCCAGTTGCTCAATCATGCCCTCAGAGACCCAGGTTCTTTCTGTCCCCTCAGCAGTTTCATTTATTCTAAGCTGGCTCCCTTGACTTTAGGATGAAAATCTAGGAACCTTGTGCAACATTCTAAAAGGATTTCCCCTTTATCTTTGCTCAGATCAAGGAGAGACCTTCCTGTCTGATCACTGATAAGGGGGTTGGAATTTGCAATTTTGTCATTAAACAAAATCCATTCTCCTGGAGCTGAGAGAATTCCACGCCCTGAGCAGTCTGAGGGAGGGTGTGTGTATGGCAGGAGTGGGGCGCTGAACACCTGTACAGATCCAGGGCTCTGCTGGCAAAGGAAAAGGGTTGGGGAATGAATTTGGGTTGAGATCATGCAGAGTCTGCTACTGTGTTTGAAATACATCATACTGGTGGTTCAGACAAGTCAAGAATCTGCCTGTAGTGCAGGAGACCCGGGTTCAGTTCCTGGGTCAAGAAGATCCCCTGGAGAAGGGCATGGCTACCCACTCCAGTATTCTTGCCTGAAGAATTCCATGGACAGAGGAGCCTGATGGGCTGCATTCTATGGGGTCACAGAGTCAGACACAACGGAGCGACTATCACTTTTGCTTTCACTCAAGGGTGAAATAAAATCTAAAATGAAGAATTAGGAGTCACCATGGAAGTCAGGAAAACTAGGTAGTGGATATTGGAGAAAATCAAGTCGGACAGGAGTGAGGCTGGAGCAGAGGCAATGGATTTGAGTGATGCGTCTGGCATCCTCAGCGACTCGCATAGAGTTGGGGAAGATGGCCTCATTTGCTCATCAGTTTCTTCACGGCTAAGTGGATAGCCATTCATGGAGATAAGACAAGAGCAGGATTCACGGGCTTAATTGATAGGGATTTACAGATTGAGTCTAAGCTACCTGGGAGACGTCCTAGTGAAAATATTTCATAGTCATTTGGAAGCAGTGTCTGAACTGAAAATGTAGATTTCACAGTGCTGCTCTTGGGACTTCCTTGGTGGTCCAGTGGTTAAGATTTCCAGTTCAGGGGGTGCAGGTTCAGTCCCTGATTGGGGAGCTCAGACCCCACATGGCTTGTGGCCAAAAAACCAAAACATAAAACAGAAACAGTATTGTAACAAATTCAAAAAAGTCTTTAAAAAATAGGGAAAATGCTGCTCTTTGGCACCCCAGAGTTCTGCCCCTCCACTCTCTCTCTCAGGCCCCTCTCTTCTCTGGTCAGTAGGCTTCTTCTCAGTGACAGCCTTCTTCCTTTCTTCCCAGGGCACTCATCCTTTCGGTTAATCCATCGTTTCAACTACTGTGTGCTAAGGTTTCACTGTCAGGATGTAAGTCAAGTAACCAACCGCCGTTAAGATTAATTCAGAATTTACAAAGCCAAATGACTTAGTTGACCTACTTTTAAAAAGGCCCATAAACATTAAATTACCAGAAAACCAGAGCAAATCCCATACAGAATATCTCTATGCCCATGCCCAGGAAATTGTGAGAAGTGGACAGAGTTCCTTAAAGGTGTATTAAAAGTTACAGTCTTACCTTATAGATCTCCAACATGACAACCATGAAAATAGTGTACAGGGACTTCACCAGTGGTCCAGTGGCTAGGACTCTGTGCTCCCAATGAAGGGGGCCCAGGTTCGATCCCTGGTCAGGGAACTGGATCCCGCATACCGCAGCTGAGACCTGGCACAGCCAAATAAATAAATATTATAAAAAAGAAAGAAAATAGTGTTCAGAGTATCCATTTTCAGTTTGCTATTTAGACCTAAATTACCTGGGAAGATCTCTCAGCACATTCCAACAGAGGACACCCAACCCTCTGTATTTTTACTGAGTCTGTGAACCTTGACCTTCAGGGTTGCCCTTATCAACCCTGCACTTCTTCCCTTCTGTGTCTCTTGCCAACAGCTCCCCAGCCTGCCCTTTTCCAGCCCCTTGTCTGGGGTCCCAGCATTCTTCTCTCCAGCTCCCTCTCCCTTCATAAGCGGTGGCCTGGGGCACTGGTCACTACTTTCAGTGTCCCGCCACTTCTTTGCAATGTTTGCAGACCGCTTTCAGCAACATCAGTCTCCTTGCTGTTTCCCAGTCCCATTTCTTCATTCACCTACGGGCTACTGCTCTTGCCTTTTCCCACCTGCCCTGTGATAGCCCCATCCTTTGCTTAGCCCATTTCTCTGCCTTTAGGTGGAGAAGTGTGAAAATAGTTGGAGCTGCCACTGATGCAGCTTGATTGCCGTGAATTTATCTGACAAACATTGCACAGCTTACAAGGTCACCTGACAATTACAGTTGGGCCTCTTCTCTTAAAATATTGTAAAAGGCCTGAGAGGCAATTTAGAAATACCTCTTAGAGTTTACCCTAAATAGACATATGTGCATGCGTATCTTTATATATACACATGTATATCTTTATGCGTATCTTTATATATATATATCTTTTTATATGTATATATATATCTTGATATATACATATATCCATGCAGAGCTATACAATTTTGCATGCATATATGTATATACACACACATACACAAATATATATGTATGCTATTCGCTTCAGTTGTTTCTGATTCTTTGTGACGCTACAGACTGTAGCCCACCAAGCTGCTCAGTCCGTGGGATTCTCCAGGCAAGAATACTAGAGTGGGCTGCCATTTTCTTCTCCTATATATAAATATATCTATTTGAGATCTCTCAGGATACATAGGTAACTGATAGCATTGGTTATAATCAGAAGTAGGAGCTGAGATAGGGTGTGAAAAGGACTTTTATTGCATTCTTTTGTGTGCCTTTTGAAGTTTGATCATCGAAGTATTACTTAAAATAATATTTTTAGTGTATTTTTCTATGCGCAGTCATTCTACTTCAAGGAGTTTCTCCCACAGAAATATTTGTGTCTGTTAGCAAAACCGCACGTCAAATGGTGTCAATGATGGCATGTCTATAGCAACAACCTCAGAGTCCATCCGTGGGAGCTGGCACATCAGTGAGAATACTAGCTCGTACTGTGGTTGAGAAAAAGGATGTAGACGAGTATGGAAAGAGTGCTGAATTAGGATGGGGTAGGTTATGTGGCCATCACAAACAGCCCCCTGGTCCCAGCAGCTTAGTGTAACAGAGGAGTCGGTCTGACTCACGAAAACCCTGTGGATCCAGAGGACTTAGCAGGCAGCCGTTGAGCACTCAGGTCGTTTTGATCCTGTGGCTCTGCCATCTCAAACACCAGGGCTCCCTCTGTCACCAGGGCGGTGTGGATGCTGCTTCTCTGCTCTTCGGCCCAGGAGTGTGGGCCTTCCACAGCCCACTGGCCAGAGCTGATCACATGTCCTGGCTGACCACAAGAGGGGCTTGCAGTGTGGGAGAACTGATGAAAGATTTGGGGCCCAACCATCTTGGCCATATTATTTAGAGTATACTAATTTAAAAAGGTGACACAGATCAGATTGTATAGTGTGTGTGTATGTTTTATGTATTATGCACACACATATATAACTTTATTTTAAAAATCAATGTATCTAGGGAGCATAGGTCCATAAAGTTTTCTGGAAGGGTATGTGAGAAGATATTGGACTTACCTAACAGCCCAGCGGTTGAGAATCTGCCTGCTGATGAAGGGGACTCAGGTTCCATCCTGGTTCAGGAAGATCCCACATGTCTCAGAGGCACTAAGCCCATGTACCCCAACTACTGAGCCCGCTCACCTAGACCCCGTACTCCACAATGGGAGAAGCCATTGCAACGATGAGGCCCATGCACTGCAACTAGAGAGTAGCCCCCATGCAGAGAAAGCCCACGCGCAGCAAAGATGACCCAGGGCAACCAAAAATAATTGAATAAATAAAAATAAACTTTTAAAAAAGGAGTTATTAACAATAGGAACCTCTGGCGAGTGGGACTGAGGTTACCGTGTTAGATTTTTTTCTAACCATTATTTTTAATATTTTCAATCTAACAAGAAAATATTTAAACTGCCTTCAACTCTGCAGTATAGTCTTTATCTTCTGTTAATATATATTGAGAGTAAAATTCACAGATACTAATTTTTGTGGTTGTTTTTCAAGCCGGTTTAAGTTGGTTCCATGAAATGCTTCCTAAAGCAAAAAATTCAACATTGAGAAATCTGAATTATAAAGCTGTTGACTTACCTTAGATGAAATTAATGTATAGCTCCAACATGCATGTATGTATATAATATGAATAGAGACAATAATAAACCTCACCTACATTTGTACTTCCTTGTGTTCTTTAGTTAAGCCTCACATGATGCCAGTTTTTGAAAATGGGAAATGCCCTTCACCATTTACTCTGTACCACTCCTTTCCTGAATAGACTGGAATGAAAGGGCAGGCAAAGAAATAAGCAAGTCATTCATTGTGAATGAGCAAGGAACTGCCTCACACTGCCTTGGAAAGCCAAACACCCAGTGAGCTATAAAAATACAGTCTAACAGTTGGCGTAATCGTTACTCCTTTGAGAAATACCTTAAAATACCTTTATCTCTTTAGGCATTCAAAACATGAAGGTTCATTTTTACAGGTTAATGCCCTTTCCACAAAACTAGACATTTTCATTTCAAATGGGGTATATATTCAGTGTACACTTAAAAAAGACATTTAAAGTCTGATTGAAGAAAACAGCATAACACCTCAGATGTAGTGGTCTTAGGTTTCTTATATAATCATCTCATCAAACCCTCAGAGGACCGTGTAATCCCTGAAGTTGCCTATGGCCTGAAAAGAATCATCTGGTTTGAGCTTGTGTGTGTGCCGGGAGGGTCTCTGAAACCCTAGGCGAGAGCCTACAGTCTCTGGAATCGGGTCCATCGCCAAGGCTTCTTTGCCCAACCCCTATCCTGATGTCCTTGTGGACTGTTTTGACCAGGCTGAGACTATCCTGTAAATATCAGCTTTTTCTTTCAAATAATACTTTTGGTTTTGAAGTTATTTCTTTATTTGTAAATGCTGCCTCATTGTGATGTCTATATGGCTTTATTAATTATTCATCTCTGCCACTAACATACCTCCCCATCAGCTGTGGCTTCAAAACCAGACTCAATGAATAAGGAACTCATCTCTCTCAGTGAATTTAGTACTTTTGGTCTCCATTTTTCTGGGCCTGCTTTTACTGTCATCATTTGGTTCACTAAATACTACATTCAGAAAAGATGTGTCTTTTTCTGGACAAAACCGAACAAAAGGCTCTGAAGCTTGTTTGGCTCGGGATTCGGCTTAAGTTAAATTGGATTAAAAATAAATAATACAAATATTACTTTCCTAACACAGCTAATAGTGCTAAACTATAAATTCAAAACCAGGCCTGATTAAATATTTAAACAATTGTAAACAAGGCAAGTAATAAAAATAAATACATGCTTACATTTCTGAGGTTTTTATGTACTTTTGAGTTAGAGTTTGTAAACTATTTTTGAGTATTACACTTTGTAACTTGGTCCTGCTGTGGATGACAGATATCCAGCCCGTGTCACACTGTTCGACCTGCCGACCACACCATAAGAATTTAACAGCATCCAAAATAGTCTGTACTTTGTTGAACAAAATGAGTTCGCTGGTCTCGCTCTTGGCTGTCACTATAATGTCAGATTGCCATGAAGAGTTTTTAAGTGCTGTCTGTTTCCATACTTACCACAGACCAAGCAACAAACAGTCTGCAGACTGGATAGAACACTTGAGTAACACTTCTAGCAACTATTGGAGAACATAAGGAAATGTAGAAACACTTGAAATATTAAATAGCAATAAAAATTCAATAGCTTAAAAAGGTAATAAAATAGAGGCCTCAGTGCGGTGTCCAGTTAACTGACAAATGGTCCATCCTAAAGGAAATCACCCCTGAATATTCATTGGAAGAACTGATGCTGAAGCTGAGGCTCCAATACTTTGGGCACCTAATTCAAGGAGCCCACTTGGAAAAACTGAGGGCAGGAGGAGAAGAGGGTGGTGACAGAGGATAAGATGGCTGGATGGCATCACCAACTCAATGGACATGAGTTTGAGCAAACTCCGAAAGACAATGAAGGACAGGAAGCCCTGGTGGGCTACAGTCCATGGGGTCACAAGGAGTCAGACACGACTTGGCGACTGAACAGCCATGACCAACTCACAAATAAGTTGTAGAGACAGTGTCCAGGGGAGAGGAAGATTATTCAGGCTAGACGTGTCAAGGAGAGAGAGCCTGGTGGAACTTGTGGGACTTAAAATACTTCTTAAAGGATAAGAAGATGTTTAAAAATATAATTTGGATCAGTTTTATTTTAGTCATTGTAGTATCTTGATTAATTAATTGAATTGTTCTGTAAGACCAAAGTGAAACTTAAACATTAGTCATACTAATTAGTAATATATAAATACTGATTTTACTACATGAATCTTACTGTCAGCCTTTGAATGCAAAGGAAACTTCCTTGCTTGTGTTCTTTTTTGAAGAGATAAATTAAAAGTCTTTGTTCCTTTGAATCATTACTAATTTCTTGGTAATTACTGTGTTTGAACCAGATTCTTACTCTGTCAGGTCCCTTTGAAAAGCTCTGCTTCACAGATGTTGTTTTGTAATATGGGATCAGTTCTTGCCAGCTCAGTCTTCCTTTTTGATTTATCCTGCGTGTCGTCTCTGTTGCATCACATCCTTTGCAAGGGAACTAGCTACAGGATTTGAGGGTAGGGTCATTTTCTTCGTTGTTTTTGCCCAGTGTCTATTACCTATTTATGGAATCATAACTTTCTATTAGTCATCACCAAAAATGGGAATTATTGTACCTGTCAACTGGAAGTGTGGTGAGTTACACACAAGTTAAAGATGAATTTTTTTTTCTCAGACCACTATTATTTTTAAACGTTAGTCCCATTTTAAAATAGGGTCCTATCAAAAAAAAGTTGCAGTTATAATAGTCAACAGGAATTTTGCAAGTGGTTAACTATATGCCAGCTCCTTTCCAGGACTAGTCTCAGTGATGTGATGCTCTGATCTCTTTTTCTTTAATCTTAAATAATTCTGAGATCAAGAAATATATGATGTGTAGGAGGCATGGTGTAAAACTTATATGAAATTCAGCTCTTCTCTGGCTTTTTTAATATATATATAATTTAATTTATTTTTGGCTGTGCTAGGTCTCTGTTGCTGCATGGGCTTTTTCTAGGTTTGATGAACAGGGCTACTTGATCTTCACTGTGGTGCTCGGCCTTCTCTTATTGTGGAGATTGGGGTCTAGGGGGCAAGGGCTTCTGTAGTTGCGGCTCCCAGGCTCTAGAGCACAAGCTCAATAGTTGCAGCTCATAAGCTTGTTGCTCTGCAGCGTGTGAGATCTTCCCAGACCAGGGATCAAACTCGTGTCTCCAGCACTGGCAGGCAGATTCTCCTTTCATAGGTGTTCTATTTGAAAAAGTGAAAAAATAGGATACTGTTCCTAAAAGAGTCCAAATTTCTACCTTCTCTTGAAATGTCAGAACTTCTGAAAGTAATAGATGGTTCCTACTCAAATGCAGACTGAATTGCGCCAGAATGATATCCTATTTTTAAAATATTTTTCAAATAGAATTCTTTTTAATTTTTTGTTTTAATCAAAGGCAGTTCATCAGACTTTCAGAAAGCTGGAGATAGGGCTTCTCTAATGGCTCAGTGGTAAATCTGCCTGCAATGCAGGAATCCCGGGTTCGATCCCTGAGTCAGGAAGATCCCCCGGAGAAGGGAATGGCAACCCACTCCAGTATTCTTGCCTGGAGGATTCCACAGACAGAGGAGCCTGGTGGGCTACAGTCCATGGGATTGCAAAGAGTCGGACACGGCTGAGCAACTAACGCTTCGGTTTTTTATGAAAGTAATAGATGGGCCCTTTATACAGAGCTCAAGCTTTTCTAGTCCCCACCATGCCCGTTGACTGTCTGCCTGCTTCACTTGTCTTCCTTGCTGCCTGGCCTTCACGGACAGCTTGGTTTGATCATAGGACTTAGTGTGTAAGATCATGATTTACCCACAGAGTTCAAAACCACTCCAAAATAAAACCTCCAGCTTCACCAGCTCCATCAGCTACCTTTCCTAATCTGACCCATGTGTCATTTGAAGGATAAAATTATGTGTAAATCTGTGGTTGAAATAAATTGGTTGATCTCAGAAATAGATTATGATAATATGTGTAAACAGATATTGTGTGATACGGATATTTACACACACATTTATGTGAGAATAAGACACATCTGAAAACATAACAAATGAGGAATCAGTCATCTGAGTGAAGGATATCTGGGAGCTTGTTAATGCTCTTCCTCCAACTTTTAAGTTTGAAATTATTTCAATATGAAAATTATTTTTTGAATGTCAAAGCCAACTCTCAACCACAGATTTGTCAACAGGGAGAAAGATTTTTTTTTTCTTCCCTAAGTGATTAATCTTGTAGTCTGAATTTAGGGAAAGGGAATGTTTAAGGCCAACCTAATTGATCCCATGTCTTACAAGTTATTTTCCAAAAAAACAAATACTTCCTCTAGTTGATGTGAGGAAATCATATTTCCTCATAGCAAAACTTAGAAAAAAAGGTTTTTTTTTAATATGTGTGAAAAACTGAAACAATTTGTCTCTGTGTCTAATCATTAGTACCCTGACTTAAAGCATTCAAAGCATAAATAAATGTAGGCTTCTTTGTATCCAAAGAAGGACCTTATTAGCAAAGAATATCCATATTTTTGATGGGTAGACATCCACATATTTCATATTTTAAGCAAGCAACCGTGCTGTCAAGAGGGCACAGAATTTGAGCTACATGTTCATTTGTGGTGATGAATTTGTGCCAGTTTAGTTGGGCATGTTGGCCTCATCAGCTCTGTGTCTCTCCTATTGGTTAGGATACCAGCTGTAGTGCACACGGCCCCAACAGAGAACAAAGATAAATCGTCAGCAACCAAATTCATTCTCCTTTGTCGCTGTTGTTCTTTAGTCACTAAGTCGTGTCTGACTCTTTGCGACCCCATGGACTGTAGCCTACCAAGCTTCTCTGTCCAATGGGATTTTCCAGTCAAGGATACTGGAGTGCGTTGCCATGCCCTCCTCCAGGGGATCTTCCTGACCCAGGGATCGAATCTGTGTCTCCTGAGCTAGCAGGCAGATGCTTTACTCTGGAGCCACCAGGGAAGCCCAGTTCATTCTCCTTCAGTTCAGTTCAGTCGCTCAGTCGTGTCCGACTCTCTGCGACCCCATGAATCACAGCACGCCAGGCCTCCCTGTCCATCACCAACTCCCGGAGTTCACTCAAACTCATGTCCACAGAGTTGGTGATGCCATCCAGCCATCTCATTCTCGGTCTTCCCCTTCTTCTCCCGCCCCCAACCTTTCCCAGCATCAGAGTCTTTTCCAGTGAGTCAACTCGTCACATGAGGTGGCCAAAGTATTGCAGTTTCAGCTTTAGCATCAGTCCTTCCAATGAACACCCAGGATCGATCTCCTCTAGAAAGGACTTATTGGATCTCCTTGCAGTACAAGGGACTCTCAAGAGTCTTCTCCAACACCACAGTTCAAAAGCATCAATTCTTCGGCGATCAGCTTTCTTTACAGTCCAACTCTCACATCCATACATGACCACGGGAAAAACCATAGCCTTGACTAGACGGACCTTGGTTGGCAAAGTAATGTCTCTGCTTTTTAATATATTATCAAGGTTGTTCATAACTTTCCTTCCAAGGAGCAAGCGTCTTTTAATTTCATGGCTGCAATCAGCATCTGCAGTGATTTTGGAGCCCAAAAAAATAAAGTCTGACACTGCTTCCACTGTTTTTCCATCTATTTCCCATGAAGTGATGGGACCAGATGCCATGATCTTTGTTTTCTGAATGTTGAGCTTCAAGCCAACCTTTTCACTCTCCTCTTTCACTTTCATCAAGAGGCTTCTGAGTTCCTCTTCACTTTCTGCCATAAGGGTAGTGTCATCAGCATATCTGAGATTATTGATATATTTCCCGGCAATCTTGATTCCAGCTTGTGCTTCTTCCAGCCCAGCGTTCCTCATGATGTACTCTGCATATAAGTTAAATAAGCAAGGTGACAATATACAGCCTTGATGCACTCCTTTTCCTATTTGGAACCAGTCTGTTGTTCCACGTATAGTTCTGACTGTTGCTTCCTGACCTGCATACAGGTTTCTCAAGAGGCAGGTCAGGTGGTCTGGTATTCCCATCTCTTTCAGAATGTTCGACAGTTTATTGTGATCCACACAGTCAAAGGCTTTGTCATAGTCAATGAAGCAGAAATAGATGCTCTTCTGGAACTCTCTTGCTCTCTCCATGATCCAGCGGATGTTGGCAATTTGATCTCTGGTGCCTCTCCCTTTTCTAAAACCTGCTTGAACATCTGGGAGTTCATGGTTCACGTATTGCTGAAGCCTGGCTTGGATAATTTTGAAAATCACTTTACTAGCGTGTGAGATGAGTGCAATTGTGCGGTAGTTTGAGCATTCTTTGGCATTCCCTTTCTTTGGGATTGGAATGAAGACTGACCTTTTCCAGTCCTGTGGCCACTGCTGAGTTTTCCAAATCTGCTGGCATATTGAGTGCAGCACTTTCACAGCATCATCTTTCAAGGTTTGAAATAGCTCAACTGGAATCCCATCACCACCACTAGCTTTGTTCGTAGTGATGCTTTCTAAGGCCCACTTGACTTCACATTCCAAGATGTCTGGCTCTAGGTCAATGGCCACGTTATTGTGACTATCTTGGTCGTGAAGATCTTTTTTGTACAGTTCTTCTGTGTATTCTTGCCACCTCTTCTTAATATCTTCTGCTTCTGTTAGGTCCATTCCATTTCTGTCCTTTATCGAGCCCATTTTTGCATGAAATGTTCCCTTGGAATCTCTAATTTTCTTGAAGAGATCTCTTGTTTTTCCTTTTCTGTAGTTTTCCTCTATTTCTTTGCTTTGATCACTGAGGAAGGCTTTCTTATCTCTCCTAGCTATTCTTTGGAACTCTGCATTCAGATGCTTATATCTTTCCTTTTCTTCTTTGCTTTTCGCTTCTCTTCTTTTCGCAGCTATTTGTAAGGCCTCCTCAGACAGCCATTTTGCGTTTTTGCATTTCTTTTCCATGGGGATGGTCTTGGTCCCTGTCTCCTGTACAATGTCACGAACCTCCATCCAGAGTTCATCAGGCACTCTATCTATCAGATCTAGTCCCTTAAATCTATTCCTCACTTCCACTGTATAATCATAAGGGATTTGATTTAGGTCATATCTTAATGGTCTAGTGGTTTTCCCTACTTTCTTCAATTTAAGTCTGAATTTGGCAATAAGGAGTTCATGATCTGAGCCACAGTCAGCTCCTGGTCTTGTTTTTGCTAACTGTGTACAGCTTCTCCATCTTTGGTTGCAGAGAATATAATCAATCTGATTTCGGTGTTGACCATCTGGTGATGTCCATGTGTAGAGTCTTCTCTTGTGTTGTTGGAAGAGGGTGTTTGCTATGACCAGTGCGTTCTCTTGGCAAAACTCTATTAGCCTTTGCCCTGCTTCATTCCGTGCTCCAAGGCCAAATTTGCCTGTTACTCCAGGTGTTTCTTGACTTCCTACTTTTGCATTCCAGTCCCCTATAATGAAAAGGACATCTTTTTTGGGTGTTAGTTCTAAAAGGTCTTGTAGGTCTTCATAGAACTGTTCAGTTTCGGCTTCTTCAGCGTTACTGGTTGGGGCATAGGCCTGGATTACTGTAATATTGAATGGTTTGCCTTAGAAACGAACAGAAGTCATTCTGTCATTCTCCTTACTAACCCAAATAAACCAGACGATTTGTCCCAGAATTGGGTAGTGGTAAGCCTCTTTCTGCTGACTACAGTATCCTTTTGACAAGGTCCCAGTCATTCCTGGAGAACTTCCTTATTCTCCAGCTCCATAATACTGATTCCAGGGACATCTAGTGTTTTCCCTGGCCCAGTGATGGATTCACTCATTTCTCCAAAAAGCCTTGGTTCCTGTTGATGGCATGTGACTCTTAAAAATCAAGATCTGGGTAGTGAGAAACCTGGCTCCCATCATCATCAACCTGTTTGTTTATTTTCTTAAGCCTCCTATATGTAACTAAGTTCCCCACCATGCAGCCACCTCCCTGGCCCCTCTACTGCCAGACACCCCAGCTGCACTGGTGGGATCCTCTCCTGGCCCCACCACCACACACCGACCGAGCCAGCTGAGTCCTCCGTCCTGGCCCTGCCAAGTACACTGGCCGTGCTGGCCAAACCCTTGACTTTTTAAACTTAGGTGAATTATAATCAAAAGCTTGAGACAGAATGTTTCTTGAAATTGGAAAATAAGAGGATTAATATTTTTCATTTTTCAATCACATAGTTTCAGTTCCCATTCACAGAGGACAAGGGCATTTATTGCAGTCAAGATTTGAAAATAATGCTATCTATAAGTAGACTTATCTTTTCTTTGCTTTTTTGAAATGTGGCATTGACAGACATTTAGGGAAACTGCTGCTTCAGTGAGCAAGGCTGAACTTGAAGAGCAGCTGCCTTCTGAAGACAGCTAGAGCTATTCCTGTTGGCCTGGTTGGGGGGGGCATACTTAAAGAAAAAGTAAATATTACAGTGTTTGTCTTACATTGGCAGCCAGTCGACTCACATAAATTCCTTTCTCAGTTTGATCTAGCCATAAAAAAAAGAAAAAAAGAATTTTTCTGCTTTAGGAACTAAGACAAAATAGGGAAAATTATTTGTTTTTTCCATTTCCTGGTGTATTTGATCTGTTTTTAGTTTTTGACGCTCCTCTTTGCCACCACATTCTTCCTCTCTTAGTTCACTTCCTGAGGTCTGTGCTCCTGAGTGTAGACAGCACTTGGTGATTTTCACAAGTGAAGGAGGGTCAAGTGGAATCATTGATTATCCATTGTCTGTGTGGGCTTCGGAATGTGTGGATTTTTATCATCTGAATATGGGCCCATGTAATACTTGGCAGTTTTCATAATGAATCTCTTATGGTGCCAGGTTCCCTCCTCTCTTAGTAAGAATTCCCTTGGGTCCCACAGCAGTATACTAGGAATAAGTAAAAATAAGTTTTTAAAAGCTGCCTTCTAATTTCTTAGGGAACTTGATTACAGTTTAGGAATAAAGCTGTAAAATACAAGATCTCAAATATCATGTAAAGATGAAAACCCTTTGCTGAGTAATAAGAGTCAATGTCTTTTGAGTTTAATAGCTCCTCTTAACCAGAGATCACCAACCTCCAGGATCTAATGCCTGTGATGATCTGAGGTGGAGCTGATGTAATAATAATATAAATAAAGTGCATCATAGAAATAAAGTAAATGTAATGCCCTTGAATCATCCTGAAACCTTCCCTTCACCTCCTGGTCCATGGAAAGATTCTCTTCCATGAAACCGGTCCCCTGGTGCCAAAAAGGTTGAGGACCACTGCTCTAAACCCTTCCAAAGTCAAGTCACTTCTTACCAAATGACCTTATCCCCAAATGAGCAGTCATTATTGAGAAGTTCTGGTGAGCAGCTCTGATACTTCACTTGGAGATACCATCTGACATTCTTGATTTCCTTTTGTGGCTTGTTGGCATCTGAGGAGTTACAGTATTAGCAGATTAGCACTGTGAAAGTTCTGAATGCCCCCAGACACTTCGAACATGGGATAGTAAGTGTGCCAGCCTGACCTCCCTCCTTCCCCTGAGGCTACTGTCTGCAGCACCCAAGTCAGGCTACCTACACGACGTACACCCTACACCACTGATGGGGAAGGGAAGTTCACCCTTCACTCTGTCTTAGGCACAGAAGGTTGTTTAAAAAAAGAAAAAATGCAAGCCAAGCAATACTGCCAAATATAACAAGTAGGAGGATAATGCAAAGTTAAAACCTTTATTTGAGGAGATGTGGCCTTAATTGTTGTTGCAGACTTCTTGATCTTTTGGCTGTGCGGGGTGTTCATTGCTTCGCCTGGGCTTTCTCTAATTGTGGAGAGTGGGGGCTGCTCTTCATTGCAGTGTGCAGGCTTCTCATTGCATAGCTTCTCTCATAGCAGAGCTCAGGCTCTAGGGTGCTCAGTCTTCAGTAGTTGTGGCACATGGGCTCAGTTGCCCTGCAGCATGTGGGATCATAGTTCCCAGACCGGGGATCAAACCTGTGTCCTCTGCATTGGCAGGTGGATTCCTAACCACTGGGCCACTAGGGAAGTCCCTGTTGACAAAGAAAGCCAAGGAAAGAGCCAGACGGCAGAGTTTCTGGCTGTTCGTTCATTCACTCAGTAAATATTTTTGCTGGTTTTAAAATCCCCCTACTTAGTGGCAGCTACTAGCTTACCCCAACAGAAACAATCGCTGAACACATAACTTAGGAGCATCTGGGCAAATTTCCAGTTTCTCTGCTTTTAGGAAATTCCTCCTGGAGTAGAAACAGATCTCCCTCCCAAGCCAGTGAAAGCTGTTTCTCTTGTTTCACACCTAAGTGGAGATAATGGTTAGGTGATGGTTTCCAATGCATGGTGACTTCCTTCTTACCTTAAGTGGATATGTGATGTCAACAAAAGGAGGATTGGGAAGATTTCCCATTAATATTTCAAACAGAAAATGCATGTATAATTAGCAACATACATGAAAAATATCCAACGTAATTCTTGCACAGCAGGCACACAATGAATAGAAATTGAGTGTGGCTTTGGTTATTGAACTTAAAACAGGTGTCATGACAGTAAAGTGCAAAGGAAGGAATTTGTCCACTTGGCTACAGTGTCACCTGCCACACAGCTGTCGCCCAGCTTGTACCCAAAAGCTGCCTACCTGGTGGTCCCAAGGCTGAGGAGCAAAGCCTTCATGTGTTTATGAAAAGCGACTTAAAGAACTGTAGTTTTTAAAAAGTGATACAGTATATTGAGTAGGTGTTCTGTCGCTTACTAACTTAGGCATAGTTGTGCAAAAGTGACTTGAATACCTATTAGCTTTTCTGTCACCTGGAAAACCCAGGGAGCAGGATACCTGGGTGCAGGTGAGATAGTGGGGCTTCCTGCCAGTAAAAATCTGAGGGTAGATAGGATAAGAATCCCAAGTCTCATATCCATTAAACAGATAATCAACAAGGACCTACTGGATAGCACAGGGACCCCTACTCAGTATTCTGTAATTTTGGAAGAGAATCTGATAAAGAATGGATATATATATATTTAAATATAGTGACTAAATCATTTTGCTGTACAGCAGAAACTAATACAACATTGTAAATCAGCTATACTCCAAAGAAAATAAACATTTTTATTTTTAGAAGAAAGAAAGAAAAGAAAAAGAGAATTTTAAAATGCTTAATAACTAACCATTTTTTTAAAATTCTGTTTTTCCTACTTTGTTTCAGTCCTTGGACATCTCTGGCATTTATGTATTTGGTTTTTTTCACGTTTTTTAAATTGGAGTATAATTGTAATATGTTAGTTTCTGCTGTACAGTAACAGTTAATCAGCTGTAAGTATACATCTATCCCCTCCTTTTGAGCCTCTCTCCCACACTGCCATCCTACCCCACTAGAATATATATGTTTTTTAAAAGAGTGCAGTTCTAAAAAAAAAAAATTGATACAAATGAACTTACATACAAAACAGAAATAGATTCAATCACTTTGCTGTGTACCTGAAACTAACACAACATTGTAAATGAACTATATTTCAATAATTTTTTTAATTAATGCAAATTAAAAATGAAATAAAAGAGTGTTCAGTACTGTAGTTTAAGTGATTCATAGTATTATTTAAAATGCATAATCGTTATCCATTTATATGATTGTGCATTCCTGTCAAAGGATTTTCCAATTCATTTTCCCAAGCAGAGTATGTCTGTAAATAGGCTAACTCCTTACTCAAAGTGAAATGCAGTTAACTACTTATCTAGTCATGCCAGATAGTCAAATGGTTACTGAAATCAAAACTCTCTTGTAAATGAAATGGATGCAGAGGAATAAATATGTAAGAGTCGAGCCCTGTGTCGGACAGTTTCTATTTGTTACCTGTCAGTTGGAAGAGAAAACGCTGTGTCATAGGACGGTTTCCTTTTTATCTTTGGTCTAGATCTTCACGCCCGTCGTCAGGCACTCAGCATCTCACTGCTAAATAATGCTGTTGTGATTTACTCTTTTGCTGACATTGTAAAATATATAACATCTTGTAGGAGTTTTTCATTTGTTTTGTTTTTTGTTTTTCCTAATATTGCGTGACTATTTAAGCATCTGTTCTCTTGATCTGAGAGTCTCTAGTTTCTGCAGACTCTTACAGTCCCTTCCTTTCCTTTACCTTACTTTACTGTGGATTTGGTTCACCAGTCTTTATATTTCCTCTACTAGGATTAGAGAAACATCAGTCAATGAAATATTTAAATACTATGGAAAAGCTATAGGGAGGGGAATTCCCTGGTGGTCCAGTGGCTAAGACTCTGAATTCCCAATGCAGGGGGCCCATGTTCAATCTCTGCTCAGGGAATTAAGGTCCCACATGCTGCAACTAATAGTTCCCATAATACAACTAAAGACTCTTCGTGTTGCCACAGAATTTTGCAAGACCTGGTGCAGCCAAATAAATTAAAAAAATATATAATAAAAATTTTTTTTTGAAAATAAATGTATAAGGTGGCAGATGATGACCAAGCAGATGATGTTCATTCCATGATGTGGGTTTGATAAGCTTACAGACCTTTTATGACTTCATAGAAAGAACAGTTTTCTCTACAGCATCAAAACCTAAACATTTCAGATTCATTTTCAACAGTATGTCCAACCTGATAGTGATTCTCTACCCAGCATGGACGTGTCCTGACACCAGCAGGAGTAGACACTCACCTATTGTAAAGAGGCTGGTTGGCTGAGTGCCCTGTGAGTGGCAGGATCCTTCTCATGATGTTGATCAATTTGAAATTTGAACCCTTCCAGACACCCCAGCAGAGAAAACAACACAAACTGAAAAGCAGTCCACTTACAGATGTCACCCTAGCTGCTGTACGTGACAGACGATGTTTTATAGCCTCAAGACTTATCTTGTTTTCATGGAAATATACCTTAAAATGTTCTGTTTCCTTTTGCTAGGTGAATGAGTTGTGATATTCGGTAAAAAGTGTCTCTCCTAGGCAAGAGATTTAGACAGTGTACTGAGAGCTAGTCATCATATTCTTAACCGCGTTGCCTGGGACCTCAGTAGATAGCCTTTATGGAGGAGGGTGTTGGACTGTGTCTAGTATTTTCTTACACCAAGAAAGTAGAATCACGGAGTAACTTGGCATGATCAAATAGTGAAAAATTTATTGTAGAACCCATATCTACTATCTTTTTAATATCTTCTTGATTTTAAATTAGACAGTGGAGCATGTGGTCCCCTGACAAAGTTTGACCACCATGACCAGGTAAAGATTTCTGACTGCCCTCTCTGTTTTCTTAATACTCTGTGTTATTCCTTTGTGTCCAAGGGATCAGATTTAATTAGATTATGAGAGAAAGAAAAGGAACACCTTCCCTTGGCTATGTCTCAGGAATTAACCTGTCAGAATCCTGGTCACCTCCTAAAATTCTTCTCTTCCTCCACCATTCACACTCACAGGCAGCATCATGGTCTGCTCAGTCGTGGATGTGAGAAAGCCCGACCCCTCCGTGCCCCTTCTCACCTCCCACATCCCATCTAAGTCATTCTGCTTCTGCTCTTCCAGCCTGTCCGCTGCTCCGTCTCTCCGCTATTCTGTTCCAGTCAAAGCCCTGGTCATCCCTTCTTGGGGCTAATGCTGTAGCCTCCTTACTTTCCACACTGCCCATCAGAGGGGGCTTTCAAAACAAGCCAATGTAATCAGTACTTACAATTCTGCCCTTGAGATAAATCCTCAGATCCGTACAATGTGCCTGCAAGGCTTACATGCTCTAGCCTCTCCCCTCACGCCTCTGACGTCACTGTCCCCTTGCTCTCTCTGCTGTGAGGTGGTCATGTTGTCCTGCTCTAGCTTCTCAGGCACATGTTCCCCCTTCCCCCAGGACAGTGCACGTTTTCCTGCCCCTTCCCTGAGCCCTTGTCCAGTACTGTCCTCGTTGGTGTGCAGTAGGGTGGAGACGGCTCTGTCTGTTCGTTCCTCCCCGCATGGTTCCCAGCACGGTTCCCAGCATGGAGCATGGGCACTAATAATGATGTAGTGAATGAATGAATGCAAAAAAATTTAAAGACAGCAATAAGAACGTTTGAAGTGACTCTTTCTCTGTAAGGCATACCTTACTATATAACAGAAATGTGTTTCAAAAAGTAATCATTACCTTAAAAGGTATATGAACGTCAAAGTGTTAGTCATTTTGTCATGTCCCACCCTTTGGGACCCCATGGACTGTAGCCCGTCAGGCTCCTCTGTCCATGGATTTCTCCAGGCCGGAATACTAGAGTGGGTAGCCATTCCCTTGTCCCAGGGATCTTCTCAACCCAGGGATCGAACCCAGGTCTCCTGCATTACAGGCAGGTTCTTAACCATCTGAGCCACCAGGGAAGCCCTTAAAAGGTGTATATCAAAAGCAAATTATTTTCACTGGGAGGGAGGGAGGAAAGGGAAGGAAAGAAGAAAGGAAGAAAGGAAGGAGTGAATGAGTGAGTAATTCAGCCAGGCATCTCCCAACCACACTTTCTGGTTCACTACCTCTTGTGTTGCTCACGTGAAGAGATGTTGCTCTGGAGAAGAAAACCAAGAGATGGACTCAAGAAATCTACAAAAACCACCACCAGTGGCCCTAGCCAGTTCCCTATGTCCTGCGAAAAGCCTAAACATTTTATGGAGGGGTTTTGGCTTAAGAGGTTCTGTCCTAGAATGATTTCCAGACATGACGCCAAGCTGGATCATGATCCATTCCGCTAACAAAAGTGACCCTTGCCTGAGGATAAACAGCTCAGCACAGGTGCAGTGAGTGGGGCAATGGGACCTGCGTGGGGAAAAGACGCTTCCTGCCATTCAGAGGGCTGGCGGTGCTGCTCATGATAAAAATAGGACCTGGTCTTCTGCATGCTTACCACGTCTCAGCAGTGTGGCTCGGGGTCTACGGGTGGAGTGTCTCATTTCTTATCACAGTCCTGTGAGGTAGATCTGGCATCATCCCACCTTTCAGATGAAGAAAGAACGTCTCTAGCAGAGAGATAAGGTACTTGCACATAATTGTAGAGCTGCTGCTGCTAAGTCACTTCAGTCGTGTCCGACTCTGTGTGACCCCATAGACGGCAGCCCATGAGGCTCCCCTGTCCCTGGGATTCTCCAGGCAAGAACACTGGAGTGGGTTGCCATTTCCTTCTCCAATGCATGAAAGTGAAAAGTGAAAGTGAAGTCTCTTAGTCGTGTCCGACTCAGTGACCCCATGGACTGCAGCCTACCAGGCTCCTCTGTCCATGGGATTTTCCATTTTCTTTTCTTTTTTTAATTGGGGTATAGTTGCTTTATAATGTGTTAATTTCTGCTGTACAATGAAGTGAATCCAATATTGTTGTTTAGTCGCGATGTCCTGTCCAACTCTTTTGTAATCCCATGGACTGTACCTGCCAGGCTTCTCTATGGGATTTCCCAGGCAAGAATACTGGTGTGAGTTGCCATTTCCTTCTCCAGGGATCTTCTGAACTCAGGGATTGAACCCACACCTCCTGCATTGGCAGGCAGATTCTTTACCAGTGAGCCACCAGGGAAGCTCCACATATCCCCTCCCTCTTAATTGGAGGCTGACTGCTTTACAATATTGTGTTGGTTTCTGTCATACATCAAACATGAATCAGACATAGGTAATAGGTCCTCTCTCTCTTAAACCTCCCTGCCACCCCGATCCCACCCATGTAGGTCATCACAGAGTGCCAGGCTGAGCTCCCTGCACTATCCCATTAGCTGTGTTTTACACTTGGCAGTGCACTTACGTCAGTCTCAATCCCGATTCACCCCACCATCCACCCCCCACCCCATGTGTCCACCGTCCATCCTCTACGTCTGCAGCGAGCACGTTCTTACTGTGCCCTTTTGTCTGCTGTGAGGGTCCAGGGAGGCCCGTGCACTACAGTCTCTGGCGGGATGCAGTGGAACTGCCCAAGCCCTCTCTCCAAGGCTTCAGTGTATTAATAAAAAGTCAAAATAGAGCATCCTATTTCAGAAACTCCGAAGGTGCTGTCAACCCACATGGTGCCTACAGCTACCTATATGAAAGTTGTATAGTCACATGAATAACTTAGATGTCAAGTAACTTAATTTTAAGGGTGCCTTCTTTGAGCCTTCCCACTCCTAGAGCTGGGTTAGGTATCTTTTCTCTAAGCTTCCGTAGCATCCTTTCTTTCTTGTTATTATTGCCTTAGATTTTTCCTGAAACAGCATGTGTGAGAGAGAGAGAGAGAGAGAAAGAGGAGGGAGGGGAAATGGGAGCAAGAAGGGAATGATAAAAAGAATATGTAATTTTTAAACCCTCTTTCCTTATTTGCACTGCATGACATTGTCTGTGTAAACCTTCTACTGCAGTGGTCCATGCCTTATTCTTCTTTGAAACTCAGACTCCTGACGTAGTGCCTGGTACGTGGCACCTATTAATTACTCCCATGTGTATGACTGCACACAGCAACGAACTGAGCAGGATTCAAACCCAGGGTTCCAGGGCTGTGTAACTCTCCATCTCGTAATCTTTCCAGCATAGTCCCTGTCTAACAAAGGGGATAAAGCAAATTGACTGCCTCACATGGAGACCATGATTTTGCCAGAAGCAGAGACAAGATGCCTTCATTTTGGGAGAGATTCCTTTCCAAGAACTGGGGAAGGGAAACTGAGCCTTTTGACAGTTGGCAGTAAGCTATTGAGCGTTGCATAAGTTTGGTGCACCAGTAAAGAACAGGGTCAAAGTTTTGTGTACTTTGAAAATAAAACTGCAGTATAGGCTATCCTTTCAAAACGAGCCAGCGTCATTGGTTGAGAAAAACCCACACCCAGGAAAACAGAAACTCTCATAGATTGTAAATGAACGTGTAAATTGCTACAACCTCTTTGGAGAATAACTTGGCAATCATTCAGAAGTTTAAATTTCAGACAGTCCTCTCAGTTAGTTGTTTCAGTTCTAGGAATGTCTTTTACAAGTATACATACACATATGCACAAAGTATAAGCTGTTTTTATAGTTGCATTGTTCATAGTAACAAATGATTGGTGATAACTGATTAAATATTTCATTGTATATTCACCCATGAAATGAAGTACTACAGAGACATCAAAAATGAGGCTTTTCTCTTTTTACTTACATGAAACCATAGCCAGGATATGTATTTTTTTTTAATTAGAAAAAAGTCATCTTTGTTTAAAAAAAAACTATGTGAATGCATGTGTTTGTATGCGTAAACTATTCCTAGAAGAATTCACAGAAAACTAGTTAAAGTGATTACTTCTGATGAGAGAAATACTTTCACTACCTATTCATTGATATCTTTTGAATCTTTTACTAAGAGCCTATATTGCCTATTCAAAAGTAATAAATTATTAAAATTTAAACCTGCTATATAAGGAAGTTTAGAAATTGGATTTTTACTTGCAACTTTTAGTTCTGATATCATTTCAGATTTACAGACAAGTTGCAAGAATACCACAAGGAGCCTCCTAGGAGTGTGCCTTGCATCTTTAGTTGTTGAAATCTCTTCTCATCTTGAATGTTATTTAGCCTTTGTCTGTTTTCTTGACTGTGGGGTTTCCCACTTCTTTTGTAGACTATCCTTCAGTTTAGGGTTGTTTTCCATTTCCTCCTGATTAGCTTTGGGTCGTGTGTTTCTGGCAGATGCCGCGGAAGTGATGGTTAGTCCTCACTGCCTCCTACCAGGACTCTCTGCGTTTCTCTGGGTCCTGAGCCCCACGGCTACGGGAGACACAGCTCTCCTCCAGGGCATACACAGAAGCTTTCCCATCATTTCATGGCACAAGATCATCCTTTTCATTCACTGCTTTGTCCAGGGACATTAGCACCTCCCGGCTGACTTCCTATTCCTGTTACTTTTCCAAGAATTTGAAAATTTCATGGATCATCCCCCAGCTCCTTGCTTCCTACAAAGGTTGACGGGGAGAATCTGA
This sequence comes from Moschus berezovskii, assembly GCF_049115385.1. Taxonomy (NCBI): domain Eukaryota; kingdom Metazoa; phylum Chordata; class Mammalia; order Artiodactyla; family Moschidae; genus Moschus; species Moschus berezovskii. Next base: position 29,429,656 of record NC_142479.1, read on the forward strand.
TGAAGATACTGATGTATCTCAGGGGTCAGGTCACACCCTGGGCTGTTGGTGCCCTCTTTACTACCAGAATAGAGTCATAGTGGCTTTAAATCTAATCATTTCAGATAGCCCCAATTTCAGAACCCCCAGAGTCAGTTCAGAAGATTCAGCCTCAAAATTCTGTACCTGGAGCCTCTCTTGGTACCAAAGTCTGTTGCTAGTGTGGGTTACCCAGAGAAACAAAACCAACAAAATGAGAGTGAGTGTGTGTGTGTGTGTGTGTGTGTGTGTGTGTGTACAGAAACGTTTGGCTTATGTAGTTATGGACACTGAGAAGTCCAACACCTGCAGCTGGCAAGCAAAAGACGCAGTGGTGCAAATTCTAGTCTGAGTCTGTGTGCAAAGGCAGGAGACCTATGTCTCAGCTCAAAGACAGCCAAGCAGAAAGGATGCCTTCTTACCCATTTAATTCTAGTCAGGCCTTTGATGGTTGGATGAGGCTCACACATTGGGGAGGGCACTCTACTTTACTCAGTCTGCTGATTGTAGTATAATCTTAACGAAAAAGGCAACATCCAGGGTAATGTTTGACCAAATATCTGGGCACTCCATGGCCCAGTCAACTTGACACATCAAACTGATCATCTCAGGCACATATGTTATTAATAGTTTGTTTCAATATTGGGTGATATTAATTTTACTTAGTTGGTTTAAGTGGTTATAAGGTTTCTCCATTGTAAAATTGTTGTTTTTCTCATTTGTAATTAAGAAGTGATTTGCAGGGAGATCCTTAGAGTCCATGTAAATATCTTCTTCCTTGTCATATTTTCAGCTCCTCGTCTTAGCATACACGGATCATTGTCTAACTCACATCATTCCTTCTATATTTCTTAAGTGGCTTTCCACTCTAAAAGGCTTTTCCTTCTGTTGTTTATTTTTTATATTAATGTGGATGCATAGATTCTTACTGTATTCAAAGGATTATAATGTTCCTGGCATTATTTATCTTAATGTTCACATGGTCCCAGATTTGATTCATTCACCTGATGGCTCCTCCGTCCTTTTAACTTTTCCCTCTCCTTCCTTGAGTACTATTTTCTGTCCTTACTTTCTGTCACAACATGGTATTCCAGGCTCTTCTTCTGTTTTCCTGTACAAGCTCTGGAGTCAGTTTTTCTCCACGGAACCCTGGGTTCTTTTAGTTAAGAAGGATAATATTTACAAGCCAACATCTGGGTGTCATTGCTTCTAAGCTAAGCTCTCTCAGCAGATGGAACTAGGAAATGTGTGTGTTTATGTATCGTCCTCCGTTTATCCCCCATAAGCCATAAGTGTGTACTGAATTCTTCAATTCCGAGTCAACCCCACATATTTTGTACCTTCCTTCTCCGCCAGTGAAAAACCTGTCTTGACTGGAGTAGGTACCATTCAGTTATATTTTCCTGGAATAAAAATTGCGAGTAGCAGTAGTGTCAGTCGTTCAGTGGTGTCCAACTCTTTGCAACCCTGTGGACTGTAGCCCTGCAGGCTCCTCTGTCCATGGGATTCTCCAGGCAAGAATAACAGAGTGGGTTGCCATTCCCTTCTCCGGGGGATCTTCTCGACATTTATATCTAACTTTTGTGAAGTCTCCTACATGAAAGGAAAGACTTCTTTTATGTTGAATCCTGGGGATCTGACCCATTTTTAGCCAGGGTGACATCTTGCTTTATTTAATACTCCCTCCCCACCCTGCCCCCAATTTTTGAAAGTCTCAAGGAAATAAGAGAAGTTTACTCAGTGAAACTAAGTATATAAATAGGAAAAATGGTAATGATGGCAGATGATTTAAAGTTTTGCATACCTGATAGCCTGGATTTTCTTGTAAGTAGAATACACAACCATTTTCTGAGAGAGTGTTGTTGTTTAGTCGCTCAGTCGTGTCTGACTCTGCAACTCCATGGACTGCAGCATGCCAGGCCTCTCTGTCCATCACCAACTCCCAGAGCTTGTTCAACCTCATGTCTATTGAGTTGTGATGCCATCCAGCCATCTCATCCTCTGTCACCCCCTTCTCCTCCTGACCTCAGTCTTTCCGAGCAGGTAGACATGGGCTAAAGGAACTCATGCGTTCATTCCTTTATTTTTTCATTCATCAGATATTTAACCACCCCCATATAAATTCCAGGACTATGTTGCATGCCGAAGATACAGCAATGATCAAGGTAGATATGGCCTGTATTCCCCTGGAGACAAACAGTAAGCAAGTAAACAAGAAACTGCTTGTGGCAAATTACTATAAAGGAAACAAACAAGTGGGGGATGATGGGGGTGAGCAGTTTAGATGAGAAAAGAACTTGTCTTCTCAGCCAGAGTCCACAGTGACCAGGGGTAACTAGTTGGCATGAGATGAGCCAATAGCTCAATATCAGGTTGACCTGACATTGAGATTTTTCAGTGAAAAAATTCAAGGATAGGAATGAAAAGTGAAAGTGAAGTTGCTCAGTCGTGTCCGGCTCTTTGCAACCCCATGGACTGTAGCTTACCAGGCTCCTCCGTCCATGGGATTTTCCAGGCAAGAATACTGGAGTGGTTTGCTATTTCCTTCTCTAGGAGATCTTCCCCACCCAGGGATTGAACCCGGGTGTCCCCCGCATTGTAGGCAGACACTTTACCGTCTGAGCCACCAGGGAAGTAGTAGCCACCAGGATAGGAATAAATAGTTAGATTTATGTTTTCAGATCATGCCTCCTGCTGTGTGGAGATTGAAATGGGTCAGACCAGTTAAGAGGATACCTGTGATGGGAATGTTATCTATGACTCCATATTCTTTTTTTAAAAAAATTTATTGGCATATTGTTGCTTTACAAAGTTGTATTAGTTTCTGCTCTGCAGCAAAGTGAATCAGCTACGCACACATATCCCCTGATTTTTGGATTTCCTTCCCATTTAGGTCACCACAGAGCACAGAGTAGAGTTCCCTGTGCCGTATGTTTGATTCTTGTTTGTTATCTATTTAACAGTAGTGTGTATGTGTCAATCCCAATCTCCTAATTCATCCCACCCCCACTTCCCCTGTGATTCCATACTCTTGCTAACATTGTTCACTATAAAACCCTTGATCTATAGGTGAAAAATTGTACCACTGATTTGCATTTCATTAAATGAAAAGTGAAATTGAAACATGTTTCCACGGAACTTAACTTTGGTATAACTAGTTGCACCAGTTTCCTAGAGTTGCTGTAACAAATTACAACAAGCAAAGTGTCTTAAAGAAGTGGGCATTGACTGTCTCACAGTTCTGAAGGCTGGAAGTCCAAAATGAAGGGATCAGCCAGCCATGCTCTCTCTGAAACCTGTAGAGGAGAAGTCCTTCCCCACCTCTTCCTAGCTTCCAGTGATGACCCTCAGACCGTGGCGTTCCTTAGCTTGTAGCTGCATCTGCCTCTGTCATCATGGGGCATCCTCCCTGTCCATCTGTCTTCACAGGCATTTTCCTCTTCTTGGAAGGACAGCAGTCACACTGGATTAGGGACCATCCAATGACCTCATCTTGATCACATCTGCAAAAGCCCCATTTCCAAATAAGGTCACCCTCCCAGCTACCAGGGCTAAGGACTTCAACATACTTTCCTGGAGGAACACAATTCAAGCCATCACACTAATAATCTGTTGTTGTTTTTTTCCCCCTAGGTGGCTAGCTCATTTTCTAACACTGTGGACATTCATTATCAGCATCATTTGCTGTTTTGAAATGTCACCATTATCATGTACAGAACCCTTCAGGAACACTCATTATGTTACCTCCAGTACCTCCTGCTTCTCTCGTTTCCTTCTTTTGCTTTAATTTTGTTTTTCCATTTCCTTTTGCTTCCATGTCTCCACCTCTTTTTCTTGTCCCTGGCTTTTTGCAGCAGTGCCCATTCCTCTTTTTATCTCTTTTAATATGACCTTCCTTTCTGTGGGTTTTTTCTTTTCTTGAGCTCTTTCGGTGTATCTCCTTTAAAAATGATTTTTAAATATGAAAGCTCTTTTTAAAAATGATGTTCTCTTTGATCTCCTGATTTATAGGGCTATATATTCTTTACACTCTTTGCTTTCATGCAGGAATATTTTTTTCATAGTTTTTCTCCTTTGTGGTGAATTCTTACTTTCCTCGAGTATTCTTGATCTGCTTTTTGTCTGTCCGATTCTTTTCCTTTTAACATCTGAACAAGGGCGCCATTCTGATTCACTTTTTTCTTTTTTATTCTTCTATTTTTTATTTAAGTATGGTTGATTTATAGTGTTATACCGATTTCTGCTGTACAGCAAAGTGACTCAGTTACGCACATACAGACATTCTTTTTTGGTTCACTTCAGATTATTGCCAGCTTTGAATAGGTATGTTCCATTCTGGGTTGGTTAGTTGCTGAAAGTTAGCATGCAGAAGGATCTGTAGATCTCCAAGTTTGGGATCTGTTACTTCCAGACCTTTTCTCACCAACACTCTGCCCAGATATGGCAGGCAGTTTGCCCAACTAGCAAGCAGGTCCCATACTTACTTGTGAGACTTCTGGGGGACGAGTTAGCATTGCCTTTTTTCGTTTATGGAGATCACCTGCCACAGAGCAATTGTACCTACTTTTGCATTTTCTCCTCGCCATTCTGATGGCCTCCTTTTTTTTTTTTTTCTGCAAAGAATGTAATTTCCACTCCTGTCTTTATTTATCTCCACCTTGCAGCTCTTCAAAAGTGTCAAATAGGACCTCATGTTTTGCAGCCACTTGCATCCCCAGACCCTGCAATGCTTATCAAAAGATTGTTGGCTTGGGGACTTCCCTGGCAGTCTAGGGGTTAAGACTCTGTGCTTCTGCTGCAGGGGATGAGGGTTTGATCCCTGGTCAGGTAACTAAGGTCCTGCATGCTGTGTGGTGCAGCCAAAAAAAAAAAAAGTTGGTTTGGCCATTCGAGAGCTACAGCTGTTTCTGGAGGACTTGCTCCCATGGCTGGACTTTATAGAAACACATGCTCACTCTTAGCAGCCCTCCTCCATGAGGATCATTTTGCAGTGCTTCGCACCCTCTCTTCATAGATTGGATTTCTGAGTTGTGGTTAGTTTTCTGTCTTCTCCTAGATAAAGTTTTCTTTTCTGGTTTTGTCTTGTTGATTTTTCAGAGGGTAGAGTAGAGCTAAGATATCATTACTCCAGCCTCCTTAAATGGACATGCTTTAGGTCAGCAGTCCCTAACCTTTTTAGCACCAGGGACCAGTTCTGTGGAAGACAGTTTTTCCACAGACAGGAGTTGGGGTATGCTTGCAGGATGATTCAAGCCCATTACATTTATTGTATGCTTTATTTCTATTTTTATTACATCAGCTCCAGCTCAGATCATCAGACATTATGATGATCATCATAATGGCATTATGCATAACGCATCATCAGGCATTATGATCATCAGATCCCCCCTAGAGGTGGGGGACCCCTGCCTTAGGTGGGTCTGAAGTTGATACTGGATTCAGCCCTAGAGAACTTGACTGTTTAGAGGTCGTGAGGAAAGAGGAACCAGCAAAGGAGATTGAGGATGAAACCCCAAGAATGTACAGAAGCCAGGAAGGAATGTAGGGAGGAAATAGGAGTCAATGTCAGATGCTTCTGATAAGCCTGAATGATGAGGACAATCAGCAATTTCATTGGGGACTTAACTTTGGGAGGGCTTCCCTGGTGGCCCAGATGGTAAAGCTTCTGCCTACAATGCGGGAGACCCGGGTTCGATCCTTGGGTTGGGAAGAACCCCTGGAAAAGGAAATGGTAACCCACTCTTGCCTGGAAAATCCCATGGATGGAGGAGCCTGGTAGGCTCATGGGGTCGCAAAAAGTCGGACACAACTGAGCAACTTCACTTTCACTTAACTTTGGGAAGTTGATCAAAGTTTACTGAAGTGCTTGAGGGGAACCCACATTGAAGGTGGTTGAGGAGGTAATGGAAGACAAAAAATGGCAGATACAGGTGTAGGCAAACTCCCGTCCAAGAAGTATGAACATTATTTATAGAAACTTAAGATTTCCTTCACATTGAAAAGGGAAAGAAAACAGGCCAGTTGATGTGGTTAAGCATCACCTATTTGAAAACGTATGTTCTCATGAAATAAATAGTATTTATTCATGAGTAAAAATTTTATTAAGTGCACAGTAGGCTAAGTGCCTGTTTTATTAAGTGCACAGAGAATTTTCCTCCTGATGATAATTAATAGTTTAAGAAGTCAATGAAGGGTAACCCTGAATTCTGTTAGTGGGTGAGCTTTTAGTCCGTTGGAGTGCATTTTGGAATCTCATCATCCAAAATAAATTCCTGTTTCTCTTCCACCCGTCTCAAAGGTTAAATATATTTTTGTCTCTCATACTCAGTGCATGTTCAAATTCTGCCCACTATCCCTTTAAAACAACTTGAATCTATCTTTCCTTCATTTCTACTGTTGTTCCTTTCATTGAGACCCTGCCTTATTGATCTCTTTAGCTAGAAGAGGCTTCACTTTTTTCCTTGTTTTCAGTCACATTCAATTTAGATGTTCTCAACCTAGGTTTCAAAGCCTTTGTGTCAGAAAGTAACCTGACTGTCCATCAGTGGATGAATGGATGAAGATGTGGTACAGTGGAATACTGAAGAAGGAAGTCTTGCCGTTTGTGAAATGAGGGAATTATCCTAAGAGAAATAAGTCAGAGAGCAAAAACAAATACCATGCTATCCCATTTGTATGTGGAATCTCAAGAAAACAAAAGCACAAAACCCAAGTTCATAGACAGAGAAAGCAGATTGGTGATTGCTGGAGATGGGGGTTGGGGTTGGGGATAGGAAATGGGTGAAGGGAGTCAAAAGGTACAAGCTTCAAGTCAGCAAATAAATAAGTCATGGGAATATAATGGACAGCATGGCGACTATTGCTAACAATACTGTGTTGCGTATTTGACAGTTGCTAAGAGAGTAGATCTTAAAAATTCTCATCACAGGAAAGTAGCGATGTATAGGGACAGATTTTAACTAGACTTACTGTGGTGACTGTTTCACAGTATGTACAAATATTGAACCGTTATGTTGTACACCTGAAGCAAATATAATGTTGTATGTCACTAATACCTCAATTAAAAAAAAACTATCATATCAAATCTGACTCCCTCCTACTTTTTCAGTTGTTGTCTGACATTGCCTGATACAAGTCTTCTGCTCTGGTTAGGCCAGCCTCCTCCCCATACTTCTAATCCTGCCACATGTTTCTGTCTTCTTGCTTACGTTCATGTTCACAGTGAGCACTTCATTATCTTTAGTGTTGTTTTCTGTGGGTTCCCCACCCCAGTGGTGGTGTACACACAGCCCGTCCGTGTCCGATCTGAGAGAGCTACATACATCTTGACTTGTTGTAGGTGATCTTTTGTACAAGCACATACAAATTAACAAGGCCATGTTTTTCTTTAAAAAAAAAATTTAAAGAAGTCTATATTTTAAAAATGTTTCAGAATTCATGTACAAGACATAACCTTGGTATTGTCTCATTGCTATTCATTAATTCAAAAGCTTAGTACCTCTTTGTTTCATTCAGAAGGCAGTGAAAATATCCGGCCCATTCAATAAATATTTTGAATAAATTCCTTTTTAAAATTATTTTAAAATTCAATTGCTGTTAAGCTTTATTCACTATTTGGGAACTTTCAAAGGGGGAAAAATATCTGAACAGAGCAAAGACCATATAGTCCTACATTCGGAGATAGGGTACCATGAATGCCTTCCTAAAGAAGCTGATGCTTGGACTTTTGAAGGAGTAGGAATCTGCCAAGCATATGATGCAACGAGACAGGTGGAGAAAGGTATTTAGGCAGAGTGGACCCCATGGGCAAACCACGCAGGCCTGGTGGCCCTGGTAACTGTAAATAGCTCATTAATGTGAGAGCAAGAGTGACACGGGCTGGGGGGGTGGGTGGAAGTGTTGTGGGGAGTTGGGAGAGTCAAATGGGGAGAATCATGGAGGCCAGAACACACGTGTGCCCTGCTGTGGTTTGTATATTACCCTTCAGGGCTCCATATCGAAAGGCGTTGGTTGTGATCATCTGTGCCACCATGGTACATGCTTTCAGTATCTTACCTAACACACTCTGTCATCATTATTTATTTACAATACTTCCCTGTTCTTCGGGCTTCCCTGGTGGCTCAGCTGGTAAAGAATCTGCCTGCAATGTGGGAGACCTGGGTTTGATCCCTGGGTGGGGAAGATCCCTTGGAGAAGGGAAAGGCTACCCACTCCAGTATTCTGGCCTGGAGAACTCCATGGACTATACCCATGGGGTTACAAAGAGTCGGACACGACTGAGCGACGTTCAGTCACTCACTCCCTGTTCTTTATCCCTTTTTTAATCCTCAGGGTCAGGCCCAGCACCTGGCACAAAGTAGATATTTAAATAATGAATTACAAAATTTCTGAAACGTGAAATATTTCAGATAGGCAGACCAAATGATAAAAGTTTGTCATCAAAGGTTTGCACACAGAGATTGTAGAAATGCCTTCCTTGGTCTCTCGAAAGAGATGGTGTCAGGCATTTGTCATCGAGGATGATTACTGCCTTTCCTCCTGGAGACTACCAGAGAGGTGAGGATTACCTAAGTGCTGGACGACTTCATACCCTGCGGCTCTCCAAAACAAGTGGAAATCCTGGGTTGGTGTTAAGGTGTATGTTGGCACCATCTAGTGGTGGTTTTAATACCTGGCCAAATTGAAAGTTTCATCATTCATAACCAGACTCTTCCTGAAGTATTGTATTTCATATCGTATCTTGTTCCACCTTTGCCACTATCTTCAACTTCATAACTAGCATTGGAAGTTTTATATATTGCATTTTACAAAGATGCTGTCAAGTTTTAATAAACAAGACATTCTATTTGAAATAAAGTGGAATTTCAGAGGAAGTGCAGGGTTGGACAGACCTGGAATCTTAGAACAACATTCTAATCTCATATGTTATTTGCTGTCTCTTAGTCACAGAGTTCCAGACTCATGAGGTAATATTTTTTTTCTAGCATCCTCCTCCTCCTCTCTGATTTTTCTGTTTGGACAGTGTTTTTTAAACTAAAGAATTTTGTCCTTTGAGTTCGTATCTTTGAAGAAAGCTGTTGAGTGTGTCCTTCAAACGTACAGGTTAAACCAGAAAGGCTTGAGCAGTGAATCTTAAACTGCTTCTTGCTTTTGTGAATCTTTGCGTATAAGTTATGTGGACATGTTCCTTGTGACTTATGTTGATTGGTATCTGAGGCAGGGAATCAGATTATGATCACTGCATTAATTCCTCGTGTGAAGGGATGGCTGTGCTTCTAGTAGCAATGTTAATAAAATAAAAGCATTTATTAAAAATCTCCTTCATGCAGAACATAATTGGATGCATAAGAGTAATTGCCTTTTTTTTAAGTACTCAATGCCAGAGGGAGGGAAGGCTATAATTATCACCGTTTTATAGGTGAAGGAGCTGAAACTTGTGGAGGTTAAGCTGCTTTCACTGTCTGTCGGCTCTTAAATTTGCAGTGTGAACCTCTGGACCCAGGTATCAAGGACTCCAGGGTTGGTGCGTTTAGCTACCATAGAAACTTTCTGTCCAACAATGGGAAGAATTCAAAGGAAAACCACAGGAGAACAATGCACAGAAAACCTTAAAGTGGCCAATAACTCTCATTTACGCATACACCAACTACTTGATAAAAAGTAAAAAATGGAATTAATTTATTGCTGACGCTATCAGCATGTTTGTTTCCACTCCTAATTATAGCCAACAGCCTTCATTCCAGCGCAAAGGGAGTCGAAGGGTCTTGCCCTCTGGTCTCTAGTTATGCTTTAGTTATTGCTCTGCTGCACTCACTCGACAGCAGGAGTGCTCAGAGACCCAGCCACTGTCTGTGGATCAGCATCCTCCCATGCTGGCACTCCCTTCTTCCAGCTCTTGGACTTGAGCTCTGTCTGCATGAGCCTCTCGGCAGGTGGAGTATGTCGTGCCAACCACTTGTGTAGAGATGTCCATAAGGTGTTGGCCTTATTTGTGTTTATAAGTATGAATTAATGTGTCAGTGGTAAATATATACAGGTTTTCTAAATTTTATGTTGAACTTTTTTCTTCGCGGATATAGACGCATGATTTTGCACAGTTGGAGTCATATCATATGTGCTGGGGGTTTTTAACTCTTTTTTCTTTTCTTAGTTCCTCTGGCTTTCTTCCAGCTGCCCACATGGCCTCCCTCCTCATCACCCTACTAAATGTGTTTAAAAATACGTAAGACATAACATGATGCAGCCTTCCATATTTTTCCATGCTCATGTAATCATTTACAAAATCTATTTATGTACAGTTATATATGGGCTTCCCAGGTGGTGCTAGTGGTAAAGAACTCACCTGCCAATGCAGGAGACATAAGAGATGCAGGTTTGATCCCTGGGTTGGGAAGATCCCCTGGAGGAGGGCATGGCAGTCCACTCCAGTATTCTCGCCTGAAGAATCCCAAGAGGAGCCTGGCTGGGTACAGTCCATGGGATCACACACAGTTGGACATGACTGAAGTCCATGCACGCACAGTTATGTACTTGTCACATACATATACAGAGTAGATTTTTAGCCTCTTATATGTGTGAGTGGTGGGATCGTGTTATACTTTTTAAAATAGACATACTTTTCAATCAGCTATCCTATTCCTGGAGATCCGTTTCACAGAAATGAAAGCACTGATTTGTAAGATTATGTGCCAAGAGTTATTTTCTACAATATTGCTCATGATAGCAGGAAGAAAGTGGAGTGATCAAATAAGTATATATCTGCACCATGGAATTTTAGGCAGGCATTTTTTTAAAAAGTGGATTTGATTTATGCCAGAAATATCTCTTTTACTACTCTCTCTGATATGGATGTTACTGTTTTTGTTCCTTTACTAACATTTTTGTGGGGTTTCACGAGGGAGAAAAAATAAATATATTTGGACAATTTTCTTTACAACTGAAAATCTGGCTGAATGGGTTTTAAGACCTGCTTAACTTCTGTATCTTTTCCTCCTAGAGCTCTTATATTATCCCAGCCATTTTTATTTCTTTCTCCTTCTTACTCCTTTGTATTTTAAAAATTAGAAAATCTCCAGCCTCCGGTATTGTTTTTTTTTAATATAAATTTATTTATTTTAATTGGAGGCTAATTACTTTAAAATATTGTAGTGGTTTTCTCAGCCTCTGGTATTAAATTCTTCCTTCTTTCTTGGCTGAACCCCTACTGGTCTTTTCTACCAGTAGCCACAGGGACACAGCCTCAAGCATTAACTCCAAAAGAAAACTCAGAATCGTGAAGTGTCAGTTCTCAAGTTGCTCCTGGGATATTTGGATTTTCTTGGAAATAAGAGACTTGTAGGAAAGAAATAGCATTTCTGCTTAACCATACCTGGGCTTCCCTGGTGGCTCAGTGGTCAAGAATCCGCCTGCCACCGCAGGAGCCACGGGTTCGACCCCGGGGTAGGGAAGGTTCCCTGAAGAAGGAAATGGTAACTCACTCAAGTATTCTTGCCTGGGAAATCCCGTGGACAGAGGAGCCTGGCAGGCCGCAGTCCACGGGGTGGCAAAGAGTCGAACACAACTTAGTGACTAAACAGCGACAATAACCACAGCCATGTCTGCCTTTCTCCCACTCGTGTGCAGGTTTGAAAAGGGACGCATCTACACGTTCATTGGAGAAGTCGTCGTCTCTGTGAATCCCTACAAGTCGTTGAACATCTATGGGAGAGACACGGTCGAGCAGTACAAAGGGCGTGAGCTGTACGAGAGGCCCCCGCATCTTTTTGCCATCGCCGACGCTGCTTACAAGGCTATGAAGAGGCGATCGAAAGACACTTGCATTGTGATATCAGGTATCTAAGGAGATCCCTGTGCTTCCAAAGGCAACATGTATTTAATTTATTTGGGTACTCAAATGTCCAAATGATTAACTAGATATTCTTTGGAGTTAAAAGCTTAAATAATTTTATAGGAGAAAGAAATGTAACCAACATTAAATGCCAGATCATCTCTGTCATTTCTGACCATCCACTCATCTCAGTTCATTTACACGTTATATATTATGTTTGGAAGGACTTCTGGTCGGTTTTGTAGACTGAGCTGTCATGGGAAATTCGTCCTCTCATCTCAAATGCATAGAACTACTGGATAAAAATGTAACAGTTTATTTTAGATAATCAGGGAATGAAACCAGGAAGATGACATCCTAAGGTCCCATCAGAAAGGAAGAATGAACTGCAAGTCAGACTGGTGAACAGGATGGAGCTGGTGTCAAGGGACAGACAGAGGCATGGGGGCTGGAAATGGGCTCAGAGTTGGGGGCTGGAGCTATAGAAGTCTGCGGGAGGATAAACAGGTGCCAGACCCTGGGTGCCCAAGAACAGGAGCCGAGCTCTCTGTGTAAAACTGAGCACTTCAAGGAAACGTGTGTAGTGAGTTGGAAACAAGAAAGTACCTGCCTGCTGGCCCGGGGTGGCCTCTCCCAAACTGGGACTTCCTCTCGATGCTCATAACAGCTCATATTCTCGTGAGTGGCTTTTATACTTTAAAAACCCTTGTGCGATCTTTATTCCCTTTTGGTTGTCAGCTCTGCTCTCTGATCGGAACGTCGGACAGTTGTGTTTCGACTTCACGGATGAGGGTATTGAGGGTCAGAGAAGCGAGGCGACTTAGTGTTGGTGCTAGAGAGTTATACTCTAGGACAGCCTTTATTAAAACAAAATTTTAAGGCAATATTGCCTGCTTGTAAAAAGGGGGCAGGAGGAAGGCAGTTTTATAAATGTATAAAGTGAAAGCAGGGAGTCTCTTTCTCTCGAATCCCTTGTTCTTCCCCAAATTCTCCCAGTAACACCTGTGAACAATAAAGTGTTTATCCTTTTCTTTTGCCCGTACCGCACAGCATGTGGAATCTCAGTTCCCTGACCGGGGATCAAACCCATGCCCCTTGCATTGGAAGAGTAGACTCCTTAACCACTGGATCTCTAAGGAAATCCCCAAAGCACTTATCCTTTTATACATTTTCTCTGTGTGTGCAAATACATATAGTCACGCATGCATATTAACTATATATATTACAGAATTATGTTATCACTGCTATTACATAACTTGTTTTTCCATTTAACAATGTATAAGTGTATAGCTTTTCACTGGAAAACCTATAGAAGTAGTACAGTCTCTAACAATTGTGTAGGATGACGTTGAATAGTTAAATCATAATTTATTTACCCAATGCTCTACTAATGGCCATATTACTTGCAGATTTTAGTGATAATACATAGAATAGCCTGCAGAAACAGCCTTAAAAACTCTGAAGATTATCATTTGATTATATTTGTAATTTTAGTATTTCTAGAGTATAAATTTCTGCATGTGGAATTTTGGGTCACAAGGGATAAACATTTAAAAATCTGGGCAGATAATTATAAACTTATCCCTTCTCCCCTCCTTATGTGAGTTGTCATGCTTTTTCTGTGACACCATATGTTTGGAGCTTGCTGCTTTTGTTTTTCACTAAAATTGGTGTAATTAAAGAAAATTTCTTCCCCATTAAAATTTTTTTTAAACCTCTGCTATAACAAACAGTTACATGAATTTCACTGTAGCCACTGTTTGTCACTTTTCTTGTTTCTTTTTCACTGGACTTCAGAGTCACTGCCAAGTACTAAGACTTTAAGGAATTACTGTGCCACATTTTATCCCTTGATATTTTTTACTAAGTACATCTTGATCTGTAATCTGTTATTTTGCTTCTACAATAGTTTTAAATTAACTCAAAGAAAGAAACAGATTTCAAATGAATTACATCAAAACTTGACAAATGGTGCCATCCCTTGGAGTGGTCCAATGGCTAAGACTCCATGCTCCCAATGCAGGGGGCTCTGTTTCAGTCCTGATCAAGGGACTAGATCCCACATGCTGCAACTAAGACATAGCTCAGTCAAATAAATAAAAATAGGTATTTTTAAAAAAACTTTATGAATGTGTGGATACCAAGGGGGAAAGGGGGTATGATGGAGGGAAGATGGGGATTGACATATATATACTACTAAGAATAAAATAGATAACTAATGGGAATCTTCTGTAAGCACAGGGCAACTGTGCTACTGCTCTCTGGTGACCTAAAAGGGAAGGAAATCTAAAAAAGAGAGGATATATGTGTCCATGTAGCTGATTCACTTTGCTGTACAGTAAAAACTAACTATAAAGCAATGTTACTCCAATTTTTTTTTTTTTAATTTTTTAATTTTCCCCCTAGGGGAAAGCGGAGCCGGTAAAACTGAAGCCAGTAAGTACATCATGCAGTACATTGCGGCCATCACCAACCCCAGTCAGAGAGCAGAGATCGAAAGGTAAGGGCTGTCTAACCATGGGGGAAAATTCTCTCTGGAGTCTCATTTTCTATACAGACTGGACTCGGTTAGGCCTACACTCTGATATGCATTGGGCATTTATTGATGGTTAAACTACTTTGATTCTCTTACTGCAGACCTCTGTGCTTTTATTTTTTAATAACTTGAGTTATCTTTACTTTTAAATTTTATTTATTCATTGAGGGATCCACTAGGACTTTGTTGCTGCGCACAGGTTTTCTCTAGTTGTGGCGAGAGGGGCCTCTCTCCAGGTGTGGCGCGCAGGCTTCTCACTGCGGTGGCTGCTTTTGTCGTGAAGCACAGGCTCAGTAGTTGTGGCCTATGGACCTGGTTGCTCCAAGGCATGTGGAATCCTTCCAGACCAGGGATCGAACCTGTGTCCCCTGCACTGGCAGGCAGATTCTTAACGACTGAACCACCAGGGAAGTCCTCTCTGTACTTTCATTTATATCCTTCTATTTCCATATTTCTTTCTGATTGAAAGATTCTGCTAAGGTAATTCCAGTCTGCAGTCTCCGCCTTCAATGTTATATGTGCTCAGCAAAGATGTGACAGCCTCCTGGGAGTTTGTGTTGTTCCAGGACGCACAGGTTTCTTGCTCTTTCTACTGTACAAGCATCCTTTCTACACTGTGTTCTACTTTCCCTAGACTGAAAGGGGGCTGTGGGAGGCAGATGCATGCTTGTCATGTGACAACCAGAACCTTGGTATTAGAAGTTCCGAATAGGATTCATTTTCTGAAAGGGTTTCAGACCACATCGTTCTCTGCTTACCGCAAGATGAGGGATGAAGCTGGTGTGCACTGACCCAGCATTCAGTAGAGTGCCCGGTACATGCTCTTTTCTTAGTAAATATTAAGGAGTAAATGGATGGGGGTTTTTTGTTTTTAGAAAGTGGGAGATGTGGCTATAAAGCAACAGGACTTTCTTATGTGGTATGGACTTTCTGAAGAGAAAAAGAGCAACTTTCTTAAGTTGCTACTTTGGGACTTCCCTGGCAGTCTAGTGGTTAAGACTTCACCTTCCAATGCAGGGGGTGTGGGTTTGATCCTGGTCGGGGAGCTAAAATCCTACATGCCTTCTGGGCGCAAAACCAAGATATAAAACAGAAGCAGTATTGTAACAAATGCAATAAAGATTTTTAAAATGGTCCACATAAAAAAAAATCCAAAGTTGCTAGTTTGAAACTCAGTATTTATTTACAGGACAGTCACACTCTATATACATCTCAGTCTTCAGTTTTATGGGTAGGAAGCTGTGTTGGTATAAAAGAAGAGAATTTGGACTAGACTGGCTGACTGCCGAAGAATCGATGCTTTTGAACTGTGGTGTTGGAGAAGACTCTTGAGAGTCCCTTATACTGCAAGGAGATCCAACCAGTCCATTCTAGAGGAGATCAATCCTGGATGTTCATTGGAGGGACTGATGCTAAAGCTGAAACTGCAATACTTTGGCCACCTCATGCGACGAGTTGACTCACTGGAAAAGACTCTGATGCTGGGAAAGGTTGGGGGCGGGAGGAGAAGGGGACGACGGAGAATGAGATGGCTGGATGGCATCACCAACTCTGTGGACATGAGTTTGAGTGAACTCCGGGAGTTGGTGATGGACAGGGAGGCCTGGCGTGCTGTGATTCATGGGGTCGCGGAGAGTCGGACACGACTGAGCGACTGAACTGAACTGAACCCTACATGGGCTTTCTTCTTTTCATTGTGACTAGGCTAGATTGCCACATCAAAAGAGGTATCTTTCTTATTAATGATACAGCCCCAGTTGTGATTCTGACTTTGCAACCTAATATGACAAGGACAAGGATATAAGTAAGTTTTTAGAATTTCCTTAGAATCTCAGGAGAGTAACTGGCTGAGAACTAAATTTTAGTTTGTTTTAAGAGTTAATTTCTAAGCCCAGTTGGTACAGTAAAGTAAGGCATGTTTACATTTACTGGTCTTTTAAGAGCATATCTTACCATAGTTTATAAACACTTTTATTTACCATAGCAAAGCAGTTTCCCCTGCTCCACTTAAAAGTGTACTTTCGTTCGTGAGGAGTTAAGGTTGTAGGGTCACTTTTAATAGTGATGGAAGGTTATTTCAGCAATATGCCCATATAAGAGCAACTATGTCAGTGAAATAGAAACAAAGATAAGACCTAGAATGAAGTTAAAATGTATCCATTGGGATAGAGAATTAGCATTCATCAATAAAGAATGACTTACTAAAGAGGACTGGAATGGGTGAATTTAACTCAGATGACCATTATGTCTACTACTGTGGGCAGGAATCCCTTAGAAGAAATGGAGTAGCCATCATGGTCAACAAGAGTCCGAAATGCAGTACTTGGATGCAATCTTAAAAACGACAGAATGATTTCTGTTCATTTCCAAGGCAAACCATTCAATATTACAGTAATCCAAGCCTATGCCCCAACCAGTAACGCTGACGAAGCCAAAGTTGAATGGTTCTGTGAAGACCTACAAGACCTTTTAGAACTAACACCCAAAAAAGATGTCCTTTTCATTATAGGGGACTGGAATGCAAAAGTAGGAAGTTAAGAAACACCTAGAGTAACAAGAGTCAGACACGACTGAGCGTCTGAACTGAACTGAACTGAACATCTTTTGTAATTATTTTTATTTAAAAACTGTACCTGGGAAAAAAAAAAAGACTTAAATACCTGATATCAAAGAGAGATTCCATACAGCTCCAAACAAAATGATGAGCAGTTTCTAAACTAATCAAGACCACATTGATGATATATGATATATATCAGTTCAGTCGCTCAGTCGTGTCCGACTCTCCGCGACCCCATGAGTGGAAACAGTGTCAGACTTTGTTTTTTTGGGCTCCAAAATCACTGCAGATGCTGATTGCAGCCATGAAATTAAAAGACGCTTGCTCCTTGGAAGGAAAGTTATGACCAACCTTGATAGTATATTAAAAAGCAGAGACATTACTTTGCCAACCAAGGTCCGTCTAGTCAAGGCAATGGTTTTTCCCGTGGTCATGTATGGATGTGAGAGTTGGACTGTGAAGAAGGCTGATTGCCGAAGAATTGATGCTTTTGAACTGTGGTGTTGGAGAAGACTCTTGAGAGTCCCTTATACTGCAAGGAGAGCCAACCAGTCCATTCTAAAGGAGATCAATCCTGGATGTTCATTGGAGGGACTGATGCTAAAGCTGAAACTGCAATACTTTGGCCACCTCATGCGATGAGTTGACTCACTGGAAAAGACTCTAATGCTGGGAAAGGTTGGGGGCGGGAGGAGAAGGGGACGACGGAGAATGAGATGGCTGGATGGCGTCACCGATTCTGTGGACATGAGTTTGAGTGTACTCCGGGAGTTGGTGATAGACAGGGAGGCCTGGCGTGCTATTAACTAGTGCAATAAATTTCACTAGGCTTTGTAAGCAAATACTTTCAAAAATGGAATCATTTTCCGCATCACCCATTCTTTTCAGAACATCTCTTTTTAATATTTTTATTTATGTAAATAAAATATGCTCATTTAATAGAAAAATTAAAAATTACATCACTGTGCAGAACAGGAAAGTTCCCTGAAATTCCACCTACCTCCCCCATCAACCTAGGTAACCATAGTGAAGTGTGTTGTCCCTTCCAGGTTTGTAAGCAATTAGTAAAACATGTGCGCGCATGTGCGCGCACACATACACACACACACGCAAAGATCATACTATTTTGTAATACATATTATTTTGAAACTTAATTTCTCATTCATTAATATATTCTGGACCTCTTTCTAGGTCAGTATATATTGTACTAGGAAGCAAAAACTTATCTTCATCCATCCCTATTCATGGACATTTCTGTTGTTTAAAGGTTCTTGTTCTTTTGACATTGCAAACAATACAATCTCTGTAGACGTATTTGCATGTCTTTTAATGAAATCTAGTTTCTTGAAAAGTCCAGTCTTTGAAATTTCTTGCAGTGACTTTCATTTATCTGTGTTAAAGAGTGAAGAATATGTTGCTTAAGTCTAACTGTGTCCTGGAAGCTTTCGGAAATGCCAAAACCAACCGCAATGACAACTCAAGCAGGTTTGGAAAATACATGGATATCAACTTTGATTTCAAGGGAGACCCAATTGGTGGACACATCAATAACTACTTATTGGAGAAGGTAAAATGTGCTTGATTTCTGAGGGTCATGTTTGCAAATGCTGAATTTTTGAGGGGGAGCACTAGAGTTGCGTTTTCAAATGGAGTTATAATTAACGTACAATATTAGTTTCAGGTATGCAATGTGGTGATTCAGTGATTTTATATATTATAAAATAATCACCTCAATAAGACCAATTACCGTCCATCACCAAGCAAACTTATTACAGTATCGTTGACTATATTCCCTGTGTGTACGTCACCTCCTTATTCATAACTGGTAGTTTGTACCTCTTAAAACCCTTCACCTATTTCGCCCATCTCTCCCCCCAGCACCATCCTCTCTGCCAACCACTGTTTGTTCTCTGTATCTATGAGTCTGTTCATGCTGAATGTGAAACCTGATTGTAGAATTTCTTTTATTGCTCCAAAGTAGCTTTTAATCCTGTTCTCCATCCCTTCCTGCCCTTCAGTTACTATTCTGCGACATTAATGTTCTCTTTTTGTGTTCTCTTATTAGCATTACAATGTCAAGTTGGGGAAAGTTACAGAATTTGTAGATAATGATTTAGGTGTATGTGTGAAGGGGGGTGATTGAACATGTGCCAACTTTTAGATAAGGTTTAGCAAAAGCTCGTCTAGGATTAATCACTTCTACTCTTGTTACACATCCTCCCATGTTTTTATTTTAATTAATTTGAAATCTCCTTTTTTCCCAGTTTCTATTTGTTCACTACTTTATAGTAACATTTATATATATATATATATATTTATATATGTGTATATATTTATTTATATAGTAATATAGTACTTTGTGGTTTTATACCCTAATTATGAGGCATACTACATTTGGTCTGTGAAAACTTAAAAGTATGTTTTTATCTGCCCATGTGAGTGAAAGATCCTATTTGTAGAAGAGTCCAGTCAAAACTTTCCTCTTGGGGCTGCTAGAGAGGTTGTGTCCTAACTAATCTGGAGTAGATTCGCCTGGTTACGGCAGTTAAGGTTGAGCTTTACTAAGTTAAGTCACCGCCTTGAACTGTACTCAGAGATGAACTGACCTACCTTCTCAGTTAAGGGTTTTCCATCCCAATCATACCATAGCAACCTTTATGGCAGCAGAATACAGTCTAACCTTCATTTTTGTTTGTGAAGCTGAAGGGAGACTGTTCAGGAAACAGTATTTTATCAGAGTCAGTTGGAAAAGGACAGGAAATGCCAGTTATTATCAGTCTTTTTTTTTTTCCAAAATGTTTCATGCCTTCAACTTTGTGTATGTATTCAGGCAAAGGAATCCCCTTACATTTTGAGTCCTCTCTTAAGAGCAATCTTTTTGAAACCCTCTCAAGCAGAGGAATCTGTGGACGGATCTTGTTCACCTGACGTTAGTACAGGATATAAGGTGGTGCTCTTGGAAATACCAACAGATCCTCAAGAAGGGAATGCTGAGAGTATTCCTCCCTAAACATTCCTTCCTATTCTCCCCACTGCCAATTTCCTCCCCCTGAAAATTCCATCTTTAGGCTCCAGGTTTTAAAAAAATATCAAAATAGCTTCATTTTTGGAAAGTTTGAGAAAGAATTACCAAAAGATTGCACAGAAAAGTCCACGGGTTGGTCCCATTCGGGGGGTCCTTAGGACCTTTCAGTGCACTGCTGATATGGGGTTCTCTGGGAAAGTGGCTCTTGTTTTGTTTTAGGAGTACATTCTCAGATTAACGATTTTAATGTGTTTCTCCCCCCCTCCGCCCCCCGCTTAGTCTCGAGTTATTGTGCAACAGCCAGGAGAAAGAAGCTTTCATTCTTTCTATCAGGTTAGTAAGCTCTTCTGCAGATAATCATCCATTTGTTCAAGTGTGCACGAAATGGATTTTTACTCTGGGGACTCTCCCCTGTCTTGTGCCTCCATCGGCCCACAGCACGTTACACACTGGGCACACATGCATACACCCTCCCTACGGGTCTCTTCAGGGACTTGACGAGCATGACTGTCATAAAAAGTTAGCAGGTAGTTAACCAACCAGATGACTGCCTCAGTTGAGCATTCGCTGTGTTTCTTTGCAGTGTAGTAACAGTTTAATGACCCTAAAAGCTTTTGAAACGATACATTCTGAATATGGTAAATTAGTTTTATTTTTCAGTTGGAGCTATTTTTCCCATTTTGCAGCACTCCAGAGATGGGAATACAAATTCATGTTATTTTTGTTAAAAAAAAAAAAAAGAATCAATTTTAAAAACCTGATAGTTATGTTTTTTCCAGTAAACCAAAGTGTGCAGTTTAATATAGAGAATTTCAACATAGTGCTTTCTAAAATTCATGTTCTGTAGAGAAGGACGAGGTGTATTGTATCTGTGTTTTTGTTGATAATTCACCATGTTTTCAATAAACTAGTTTTCTGCCAAATATAGGAGTTCTGTTATTTCAAGAACCCATGACTGGGATTTGCCTGGTGGTCCAGTGGCTAAGACACCGATATAGGGGACCTTGGTTCAATCCCTGGTCAGGGAACTAGATCTCTCGTGCCACCACTAAGGTCCAATGCAACCAAATTAATAATTTAATATTTTTTTAAAAAAACAACTTGTAACTTTTTCTGCACTTGAGTGAAAGTTAAAATTTGTCTTTGTCCGATACTACAGTCCTGGCTACCCAATTGTGCTTTCCTGGGATTAGAGTTTGAGGAGGAAAAGCTGTTTGTTTCCAGTATGACTCAACATATGACTAGCTGCTGACGCCTCTTAGATTCAAGGCAGTATTGACTTTTTCTGAATTTGAAACACAACTGCACACTGTCTAGATAACAAGGTTGATAAGCACATGACTGCCACAGAGCACTGGCTCCTGGCTCACAAACAGCTACAGTCAGAGCAAGAACCTTTCATGCCAGTTATGTTGTGAAATGGCTAAGAACTTTTAAGCAATTCTCCTTCTGACTGTATAACATTCTCCATCTCTGAGGATGTTGAAGCCATTTCACCTAGAGACAAAAAATAAAAATCTTCAAAGCCAAAAACAGGAGGACCTGAGTGAATTATCCCAGAAAAGGGGAAAAAAAGCTAGTTTAACATTAAGTTTGGAGTAAGAAAATGGCAACCCAATCTAGTCTTCTTGCCTAAAAAATCCCATGAACAGAGGAACCTACAGTCCATGGGGTCACAAAGAGTTGGACATGACTGAGGGACTGAGCACCAGTAAGTTAGAATACATGGTATATTGGGTTCAGTGGGTATATTGATAGCTTATTTTTATTTTGATGTTTGTCAGCTGCTACAGGGAGGTTCGGACCAGATGTTACGTTCTCTGCATCTCCAGAAATCCTTGTCATCCTACAGCTACATCCATGTTGGAGCCCAGCTAAAGGTAAGCATTTCCTTTTTGAGATGATTCAGATATAGAATCAAAGACTCAGAAGAGACATTAATTAATTATCGGTTTCAACCTGCCACCTTAAGGCAAATGAATGACTCTTTTCTTCTATTTTTAAAATTCTTGAGGACAGAGATTCAATGTATTATTGATGCAACAACTTTGCTTAATAACCCATTACTATATTTTATCACCATCTTACAGGAAAGAAGTTTCTCTCTTGTGATCTTGTGGGGGTTTTTTTAAATTTTTAATCCCAATCCTTTTATTTTGATCCTCTAAAAATATTGTTACAAGTAGGAAATCCACCGCAAAAGGAGGTACTATATGATTTGGCCAAAGGCAAGTTGGTGAAACAAAAGAAAGCTAAAAAGCGCTGTGGTTGAAAAATATCAAAGATCACCATTCATTAGTTTTTCAAATCATGATTTTGATGAAATAGTTTTGTGATCCTTAGAGCATTTCTATTCAACTTTCACAATATTTTTTTTCCCCTTTCCTTGCATGTGAAAGCCCTTGCACACACATAACACTGATCCTTTTGCCCTTTTTGTTTCTAATTAGTGTTCTGCTACATATAATTTCTGCCAGCCAATTTGTCGCTAATCCTAATAATACAGTGATTTGTCAATGGTAGTTTATAAAACAGTAATTATAGTTTCATTGGGGAAGGTGTATAAATCCATGAAATAAGATTTGAAGGTAAATAGACCAGGGTTTACTTGTTTACTCTGGGTATATAAAGTTATACATACTTGGGTTCTTCTGCTTTTTCCATATTTCATATTTCTTCTATAATTAAAGATGCATTGCCTTTGTAGTTGGGGGAGAAAATAAAAGATTTTATAAAAGGAAAGAATCCAAGATGTGGGAAGCATTTCTTTTTTTCAAATTCTTTGCTATTCATCTTAAGCTAATTATACCCAGATTACTGGTTTTAGCGATATTTTTATTATCACACATATACATAAATGATATTTACGGTTTTGCAATTAGTTTTCCATTGTTTGACATTTAAGTTGCACAAGGTTTATACTTTTACAGTCATCCAAGAACAGAATGTTTGGCTGAAAATTAATTGAAAGCATTCAGAACAGCAGAGGGCAACATCCCAACTGTTTGAGAGTAGGTCAGAGGTACTTCAGGATGGTAAAGGGCTGTAAAATCAACACTGAAAGAACAGTGACTGGGAATATCCTTTTTAAATCAAATTGTCTCATTGACCAAGTGGCTCTTGACTGGGTCATGTGACGCACCCACCAAAAGCAAATATTAAATGAACATTTAGTCTTTTCTTCAAAGCTAAATTTACCTTAGGTTCCCTTTCCATCAACAATTTTCATTCCAATTCCTCCCCTTCCTTTTTTTCTGCCCAGTAAAAACCAAGAAGTAATATATGATCATAGTCAAAACCTAAAATAAAGATGAACCAAAAGGAAATTAAAATATACTAAAGCTCACCTTTCAGAGATAATTATTGATAACAGCAGTATATATATGTATATATTTATATATGGAATCACACAATAAATCCTAATTAAGTAAACCTTTTATTAAATTATAATATAATCATTAATATCTTTCCATGTAAACAAATATAAATTAATAGAACAGTTTTAATAACTATGAAGTATTGCTCTCTATGTTTCATAACTTAGCCATCCTAAAATGTAGGACTCATGTACAATTAAGATACTGTGGGTTACAGGTAAGACCCAATTAAAAGTCTCCAACAACAATAAGGAACTTAATTATATCATAAGAAGCCCTAGGATGGGGCCATTCCAGAGTTGGTTAATTCAGTGCCTTAACAATGTTGATAAGAGATCCAGATGCTTGTTTGTTTCTCCAACTTACAATTTGGCCATCCTCACTGGATTTGGCTGGTCTGCTTAGGTTGATTTTCCTCATGGTCCCAAAATGGTCGTGGCAGTTCCAGCAGTCACAGGCAGAGAAAATGCTCCTGGCCACAACCTTGATGAGCTAGGGAAGCCTCATGTTTTATGGACCAGAATGGCTTCTCATGCCCATGACTGACCAGTCACGTGGTTAGGGGGAAAAGATCCCTGTGATTAGTTTAGACCAATGAAGATTTACCTCCTAAGGTGAGGGGAAACCAGTCCTGAAGAACACATGCCCTTGGCGAGGGGTGAACAAATCAGAGTTTCATCAGTAGGAAAGAAGTAGGGGTGGAAAATGCCCCTTAGGTAAGCAGCTGACAGTTCCCCTCAGTAGGACATGTAGACTTCCTGTCTGGTTCCTCTGCAGTTTCAACACTGTTGCAGCTTTTGTAATGTGCTAGGAACTGTTGTCATCTGGTCGCTAAGTTGTGTCCAACTCCTTGCAACCCCATGGACTGCCGCACGCCAGGCATCCCTGTCCTTCACTATGTCCTGGAGTTTTTCAAATTCATGCCCACTGAGTCAGTAATGCTACCTATCTCGTTTTCCGCCATCTTCTTCTGCTTTTGTCTTCAATCTTTCCCAGCATCAAGGTCTTGGGAAAGAGTGAAGGCAAGACCCATATATAAAGGGAGTTGCTTTATGTAAGTTCTCATCTCCTTCTCCAACAACCATGTAAGAAAGGTATCATCATGCCCTTTGTACCCTTGAGGAGATTGAGCCTCAGCAAAGTTGAGCATCTTACTCAGAGAGCTGGAAGGGGAAGAGTTTGCCTGGCTGTGTCCTGGAATTAAAGGAACACATGCTCATCAGGCACGGGGACCCCTTCCTCTGATCTTCCTCAGCAGGTGGGCATCAGGCCAGGTCTCTGTGTCCCAGCCAGGGCAGAAACTCACTGAGGAAGGATCAGACTCTCCGCAGCCACTGCTTTGGGAAGACTCTTAAGATGGGCAGTTACCATTGCTTTACTGTGAATTTTACTGACCCCCTTGTAATGGGCTACAGATCAAGGCAAGCAATTAGTCTTTGAACCCCTGTGTTAGTCTAGTTGGGTTGCTATAACAAAAATACCGTAAACATAAGAGAAATGTTGATTTCTCATAATTCTGGAGGCTGGGGAGCCCAAGATCAAGGCCCCAGCAGAGTCAGTGTCAACTTTGTGGTTCAAGGGTGGTGCCTTCTTGCCATCTCCTCACAGGGCAGAAGGACCAGGGATCTGTCAGCTTAAAAAGATGCACAGTGTGAGAGTTGTGAGTTAAGTTTTATTTGGGCAATATGAGGACTGCATCCGAGGAGACAGCTCTGAGAAGCTTCTCCAAAGAGGTAGTGGGGGAAGGTCAATATCTCACAAAAGGTTTTCTGCTAGTCATGAGGAGCTGATGTCACCATGAAGGGTTTTAGTGCTTCTCTTTGATGTGAGGAGATGCAAGGATTGGGATCATGAAATCAGCTCCTGAAAATGACTATCTAAAGACCTGTTCCACCAGTTTCCCTGGAGCATAAAGTGCCCCATCCCTGTTGTCCACCGTGAATTCCCTTCAGGGCGTGACAGAGGTCAACAGCTGCAGCTGCACAGAGTTCAGTCCCCACAGAGGCAGACGGCAAAGGCCCTTGGCAAGCACCAATTTGTCAGTGACAGACAGCTGGGGTCTCTTTTATAAGGGTACCCATCCCAACATGAGGACTTCATCTCCAAGACCTGATCACCTCCCAGAGGCCCCATTTCCTAATACCATCACCTTGAAGGTTGAGATTTCAACATATAAACTTGGGTGTGAGGTACTCAAGATGCTCAAGTAGTGGCTTGTGTGTGTGCTAAGTCCTTTCAGTCATGTCCAACTCTTTGTGACCCCCATGAACTGTAGCCCACCAAGCTCCTCTGTTCATGGAATTCTCTAGGCAAGAATACTGGAGTGGGTTGGCATGCCCTCCTCTAGGGGATCTTCCCAACCCAGGGATTGAACCCATGTCTCTCATGTCTCCTGCATTTGCAGGCGGGTTCTTGCACTGCCTGGGAAGCCTCCAGGAAACTCGGGGGAAAGATATAAACATTCCTTCTACAGGAACCCTCTTGTGCAGTAAGAATCTCTGACATACTGAATGTTTACAGAATGTTTGAAAAAGTGAGGTCATATTCCCAGACGGTTTCCCAGCTAGCTGAATGATCAAGGCAGGCTACTTGGCTTTTGGGGGTAGGGTGGGGAGTGTTCTTCCTCACCTTTGAAGTAGGAAGCCTGACCAAACCAGCGTGGGAGCGTTGTTCCCAGCCTGGACAAGACTAATTGTGGAACCAAAAGCCACAGACGACAATAGCTAGGCATGTGTCTCGGAGGCTCCTTCAGTCAGAGTTTCCATTTGTGGTCTCACATCTCATGCCACTTCCTCCACTCATCCCAGAGCTTCTCTGAGCCAACTCAGGACTTGCTCCTTCACTGAAGCCTCCAGAAAAGTGCCTGGTGCTTATTATGAGAGATGGCGGCTCTCACACAGAAGTGGGCCTTGCGGGTGTTGCCTTATATCGCTACCCGTGAAATCATTTTATTTTCTCTGGATACTCCCCATCCCTTCAATGACTTACTCCAAAGGCATCAAGACCTTGGCTACACTTGAATTTAGTCTCATGGTTTTGTCTGTTAATGTTCAAATGAAATGTCTGTGACCTCAGTTTCCTGTTTTCATTCCCAGTCGTCTATCAATGATGCTGCAGAATTCAAAGTAGTAGCTGATGCCATGAAAGTAATTGGCTTCAAACCCGAGGAGATTCAAACAGCATATAAAATCTTGGCTGCTATTCTTCACTTGGTGAGTAGGGACACCTTTCAGAAGTTATCGCCTCCCTGTGGAGCTCGGATGTTCTTCCAGAAGGTTTGGGGTTTTGTAAAAAAGTAATTTATATAGAGAAAGTTTCTCTGACATGTTGAAGAAATTACTGTATCTATAGTTTCCTCCATCATTTTATAATAGTATGAGGGATTTTCCAAGCCACTGTAGGTTTTGAGACTGTGGCTTTCGTTCACTGCCATCTTGGTATGTTAGGCTTTGGACTGGTTATTTTCAAAGGTAAAAGAATTCAGCAGTGATGTGACCACCCATGGAATAAGCTCAAATCTTTTGAACAGGGTAAACTAATGGCATTTGGACCAGCATCACAGATTTCCAGAACTAGATTTTTATTGTCTCATTTTATAGATTGGAAATGAATGACTGGCTTAAAAGTACCCCCCACCCTACCCCAAAAAAAGCACAGCCAGTTCATTGCAGCCAGTACCATGGACCACCCTGGCCCACTTCAGCACAAGTTATTTACCACACATCACACTAAACTTAGAAGTAAAGAACTGTCAGTTGGAGTCTTTTCATTACTGTCTGTATTTATTAGAGATCTTGAAAACATAATGAACGTGGAACCTCGTGGTACATGAGTGACAGTGTAAATGCAAATCTGGAATAAAAATGACTTTTCACTTTCCTGTGGAGAGATTAACCCTAAGGGAATCAGAAATGCACAGGACCTGGGACTTGCCTCATGTCCAGAACCCGCCTGCCAATGCAGGGGACATGGGTTCCATCCCTGGTCCAGGAAAATCCCAGATGCGCAGAGCACCTAAGCTTGTTTACCACAAGTACTGAGGCTGCGTTCTAGAGCCCGTGCTCCCCAGTGAGAGAAGCCACCACACTGAGAAGCGCACACCCCGTGACGAAGAGTAGCCCCCGCTCACTGCAACTAGAGAAAGCCC